>NC_090305.1:83006972-83357472 GCF_039906515.1 Pseudorca crassidens | reverse complement strand
TGGCCTGCACGTGTCTCTCACCCTCTCATTCTCACTGTCAGGCATGAGATAGAGAGTACTAGAACTATTTAATTGTAGACAAGGAACCTGAGACGCCAAGTAGTAAGAACATTCATTTCAGTTTAATTCATGTAGAAGTATTCATTGGGTGCCTACTGTGTGCCAGGCTCTGTTGTAGACACTTGTAATACATCATTAAATAACAAAGAGTCTTGCCCTTGGGCAGTGTACCTTCTAACGAGGGTGGGCAGGTAGGGTAGGATGGATAATAAACTATAAACATAATGAATTAGTAAATTATGGAGTACAGTAGAAGTTGATAAGGACCGTGAAAAAAAAGAAAAAATAGAGAAAGGTGAGGGAATTGAAAGTGGTCAGGGTTTAGCAGTTTATAGTATTTAATGGAATACTCAGGTTAGACTTTATGGAGAAGTCAAGAATTGAGTAAAATATGCAAAATATCAATATTAAAAAAAGATTACTCTGTCCTATCATCTTGCTAAAAGGGTTGAAGAACTCATTTAACAAGTCTTTGTTGAGCTGGGCAATGCAGGAATGGTTCTTCACCCATGCCCCCTAATGCCTTATGGTTTCTCTAGGGAGATCTGTTAGCCCCCAGGAAATGACTGGGTGTCCAAGGGAATAGGGCAGACGGATTTCCAGTGGAGTTCAGAGGAGGCAAGACTGGATGTCGGTAAGCACCTCCCAGAGATAAATGCTCAGCACACATTATGTGGAGGCCCTGTGACTGACTCACAGAGATTCTGAAACATTTTTCCAGAGCTCTGGGAATCTCTCTGGGAGGTTAAGTGATGAAGCCTTGTCTTGGGAGTCAAACTACCTTTTGAGTCTGAGCTCTACCATTTCACGATGGTTAGTGTGTTCCTTCAGCTCTTTTGAGATTTGCTTTCTTCCTCTGTAAAATGGGGAAATTAATACTTAGCTCAAAGAGTCGTTGTAAAGCTGATGTAAGGATTGTTGACAGCATTTAGTGTGGTAACTGACACGTTGTCACAATAGTGATTATTTTCATCCATCCTCATCTGTAGGATCTTCTGAGGTTTCGTTTCAAGATTGGAGTCTCTGGCAAGATGGCTAAGATAACAATTAGCCTCACCAAGACCCCTCGCCTAGGCTGGGTGAGAGGCCCAGAGGAGGGAGGCCCTGGCATTTCTCACTTCCTTTTCCCGACACGGGACCAACTTTCCAGAACACCACATGGACCAAAAAAACTCATAGGGATTTTTCTCAGCAGGTGCACTTGTAAACAAGTGACAGGGCGGAGAGAGGTGGCTTGGGGAGTCCTGATAGATGAGCAGTTGTCAGGAGTCACCCCTGGGACTGCCATCTGTTCCCATCCTCCCCAGACTTGTCACAGCCCACCTCCAACCCAGACTGGAATTCCGAAAGCACAAGTAAAGGGCCAAGGTCCTTGGGACCGGATTGAGGGCAGCCTTACGTGGTGGCTGTTTTCTGTGCAGCCTAGTCACACTCTTTGAGATTAGGTGGACTTTGGGCTGGTGATACAGGAAGGGATTCGTGGACTTTAGCTTTTTAGGAAATATTCCATGACTGATTCATGTATTCAGAAAACACTACTGCCAAAACTGTGTCCGACACTGTGCTTGGGGTCAGGTAACCAAAGCTAGTAGAGGCACAGGCCCTGTCTTCAGGGAGCTTCTGGCCCTGATGTAGCTTCTAGCCAGCTTTAGGCTGGCCCGTGGGAGCTGCTGGTTGGATGATGATAAACCTGGAGTGTTTATCTTGGGCCAGGTAACATTCTAGCCTCTATATACATATAAACGAGACAGTGCCTCTCTTTAATTCTCTAGGTCCAGAGCCAGATTACATGGGTTATTCTGTCATGATCTGGTCTTTCTCCACTAGCTCTTCTGAATCCCATCCTAGGATTCCTTTTTCCTTTAGCGTTTTCTTTCTTTGTTCCCACCTTTAAAAAAAAAAAAATTGCACATCTCATTTTTAAAGAAAAAAATAGAAAATACAGGAAAGAAAAAATGAAGACAGCCAATATCAACAACCCCTCCCAAGCATACCTACTTTCTTCATATGTAGTATACCTTCATTTTATATATGTCTTATATATTTTATATCCTATATAATATTTATATTTTAGTAGAATAATACATATGTTCATTTATACATATAAGTTGTATGTTGAAGTTACAAAATTTGAATCAGTATGTGTAGTATTTTGCAAACAATACACAGTGTTTTGAAGTTTGTTTTTCATTTAAAAACATGATGAACATCATTCCATGTCAGCAACTGCATCTGTGGTTTTTAAAGTATGCAAAGTGCTCCCTTTTTTGGTGTGCCATAATTGCTTTAACTAGTTACTGCTTTGGATGTTTCTAAATTTTCATTTTGGCACACATCCTAGATTATTTATTTGACAAATTTCCAGGAGAAAAATTGTGCTGGCAAAGGGCAAAGATTATCAGCCTATGCTGGGTAGCTCCCCCTACTGCTGATTTGTTTTTAACCATTACCGTTTATTGTATGTACCCTCTACATATGTATGTATGTATGCGTGTGTGTCTGTGTGCATGTATTGTTTGTATATGCACGGGTGTGTATATACGTATGTGTATATGCACGTATGTATGTGTGTATACGTGTGTGGCAAAATTACAGATGTCCTTATCTGAAGTATTGGAGGACAGAGCTGCTTTTGTATATCGTTATGATAATGGTGGACATTTACATATATTCCTTTATCCCTGCCAGCCTTCCCTATAAAAATCTTCATCTCCCTTTCTCTGCAGCCTCAGTGAAATCTCCATTTTGTGACTGAGGTTTGAGTTTAAACAGCCACAGGGTGACTAGGCAGGACTTTCCCATTGGCTCAGTATTTCCAGTGAATCTCCTCGAAAAGCCACCTGGTTCTCCCCTACAGCCTGGAGGCAAGTGGCAGGGAAAGGGCACACGGTACTTTCGCCCCTTCCATTGCTCATGTCTTGTCCATAGTGAGCTGGCCTAAGCTGGGTAACTGGAGTGAAAGGTGCTGTTGTTTCCAGTTGGATGTGCAACTGGCTACGCAGTGCCGGACACAGCGGTCTAGCCACTCGTCACATGCCATGGTTCCCGCTGTTGATGGACAACCTGGACTGTCCACACTTTCCCATCACAACTGCTGTTTGCTCAGTTGGCGAGCAAAACAGGGAAGCAGGCCACGTCCTCCACCTGCTCATGAAAGTTGTCCATTCCATTCATCACTCAGGGGAAAACTCCCCTGAACTGGACCAGGGAAGAAGAAGAGCCTGGAATCTTCTGAATGGGGTCACAATCACCCTATACAGATCTTTTCATCTTGGCTAGAAAAACCCATTGTTGATATTTTGGTGAAGAATCTTCCAGAGTTTCCTCAGTGTGTGTGTGTGTGTGTGTGTGTTGGCAGGCAGGTGTAACATTTTTTCCTTTGCAAAATAGGATTGTGTTGAATATGCACTTACGTGACCTAATTTTTTAAATTTACAAATATATATATTTTTCATGTCAGTATTCTGTTGAATATTCATTCATTTATTCATTCATTCATTTAAAATCTAACATTTAAAAATTAAACAGAAGAATATTCTTTCCACCGTCATTCATTTAATATTAGTGGGAGTGACAGATAATAGTCAAATAATTGTAGCAGTGAATGTGAGGGAACGCTGAAGGAAAGTTAAGTGGTAGGCGTACTGCAGAGGGGACTCGATCCCTGAGGAACTGTCACTACAGTTGCCATCTGAGGACTGAAATGTGAACTTAGAATGAGAAAAGATGAGTCTGTATCCATTTTTATAGCTGTGTAAAAATTCCATTTATGGATATGTCATAAATTACATAACAAATTCTTAGACTTTTTTTCAGCTTTACTGAGGTATATGGGGGCATTTAGATTATTGTTGGTTTTTCATCCATTTTGTTCATTTTTATGGATGGATTCGAGCTTTGAGCTCTTGATCTAGCAGTGGGGTGGATTTGCCTGTATTTACCAACATCCTCATCTGGCTCCTGGTATTTAATGATCCAAGTTTTCACACCTCAGCCTGGGCAGTAGACAAAGGTAATAGACCTGCCAAGGAATTGCTTGAAGGAAGTGGCCTCATTTCGGGGATGTTGAGGCCAAGTAGCCACACCTGGACATACTATAATCTCGTGGTAGCTGGAATATATGAAGATACAGAGGCAATTCACTCTGTAGTATCATAAGCCATCCTCCTGTAGTAAAGGAGTGAACTTAGTCTGTTCCATCTATTCTGAAAGCCTGAGGACATGGTGACCAGCTCTGCATGAGCTTCTCAGAGGAGTTAGTGAATGAACTGATCCTTGAAGGCTGATCAGAATTTTGTCAAATATTAAGGGATTTGGGGCCTTCTGATAGAAGGAACTTTAAGTGCGAAGATTTCAAGGATTACAGAGGCCTGGCGATATCTGGTACATTACTAGCTTCTTTGTGGGAAGTGGGTTTGGAGGGAAGATAGTTGGGGCTGGATGGGGAGAAACCTTGATTGCCGTCCTTGGAAGGTCAGGTCTCATTCTGTAGGTAGTGAGGAGAGAGTCATTTCATCAGGTTGATTATGTTAGGGGAATGTTAGCTGATATAACAGATTAACCCCAGAGCCTCTGTGACTTCATATCATAGAAATTAATTTCTCCTTCACGTAATGTCCAAAACAGGTGTTTGTAATTAACAGGCTGCTCTCTTCCAAGTGGTGATTCAGGGTCCCAGCCTTTTCCATTTTGGAGGGTCTGCTTCTGCCATCTTCAGCCTGTGGCTTCCATGTCATTGTACATATCTGCAACAAGCTGGTGGAAGAAGAAAAAGCAGAGTAGCATGAAGTTTTTATAGGCCAAGTTTGAAATGGTCTCATGTTACTTCTGTGCACGTTTTCATTGGCTAGAACTCAGTTCTAGGGTCCCCCAAGCTGCATGGGGGGCTGGGGAATGGAGTCTAGGTGTCTTGCATGGGATGAAGAGGAATAGAATAGCAGACCCTGCTGCATTGCTGTTTTAGTTGTGGTGGGATTGAGGGTGATCTAGAGGAGAGGAAGCCCAGAGACAGGGAGGGAAAAGGGCTCAGCATGAAGGCATGAATAATTAAGGTTAACATTTATTTGGTACTCAACTCTGTGGCAGGAGCTAAGTTATTTCAGAAGCATCAACTCTATGCGATAGGTACTGTTGTTTTCCCCATTTTACAGAATAAAAATCTGAGCCTGGGGGTGACTTGTTGAGAACCAGAAGAACCAGGGTTCAGACCCAGGCAGATCTTAGTCTAGCGCCTGAGCTTTTAACCACAACTGTCTCTTGCTGGGCAGTGCTGTCTTCCGGGAGTGCAGAAGGGAGGGGAAGGTGGGCAAGAGGTCCGAGTCTACAGTGAGTTGGCCAGTGCCTCATGAGATGTGCAGAAAAGAAAGGAATCCAAGCTGAACAAGATGGCAAGCTTGGGAGCCCGGGGATGCCAATTAGAGAGACAGGGTGTGCTCTGTGTGACTGTTTGTGCAAGAGGCCTCTCCATTTGTTCCAGATCTGCCATCTCACAGCGCCTGGCCCTGATTTAGCACATGGACTGCACACGCCTGTTAACATCTTGACAAGTTGCTTTATAAGCATTTTTATTGGTTGCTCTGTATTAAAGGAAAGTTCACTGCCTTGCACTTTTTAGATGGGACAATGGAGGCACAGTCCCTGTGACTCAGCCATTGAGTCATTTTGCTCTTCATTGTGTGAATGTCTTTGTCTCAGGTTGCCCCACCCCTCTGCAAGCTTCCACTCACCTTGAAGACCAACGTCAAATGGCCCCTCCCTGGGAAGCTTTCTCCAACTTCCATGGGCAGAAGTCGGTTGTTTTCTCTCTTCTCTGTTCACCCTGTGCTGTTAACTCTATTTATTTGTATAATAATCTATTCTGGACTCTGTTTCCTCTATGAGGATATCAACATCCCTAGTTCCTGGGGTTTATGTACAAGAGGGATTAAGGGCGCATAATTTTTGTGGAGATTTATTTTGTTCTTTTTCCCCTCTGAATATATAAAATGGGGGTTGCAACACAAAGTGTTTAGGGGCCAGGGAGGTGACATAAGTGACCCTGGCCTGTCCGGGACAGTCAGAATTGGTGAGGTGGTAGCCGGATAAGAGAGTGCACAACTGGTCTATAAAACTGGTAACTGAGCTTAAAAATACAAAAACAAACAAACAAACAAAAAACACAAAAATTGTTTTGGCAGACAGAATATTTACTTACAAGGGTTATGTTCAGCCCTTTGGTTTCTTGTTTGTGATCTCTGATAAGGAATATAGCTCTTTGGAGAAATCTTAGAAAACAAGGATTAACATCAAGAGGATATAGCCCAGTCCTCTGTCTCCCCCGCAGCTGAAAACTGGAGTGAGGAGAGCTTGTTTTCCGTCACTTTTTTTTTTTTTTGGGCGGTACGCGGGCCTCTCACTGTTGTGGCCTCTCCCGTTGCGGAGCACAGGCTCCGGATGCGCAGGCTCAGCAGCCATGGCTCACGGGCCCAGCTGCTCCGCAGCACGTGGGATCTTCTCGGACTGGGGCACGAACCCGTGTCTCCTGCATTGGCAGGCGGACTCTCAACCACTGCGCCACCAGGGAAGCCCTTCCGTCACTTTTAAATTTGGGGGTGACCCTGGCCCCCCTGGTCATAGATGTGCTGTTGGCTGACCCTTTCACATCCTCTGAAATGCTGCTGAAATCAGGACCTTCATTAAGGCACAAGTTGTGCCCCTCTTATTTGAATTCTGTATGTTACTTCGGAAGTAATGAGGAAACGAGAGAGAAGTAATGAGTATTGTTTGTTACTTTGAAATGGCTCAAAGACGTAATTTGTCATTTCTCCCCCTTTCCTGCCCAAGGTAAGAATTTCTTGCTCTTTAAGTTCGAAGATTCCACTTGTATTTATAGTAGATGCATAGAAACTTGGTGCTAGCTCATTTGGAAGTGAAGATGAGTTAACTCTGAATTAGTAATAAAGTCAATGAGAAAATAGGATTTGATTTATTACTATTACAGTTTACACATAGTTGGAGATTATATATTTGTGAAAAATAATCCTTGAAAATTGCAGTTGAAATCTGTGAAGGACGGTTTCCCTTTTCAAAGGAGCTGACGGAAATGGAAGAAGAGGGAAAATTACTCACTGTGAGTCTACCGTACGCACATCCTGCTTTTCTCCCCCGAGGATGCCCTTCAGTGGCACCAGCTGCCTTACTGGAGGGCAGCTCGAAACAGAGTCCCAGAGGGACATTCCCTGTGGCACCTGGCCGAGGATGCCATCACCATGGCACATCCCCACAGCTCCTGTTAGAAATGTACCCAGAGATCCCTGTGGCCTCTGGCGAGGACTTCTCCCTCTTTTGAGTTAGTGTGGAGGGAGGGTGGGGAAGCATACAGGCTGCAGAGACCAGCTCTCTCACTGCCGAGCTGTGTGGTTTCTGGCTCATCCCCAATCCAGTGTTTGTGTGCCTCTGTAAAGATGGCTCTGTCAGTATGCTTGTTTACAGTACTGGTATAAGGACTAAATAAAATCACATATTTAAAGCACATACCATTCCACATATCCCTTCTCCCCCTTTCTTGCCCAAGGTAAGAATTTCTTGCTCTTTAAGCTTGAAGATTCTACTTGTATTTATAGTAGATGCAGAGAAACCTGGTGTTAGCTCATTCGGAAGTGAAGATGAGTTAACTTTGAATTAGTAATAAAGTCAGTGAGAAAATAGGATTTGATTTATTACTATTGCTATTTACACATAGTTGGAGATTATATATTTGCACAAAATAATCCATGAAAATTGCCGTGTTGTTTTCTCATGTTATCCCACAGGAGGAGTTTCTTGCAGAGATAAGAAAAGCAGACCTTCGGTGTTTTTAAAAAGCCAAGTTTTATGGTCAGAATGCTACCCACTCTCCCTTTCTTCTTCCCCAAAACAGAGATAGTCACAATTACATCCCATGAAGAGATGTAAAGAGTAGAGCAGAGTTAAAGGTAAAGGAATTTTCAGTTCCTGCTCTGAAGAAGCAGTGATTTAGTGATATCTTATTAGAATTTTGAAAATCCTGTTTTCTCATCTTTTCAAATTTATTAATAGCATTACCCAGCCAAGCAGACTTACAAATCCACAAGATTAAAAATTTGCTGAATGTGGCGAATTTCAGGGACCCTCCGATGTATTGTCTCCATAACAACTGGCTTGTGTCATTGATGTGAGGCATGGCACTTTCTTTTTGCTAATCACACAGTTTTATAAACATCCCTTTATGTTGTCAACATGGAACAGTGAGTTCTTTCTGAAGTCATCAGGAAGCTTCAGTTTGTCATGAATTTTTGTTCTGTGGTAATGGTTACATTGAAGCTTAGGCCATTATGAAAATATTATACTTGTTATCACCATTTTATAGTTAATACAGTGGAAAATACTAGGTTTCTATGAATCTTTACTTAATAGTGGAAATGTTGTATAACTTGGTCAATTTGTTCCCTTTCTCCTTGCCATCCTATTTCGTTTTAAATGCCTAAGGGATGTTTTCAGTGTGTCCCTCCATAAAAGAATGGAATGCAGGTAAAGCAGGACCCATCTGTGTCTGTCCCATTTATAGTCTGGCAGACTATAGCACCACCTAACCTGTTTCCTAGGGCATAGCACTTTTTAGAATTTCAAGAAAGCCAGGCATCTCAGGTGGGTGGGTACCTTTTTAGGGAAGGGAAAATAATGTTACCTCTACCCTTGTAGGTTTTAGCTGAGACACTCCCCCCAACCCCCAGTAATAAGTGACAGATTAACAGGAGGAAAAACAAACAAAAGTTTAATAACATCTGTACCTCCTGTATACATGGGAGATACCCAGGAAAACTGAATAAAATTTCCCGAAATGACCCAAACCATCCCTTAAATACCATCTCCACCTAAAGACGAAAGAAGGTGTTTGGGATGGAAGAAAGTCAGTAATGGGAGATTATCAGAAAACCACAGTAAACAAGGGTATGCTTGTTATGCAGATTTAAGTCCTTGATTCTCTGTTGATAAGAATTTCTTGAGTTTATTCATCCTCCTCTTCCTGGTACAGATGGGAAGATACCCTTACAAATGGAGATTTCCCTTATCAATGTAAGTGTCTTCATAACTCCCACTCAGTTTTCAGAGTTTCACCTTTGTCTGCTGTTTCTTAAAAATGATCAGCATAAAATAATATTTTTGCCTCGGGGACATATTTTGGGGTGGTAAATTCTGCTCCCCTTCAGGTTCTTCCTTCAGGAAAGTACTAGAAAAAAGAGCCCAAAATCACAGCCTTGCAGATCAACTCCCTGCAGCACATCCCTGTGAGGAACTCAGAGACCCTGGGCTCTGAACTGTGTGATCTGGCAGGACCCTTGACTCTTGCTTTGTCTTCCATGAATTGGGTTCCAAGATCTCTGCTCTGGCTGGAGTAATGTGAGGCTTAACCGGTGTAAATTAGAAAATAGCCATGAAAGCATTCTGCTTTGCAAACGATCCTTGGGTGATAATGACACAATTTCATCAATTTTTAAAGTTGTTAAAATGTGAAAAATAGGACATAGCTGAAATCATAGATGACTTGGCTTCATTTTTATGTTTTGATGGTTCATAAAATCTAAAACAGCCTCAGATTTTGGGCAGTCCTCTCATGTTTCCTCCCTGCAGGAAACCGCTTGCCAGTCCTCATAAAGACCAGCTGTATTTCCTATTCTGAATACCGTTGACCATGACTCTAGCAACTGCCCCTAGGAACAAAGGCCAGCTCCCATGGAGAAATAAAGGCTGCCTTTCTGCCAGGTGTGCTTGTATGTGTGCAGTGGCCGTGAACCCTGCTAAGCCCCATTACCTCTGTTTGGGCTGGCTGATTCCTGTCGAGTGAACAGGGCAGTCAGGTTGTATTGGTTTTCATGCGGTTCCTGCATTTTGGGGAGACTGGTTGACAATTTTTCATATGTCACTCAATTAAGAGGAAAGGAAGTCTGGCTCCAGGGGCAATTTGAGGTCCCCTTCCATTAGGCATCCTGTAAACTTGAGCACGTATGAAGCCTCCCAGAGAAGAGAAGGTCCTGTTCCTCCATGCTGTTGGCTGCAGTCGAAACCAAGTTCCCCTGCCGAGTTTATGATTAACCTCTCCATCCAAAACTAGTCCCTTTCTTGTCCTGGCCCTGTTTCCTTCGGGTTTGAGGAGTATCAAAGAAAAGAGGGATTGAACCCAGCAGGACCCCATGGGGCCCTCCTGTGACCACCATTTCTCCTAGGCCTTCCCCGAGTTCCAAAGAGCAGACTGAAGCAGTTACTAATTAGGGAAATGAGGTAGAAACCAAGGAAAAACAGTGAAGCAAGAAAAGTACCGATAGCTTAAACAGTAGTTCAGCAATAAAACAGAGTCCTAGTTACTCCTTAACGGATGGATATACATAATAATCGGTTGCCTATCTTTTTTTTTGGCAGTACGCGGGCCTCTCACTGTTGTGGCCTCTCCGGTTGCGGAACAGAGGCTCCAGACTCGCAGGCTCAGCGGCCATGGCTCATGGGCCCAGCCGCTCCACTGTTGCCTATCTTTGAGTTGTTCTGCAGAAACTAAGACTCCATCCAGGTGGTGGATGGTGACTATGTGCTGACCACAGCACACAGAACCCAGACTGGTTGGAACCAGAACGTTGATGATTAAGATTTCTGAAACATCACCTTTTTACCTCACCATGAACCAATCAGAAGAAAGGCCACGAGCTGCAACCCTCACTCCAAATGTTGCCTTTAGAAACCCTTCCCTGGAGAGTTCAGTTCTTTTGAGCATGAGCTGCCAGTTCTCCTTGTTTGGCGCCCTGCAATAAACGCTATACTTACCTTCACCACAACACAGTGTCAGTAGATTGGCTTTGGCACAGCAAAGCCAATCTTGGGAGAGGGGACCCAAGTTTGGTCCCCTAACACAGTGGGGAGAACTTTCCAGCTTGCAGAGCAACTTGAGACTCTAATGTGCCCCAGGCATCATATAGTGGAGGCAAGCTGACCTCTTGAAAAAGTACTGTTCACACGAAGGTTTAGTGCATGATATTCTCCCTTATTCGTCTGAAATATGTCAGAGTGGAAAGGAGCAAAGCTTGGTGTGTTCTCTTAGACTCCCTGTTTTCTGTAGCACTGCAACATTTCTGTTGATGTGAAGGTGACCTTGTCATTCTGCATGCAGGGATGTGTGGGAAGGAAACAGCATCAGGCAGCATGCCGTTTAGACTAAATTGGATTGGGCACCTGAGTTCATTGACTCAGTGCTCTGGTAGAGACTATCTGATTGGACCTTGAGTGTTTGCCACCATCTGCCATTCGTTTTTAACTTCTGTCACCTGGGAGGCTTGTTACAGAGTTGGATGGAGGAGGTAGGCATGAAAAAGCTGAACATATGAGCTATTTAATTGGTACAGAAAGCTGAGTATATAAAGGGGTGTTGGGGTAAGTCCTGCATTCCATTCTTTTGGGGTCTTCAATTCACCTTGCTTTTGCTTTTCTTCTCCCCAACCTGAGGACTGCTTGTCCAGATGGTCTCCCTACACCTGTGCTTTCCAGTGGTGGCCATTAGCCACGCGGGCTATTTAAATTGAAATATAAATTAATGAAAATTAAATGCAATAAAAAAACCCCTCAATCCCTCCAACATAGTAGCCATGTTTCAAGTAGTCTGTAACCACATGTGGCTACCACGTAGGACGGTGCAGATCTCAAATATTTCCATCATGGCAGAAAATTCTGTTGGACAGCACTACAGACAGTACGCTTTAGAAGAACAGAGGTCGTGTGTGTGTGTGTGTGTGTGCGCGCGCGCACGTGCTTGTCATCAAGTCTTGAGTGCTAAACCAGGGTTGCCTGACCCATGAAAAGCTCCCAGGAATGATCTTCTGCATGAGTGAGTGAAAGAATGAGTGAGAGGCTATACATGAGTGAATGAATGAAGGAGTTTCGTCCTCCATGAGCTTGGATTAACAATGCCCTTCTTTTTCTCACTCCAGCTGATGCACCCAGTGCGGGTAATGCTATCCAGGCATGGTTCTTATAAGTATACATGTGCCATCTGCCCCCTTCTGACTTCATTTATTTAATTACATTTCCTCCCAGTTCTTTAGTGCTGTTTGATCTGTTGCCTGCAGGTCTCCAAGCAAACATTTCACAGGCCATTTTCTGTCTTTTGGATTCCTACAGGGTCCTACTCCTAATGGCATATTTTATTGAGCACATCCTGTATGCTGGCTAGGGCGCTAAGTGCTTCAGGTAAACAATTTAATGCAGTCCTCCTGGGAGGTAGGTAGGTTCTACTGGGGTCCCCATGGGAAAGCTGAGGTCTGCCAGGATAAGAAGCTTGCCCAAGGTGAGCCAGCTCCCTAGAGCATGGCAGAGCTAGTGGTCACATCCATATTGAAGAATCCAAAGCCACCAGGCTGGACCCTCTTTCACTGTACCCTCATTGCTTTAATTTCTTTCAGTATTTTGATTGATCTTAGAAGTACCTTGGGCTCTGTATCATTTAGGAATAATTGTATTGTGATGATAATTCAGAGACCCTAAAATAGTAACCTATACAAGATTGACTGTTTTCCCAGGAAATGAAAAGTGCAGGCAAAGGTGGTCCAGGGTGTTTAGAGCCCATTGTAATATCACCACTTCTGTTCTCTATTCTGCTGTCCCTGGGTCAGGCTCTTATCCTCACCTCGAATGAGCCTCCTGGATCAAGTTCAAGGCAGGAAGAAGCGAGAAGGATGAGAAGGGGGCTAAGAACAGATGACAGCTGTCTGTCCTCTTTTAAGGACGTTTCCTTGAAGTTCCACCCAGTGGCTCTGCTGATACCTCCTTGGTTTCCCCTCACTGCAGGGACACATAGTCTTTCATCTGGACACCCTGCCTTCAGTGACAATGGCCCTCCTACCCACAAGCGCTAAGGGAAGACTGGGTATTGGGTAGGCACCCTGCAGCCTGGCCCAACCTCATGTTTTTATTTCCATTTTAGAGGTTGTGAACTCACACCCCATGGATGTGGGCAGGTTCTAGTTTATCATCCCAGACTTTATTACTTTTTATTCTTGAGATCTGGCATACCCTCTCCAGCTGCAGTCAGCACTCTTCCCTCTTGTATAATGCCCAGCCCATGTGCTAGTTTATATCACCTTCCTGGTCCCTGCAGACATTTGTTTCTTCAGCCCCCGATTGGAGGATGCTATTCCCACCTTCTAGGTGTCACACCTCTCCCTCAGTTGTGGGCTTTTACTAGGTATTTCCCCCTTCAGGGGTGTGACCATCTGTCACGGCTTGTCACTCGGGAGATGTGTGGGAACTGCGGTTCGTAGTGCGACCAGAAGAGCCAGGGGACATAGCAGCCTGTTTAGTGGCAGAGACTGGCTTGATTTGTAGGTCTGTGCTTCATTTGTGAAACCTGTGGGGCTCAGCACCCTCTGGTGGGATGTTGTATGCAAATTCCCTCGAACAGGACTTCCTGGAGTGGTGTTTATAAGACTAGCTTTGAGCTTTTCCGTGCGTATGTTTGAAAGTTACCCATGTTGCAGAAAGGGTGGTTCTCTTAAGTCTGGCCTTTGAGACGGCTTTTATTATCTGGTGGGCTCTTTGTATGAATCATATGGAAATGTTGATTCCTGATTCCTGCTGGTATAGGAATTCCTGAGCTTTTTAGAGAGTGGAGACATGGGTTCACATGTTTCACTTCATTCATTCATCCATCCACCCCTCCAAAGGTCAGATATTTTGTATGTACAAAGCATGCTCTAAGTTATTACTGGGTTGGCAAAATCCTTGAGTATATCGCATTTGTTTATGTTTCTTTGTTTCTGTCTGCTTAAATGTTTTTTTTTTTCCTTAAATAAAAGGTTAGAATTTTCATCCAACCGATCTATTTTTGTTAGGTCCCTTTCTGAGGGTTCTTGGTTCAGAAGACCATTTTCTTCTACAAAGGTTTCTGCTTTTAGCATTAGCTACAAAATATGCCAGGCAAAGCATTTTATCGCAATTTAATAAAAAATGGTCTTGTGTAGATAAAGACTGCTTTTCTTTCCTTGTCATCCAGTTGCCCTTTTTGGACACATCTTAAGGTTTATTTATTGATCCTGAAATTCATTGTATATTTCTCTAATATTAATTTGATGGGGAGGATAGTGTGGGCAGAGCAGAGAAATGAATAAGGGTTAGATGTATCAGAACTTGCCAGCAGCTGAGAAAAGTGTGGTGTTTTAGACTTTTGATATTGAGGCATTTGAGGGATGGAACGTGTGTTAACTATATTATCAGCACAGGGTATGCATAGAAGAATGAGCTAAGATCTTGACCCTGCCAGGAACTCATTTATCAGTCTCTTAAACATGTAGTTGTAGGACAAGTCGTATCACACAAGCAAGGTAATGCTCACAGCTTCCATTGAGCTGTTCACTACATCCGTGTGGGGTTGGGCTAGCTAGAGATAGTCATCAATCTCAAGACACTTCTTTTTGAATCTTGGGTCATGAATCAACAAAGGATCTGGTGGTGTGCCTCAGAGTAGAGACCACAGATATTTTCTCATACTTTGCCAGTTACTTAACATATGGATATCAGGCATGTCTTCTTCTTTTTTTTTGGTAATAGATGTGTGTACATACACACATGTCTAGTGTTTGTTTTTACCTGTTAGGTATGAGTGTCACATTTTGATCCACCATCCTAAATGTGTTTGATCACTACCCTCCTCTTTCTGGACAGGCTCAAATCTGATGCTGACCAGGGGTGGGAAGCCCATCCCTGCCAGCCTGCTGTTCCCATACTAGGTGCTGTATCACCTCATGGAAGCCACCAGGAGAATAACCTTGGCCAGGATCTCTTCCTTGTGCTGGGGTCCATCCAAAAGGAGGGCAGTTGTAGGTAGTGTTGATCTATGAACACTTGATATCTAGGCCAGTCATAACCCCACCTGGTGGAAGAACTGACTGCTTGTTTTGGGCCCATGTGCTCTTGAGCATCACGCCCCAGCTCAATTTATTCTCTTTTAAAACCTAAAAAACTTTCTCTGTATGATGTCAGCTTTTGGCCTTCGTCCACATTGTTCTCAAATTCTTCCCCTTTTCCTCTTTCTCTTGTAGATCTAAACTGTGCAGTCTCCTCTTCCTTTTGATGCTTATGTCTTCAAACTTTTTCGATGAAACTTTGTTGTATATTAGTGAGTATAAACACTTGATTTCTGTGAACATAATATATTTTAGAAAATATTCCCAAACATTTGTGACCATGTCACTATGTATGTATCTTAGCCTAACAGACTTTCCCCGACTTAAGTTTAGAAATATACGCACCATTAGCACTACCCATCAGAATCCAAATCAGGCAATGACGTAATATCCGTAAGTCACTGAATGGGAGAAAATAAGACAAGGAGATTTGTAAAAATAATACAATCACTTTCATACAGCTTTCATTAATATGCAGATCACTTCCATAAACATGATCATCTTTGATCGTTTCACAGGTCCTAACATGGGTAGTTTTATCCCTGGCTGGAGACTTAGCCACTCATTTAGGGAGACACTGTAGAGTGAGCCCCTCCACATGCTAGGCCCAGTTCTAGGTACCAGGCACATAGTGCATTGTGAAGAAAGCAAAGTCCCGGCCTTCTAGTGGGGAGTGCTTGAAAAGAAAGGATGTGTGATTGTGCCTTTGAGGGGTTCAGTGCCTGGCCTGAGTTCCTGCAGCAAGGTAGGGAGGGAGTGAACATTGCATCCTAGGTGTTTCTATGTCAGTGGGGTTTTTTCTGCAGTCTTGGTTATCAATTCTTTCCACCCGTGTATCTCTATAAAAACAGAGCATGAAAAGCTCAACATTACTTTGACTGCTTGAGTTTTTTCCTAAAAGTTCATCCAGAGTTTACCTAGTATACTATTACATATCTTTGTTTTAATATAAAACTCTTTTCGGTGATGTAATGTCCCTCCCTTTATCTTTACACTCCAGGAAGATGTTTCTTGCTTATTTGACGCTTCAAGGATACCTTTGCATTATTAGGGTGACTAGCCATGCTGGTTTGTCCGGGATTGAGGGGCTGCTGGGATGTGGGATTTTCTTAAAATAGAGACAGTGTTGGACTTTCCTCCTGGTTTGCCTGGGACTGAGTGGTTTCCTGGGTTTGCAGGACTTTGGTGCTAAAACTGGGTAAGTCTCAGGCAAAAAGGGACTAGTTGGTTGTCCTAGATTGCATACTGGAAGTGGAAGGGGACTGTATTCACCACAATTTAGTGCACATCACAAACATACCAGTACAAACTCTTAGAACATTCCCCAAATAGTTATATTTAAATTAGCATTATTATTATTCTTTTTTTTCAATAAAGAAACAGGGTATCTCAATAAGTTTGGCTAGTGATATTTTACTTCTAATATCAATTATTTTGGAGAAAAATATGATATGGCCCTGAAACATAATAGTGCATGATTGATAAATTGATTTTAGTTATGTGTTCATGCTTTGTACCATATTAGTCAAGTAGCTTATTTATCTGCATTGCAGAGAAAGTCTCTGCAGTGTGTGTCTGTGTGTCCGTGTGTGCGTGTGTGTGTTTTCCTTCTACACTGAGAATTTTCAGTGAAGGGAAGAAAATGACCTTAGAATTTATAAAGAGATAAATACAATTTGTAGTAGGGAGGGGAGGACTGGCAGCAGCGTAGCTTAGTGTCGAAAAGCTTGGGTGCTGGACCCTGACAGTCCTGAGTTTGAGCCCTGCCACCTGCAAGCGGGATGCTCTTGATCGAGTTACTTCAGCCCTCTTAGAAGCTGAGTCTGGAGAGAAGAGCTGGTTGCTTTGGGATTGAATATCTGTAGGTTTCCAAATGCCAACATCAAATCTTTAGTGGAACCTGGAAAGAAGTAAAAAAAAGTTTCTTGATTTATATTTTAGTTCAGTTAAATTAGTTCTCTGTTAGGTGTAAAGAAAAAATATACCTCCAATGTACCCGGGGAACACCACTTAATCATTTGTACCTGTCTGGTAGAAATGTTATTTCTTACCTAAAAAAAAAAACAACAACCAGTCATTCATTGAATACTTATGGACATCTTAACATTTACTCCTTATAAGCAGCTTATAAAGTGGTCTATCACTCAGTATTGTCTGCAGTAACAGACACAGCCAATCTCCAAATACCAGTGTGGCCCCTCAAAGAAGAGAGGTTTTCTTTTAGCTCAGGATACTTGTGCATCAGATGGGTCAGTGGGTGGAGGGGGGGCCTGTCCACCATAGTCACTCAGGTCGACAGGGAGCACACCCTCCCACCATTGCTGGTTGCTGTGTAAAAGGGAAAAGAAGGCTCTGGATGGTCTTGAATCTGCAGTTGAGTGTTTGGACTGGACTTGATACACTTTGTTTCTACACACAACTGATGGGCCAGAACTAAACACATGCCCCCCTACCCACCCACTCATAAAAGAGGAGGCCAGGTAGTTAACCCTTCCATGTCTTCAATGGCAGAAGGCCAGAATTAGTCGGCAAGCTGCTCTGATGTCCACCACATCCGGAAGTCTTCTCCTTTTGAAGATGAGGAATATCAGACTAAGAGAGTTTAAGTAACTTGACCTAGAGCATCCCGCTTGCAGGTGGCAGTGCTGAAACTCAGGACTGTCAGAGTTCCAGCACCCAAGCTTTTTGACACTAAGCTGCCCTTCCTCCCTTCCCCGCTGCAAATTTTTTTTTGTCTTTATATAAATTATAAGATCATTTTCTTCCCTTCATTGAGAACTCTCAGCATAGAAGGAACACACACACACAATTAGATACAACATAAGTTGGGTAACTCCAGCAAAAAACCAGTCATTTTCTTTGTGCAAACTGTGCCTCAAGTTATTTTCAGTCCATTTTAGTTAAAAGTTGTCTGTCAGCTCTTTGTAAGTGTTGTATTATTATAAGCTGAGCAGTAATGGGTCCGCGGGGCCAGGGATATATGTACTTAAGCGCTGAAGTGGATTCCCAGTCCACAGGACATGAATCTGAGCATCTTATTAAGATTGTTCAAGCCCAGCACGGGGCGTGAAACACTCTAGGTCACTTGGCTTTGCTTCCCCCACCTCTTTAACTGTCCCATTTGGTTTTCTTCTGCTCGAAACTTCATTCAGGATAACACACAGTTCTCACGGCCACCATACTTCCATAACCCAGAGACAAGTGGATTTCTTCTGACTTGTTTCTCCTTGTTGATGCTTGGTATAAATTTGACAAACGTCCTTCCTGTCGTTTGGGTAATTCTTGTCCTCTGGTTATGTCTTTTGTGCTTCTATTGGGGAAAGGCATTTAGGACTTCAGAGCTACCCAAGGTCAACTGAACTTTTAACTAGTCAGCAAGTGTTTGAGCACCTGTGTGTCCAGTACAACTGCAGCTTGACTTGGTAGGATTGCCAGCCAAGGAAAATTTCAGCTAAACTGCAGTTAGTTAATAGGATTTAAAAGTGGAACTCTTCCACTGTCATGCAAATATATTTGGATTAATCAGCATCCTGATCATCATGACAAAGCAAATCATAGCATAGCAGTGAGGAATATAAGAACAGGTAAAACTGCATTTAGATCCTAGTTCTGCTGCTTACTAGTTCTGGGACAAGTTTCTAATTCAGGCTGAGCCTCATTGTTCTCACCTGTAAAATGATAACGAGGACAGTACCCGGTAGAGATATATCATCAAAAGCACATTAGACTTACAGGAAATCATCTCTGCATCAGCAGGAATGAATGAATGATGTGGGTGGTTCCCCAGGACTGTGTAAGTTCAGAAGTGCTCCAACTGATCTGGGCTTGAGTCTTGGGGATTTTCAACTCATGTATTTTGATATAAGTTCTATATTTAAGAGAATGCTCTAGAGATGGGAGTATTTCCACATGGATAAAAACTAAATTTGTTCAACACCTTAGTTAGAATTATGTGAATGAAATATAAATTAAAGATTGCCTCCTTTCTTACATGGAGTAACCCTGACAGCGAGAATATATACCAGGTCTTAGTTTTACGGTTCAAGGGGACTTAGGTTTTAGAGGAAAAAAGAGCCACCAGGTGGTGCCAGCCATTTTCTGATCCAGAGAGAAGAAATTCAAACCCAGCTAAGGAATTTCCATCCGGGATACCGTTAACAGTTTGGGATCTCTTAAGGCATTCAGCTGTCTGCCTCGGATTTGATGTTATTAAGTACATTGGAATTCTTGAGCTTTAAATGCTCCTGTAGAAGACTCTGTCTCTGATTTGTGATCTGTCATGCTATACTCTTCTGGCTGATCGGATTTTTGTCTTTACAAAGAAAAAAACTTGCCTGTAGTGATCAGCTGTTGCTTTTTGCACAGTCATTTCATTTTGTGGCAGTGTGTAAGCACCTACCCTCAGGGTAGTAAAAATTTGGTTCAGGAAATAACTGTGTTAAAATCAGTAAAAACAATGTAATCTGCAGGGAGAACAAATCAATGTTTCCCCCTTTTGATTGGGAGGGAAAACATGCCGTAGAAGATGAAAAGATCAGATCATTATATTTATCAACCCATTTATCCTTTCGCAAATATGAATTAAATTCTTACTTTGGGAGGCAATGTGGTCCCATGGCTAGGACTTCACTCCCTGCAGTCAGACTTCCTGGGTGTGGATCCTAGCTGCAGCATTTCCTAGCTGCCTTGGATCAAAGTCCTTAACCTCTAGGCGCACACTTATCCCATCTGTCACGGGGATAAGAGAACCTACTTCGGGGTTGTTACAAGCTAAAAATACGAAATACTTCTTTTACAGAATAAGTGCTCAAAGCATATTGGTGACCACGAATGTTGTTACTTAGGGTGATTACAAGGACCCTCATGGAGCCAGAGACCCCGTCCCAGATTCACCGCCCTCCTGTGCCATTGGTGGCAGAGCATCATTTAACTCTTAACAACCGAGAACATCCAGACCATGACCCCCATTTTGCAAATGAGGAAATGTTGCTTAGAGTGGTTACGTAACTTATTAGGCCAGGCTGCATCCAGTGTCTCAGTGTTGCTATAGATTTACAATGTTGTAGAGTCTGGGGTGAAATTTCCCGTTCCAGCTATTATTCACTTGAGACCACCTTACATCAGGGCTTGCATCCTAGAATGCCATTAGTTTTCAGTCAGCCTCTACTCGACTTTAGAGAGCGCTGAGAGCATCTTGAAAATAACACTTTTACATAAGCACTGCCTTCTGTTCATGTTAGGATGGGGCTGGCAGTTGCTGCATTTATAGCTGCCTAATCTCCTGTTCCCTTGCTCTGTGTGTGTGCCGACGCCCCAAGTCAGCTTCCGAGGGTTCTGAACTGGCCAAATGAAGGGCTAACGGGGGCGTTGCTACTACTGATTTGTAGCTCTGATGCCCAGATTTTATGAAAGGAGGATTTATGCTTTTTTAGCACAACCATCTACTTACTTTTCATTTTTGAACTCGGTAGGGAGGACAAAAGGATTGAATACGTTTTGCAGGTTAATCTGTCTGCTAGACCATAAGGTCAATAAAATATTGGGTGGCAGCATGAATGATATTGGAAGTAAGACAGCAAAGCTTACCTTTTTTAAAAGATGGTGAAACTTCTAAAATTGAGGTGGTGATTATAGCACTGTCTGCAACTTGGAACTAGGGAAGGTGGAGGCAGGTGTGGCCGGAACATGTGGAGGTGAAGAGCTAAGAGCCGCCTGTGGGAGTGAGGTTAAAACATCACATTCTTCAGCCTGGCAATGCAAAAGCATAGCAAAGACATGAAATCTGTGCAGTTGTGAATGATGTGGTTGAACCTTCTTGAGATGTTGGGACTCTGTTAGAAACTTACATGGGATAATTTCAGATTTGATGCATGGGATGATGATAACCATATCAGTAGGTGGCATTTAGTAAGTGCCTACTCTGTGACAGGCATTGTGCCGAAACTAAACATAAATTATTTCATATAATCCAACAAGCTACTTATTACTGTCTTTATTTTACAAATAAAAATGGTGAAGCTCATCAAGTTTAATTGGTATGTGTAGTAAGTGATGGAGCCAGAAGTCAAGTTCAAAGTTACTCTAGGGCCCAACTTCTTAACTGCTACGCTGTATGTTCCCAGGCATTGGAATTGGCAGAAGAAAGAAAGAAAGGGTTGAGCACATTTATGCATGGACCCACGGAATGCTGATGTCTCCCTAACCTTTAAATCTGGAGTGAGACTGGGCTCATGCCCTCTGGCCTGTGCTTTGGAGGAAGATTGGTAAATGAGAATCAGTATATTTCATTCAAAATTTCATTTTCGTGCTTTTAGAGTAGGATCTCATCTGGACTGGGAAACACACTATAAAATAAGATCCAAGACTTGTGTGAATTGGGGTTTCACTTACTTACTTCACTTTGAGAACTGCTGCATTGGATCCCTGTTCTCCAAAGTTTGTCTTTCAGAATGTCACTGAAGTAGGATCTTAATAAAAGATTGAAGTTAAGCAGAGTGCCTTTGTAGGATTTCTCAGAGCTTTCAATATACTAAGGAACCTTAGTGTTCTCCAATAGGGCATAGCTTGTGTTCTCCAAACATTTTTTTTACCCCCAAATTCTCTTTTCTCAGAGCTCCTCTGAGACTAGTGTTGAAAACTGAGCCAAATTTGAACCTGACTGTCTTATTTCCTTTGTATTTTGGTTGCTTCTATATGAAAAACATTCCACACAGTTAAGGATGGTGACGTATTTCCCTACACCAGGAACCTAATATGGAGAGGGTCCTCTGAAATCAGAGGCTCTTTGGTAAAGAGCGCGTTAAGTGTTAGGTGTCAGAGTCTTATCTTGGCTGGAGAGGGCTCTAGCTGGGAAGGTGTATTCACTATCCATTGCTGTATAACACATTCCCCCTAATTTATCAGCTTACAATAGTCAACGTTTTGTATTTCCCAGTTTTTGTGGGTCAGTCATCTGAGCGTGGCTTAACTTGGTACCTTGGGCTCAAGGTTTCTGATGAGGTTGCAAGCAGAGGTTAGCTGGGGCTGCAGTCCCACCCGAGGCTTGATTGGCGTGGTGGTGGGGCTCTCCCTGCAAGATCACTCTTGTGGTTGGCAAGCATCGGTCCCTCACCACATGACCTCCACCCAGTGGCTACATAATATGGCACCTGGCTTTTCTCCCAGAGAGAAGGATCCACGAGAGAGCGAGAGGGAGAATCTAAGAAGTCACAGTCTTTTTATAACGTTATCTTAGAGATGACATCTCACTACCTCTGCTCAGCTCTTTTAGGTAGGAGTAGGTCAATAAGCCTATCCCGCACTCATGGGGAGAAGATTATTCAAAGACCTGAACACCAGGAGGAGGTAGGATCACTAAGAACCATTGGCCACTTACCACAGCCATGTAAAGAGGGATAGGGTTTTCTTGATGGAGGAGACAATTTCAATTTTCATTTGTGGTGAAAAGACAGAGAAGAGGTTAACAAAAAAGCTGCTGTCTTCCATTGTGAGTATCATATTTCATGGCCCAAGAGTCAGCAGAGAAAAGGAAGGTATGCATGGAAGTAAATCAGGAACAGTCGGTCACCATGATTTTGCCCCATCCCACCCCACCAGGAGCCCTGTGGGCTCCAAAGCTTGCTGGAAGGGAGGGAGGGAGGGAGGGAGGGAGGGAAGGAGGGAGGAAGGAAGGAATTACAGTGAAGCATTTTGCTGTAGTCCAAATATTTCTTTCAGCCGGAAACAATATTAGGTTAAAAGTACACATTTATAAAATTCAAGGGAGATAGAACTAGGGAAAAATATGAGGAGAAGGGCTTCCCTGGTGGCGCAGTGGTTGAGAGTCCACCTGCCGATGCAGGGGACGCGGGTTCGTGCCCCAGTCCGGGAAGATCCCACGTGCCTCGGAGCGGCTGGGCCCGTGAGCCATGGCCACTGAGCCTGTGCGTCCGGAGCCTGTGCTCCACAACGGGAGAGGCCACAACAGTGAGAGGCCCGCGTACCGCAAAAAAACAAACAAACAAAAAAAAACTGAGAAAACAGGTGCGAATTTGTTTCCTTGATTAAATAACCTTTTATACTTCCTCCCTTAGTAGAGTATAAACTGTGGCCTTACAAATGCTGGTATTGTTTATTTATTATTTCTTAAGACACCCAGGAGGGAAAAATCAACTGCTTCCTCCTCCGTAGGAAACAGCTCCATAACTCAGGGCTGTGACATCTGTTTTGATGTTAGAGAAATGGCAATAAAAATTTGATGGAGGCAAAACATTTCTGTGGGGGGAGGTCTGGAGTGGGAACTGGAAAGGTAGAAATAATGATAAAAATGCTCCCACTGATGTTTAAATATTTAGTTATTTAAATATTTAATTACCAGTATTGGCTTCCTTTGTGTCTATATTATCGTACTAGATAATGAGCCTGTTTTTGAAATGAGCCCCTGATGTCACTCAGGCATTTTGAGTTGGCTCCTTTTGGGCCAGTTGTAATATGGATCATTTGTTCTTCAAATGTGAGAACCCCCTTCACCCCCTCCCTCCCCCCGGGCGTATTTTGGTAATTTCTTGAGAAATTTTTTGATTGTTGAAACTGGTGGTGTGGGGAGATGTTCCTGGCAGAGGCCGGGGATGCTGCTATACATCCTACAGTGCACAGCGCAGCCACTGCAATAGAGAATTATCCAGCCCTCAATGTCAATAGTTTGAGTTTGAGAAACCCTAAGGAAGTATGAGGTTTGGGGTTATACCTTTGAGGAACCAGATAACAGTATCAGACAGGACCTCATAGATGAGCAAAGACCAACATAGATTAGAATGCTGACGAAGACCATTCTTGTGAATCGAAAGCAGAAAAAAGTATAGCATAAAGAGAACGAAAATGACAAAATTGGAGTTACTTTGTGCTTTACAGTCATGTGTGGTTTTTAGGCCACAGGTAAAATACTCGTTGTTACCAAGCAGCAGTAGCTTGGCTGGAGCTTGGATGAGCAGCTGGTTGCAGGGCCTGCATATTTCATACAAGCAAACGATGAAAACCCCTGCTGGTTGCGGTGTTCCCTTGCGGTGAGGTAGAGGGGTAGATATAAGGGGGGTCTGACTTTGCAGGTGTGTGGGCATTGGAGAATGTGGCTGGGAGAAATCCAGGGGCCCTGTCCTACCCTGGGACGTTGTTGCATTTTCCCTCCTTTTCCTGTTTCAATACTGTGTCTTCCCTTAGCAGGCACTGCAGTTACAGCTGGTGTTGACCTGAGGGTTTGTTCAGCCAGCTGCTGCAGAGACACCAGACGGGGCCCAGGGTGGAGGTGGCAGGGCCAGGGAGACACACATCTGCCTTGGAAACTACATTTGGCCTGGAATTATTTCTAGCAGGACGTGCCTCCCATATCCCCCCTGTGTCTCCTTGGAGCTGAGATATCATGGTGTTTCACAAGGAAACCGATCTGAATCCATTTTCATTTTTGTGTATGTGTGTGTGATTTTTAAAATATTTTATTGAGGTATAGTTGATGTACAATATTACGTAAGTTTCAGGTATACAACATAATGATTCAGAATTGTTGACAGTTCTATTCCATTTATAGTTATTATAAAATATTGGCTAGGGACTTCCCCTGGTGGTCCAGTGGTTAAGACTCTGTGCTCCCACTGCAGGGGGCACAGATTTGATCCCTGGTCGGGGAATCAAGATCCTGCAAGACGCGCAGAGTGGCAAAAAAATATATATATATATATAATATATAAGCTATATTCCGCGTGCTGTACAATACATTCTTATAGCTTATTCTTGAACTTCCTTCTCCCTGTCTTTTCTTCACCATCCCTGTCACCAAGCCAGTGCTTCTTGACAACTTAACACACAACAGAAGGGTTCTGAGTTTAAATTTTATTCAGGGTCTTACTGAGGACAATAGCCAGGGGAACAGGCGCTTAGTAGCTTTAAGGAAACTGCTCTGATGAAGTAGAGGAGAAGCCAGTTTATGTATGATTTTTGGCTAGGAAACATACGCAGTCAAGCATACACTGAGCTAAAAGATTACTGTTAATCACAAAGAACAGGTATCTCAAGGTAATGATTTTAGTGCTTTTCTATATATAGGATGGTGCAAGAATCTGGGGTCATTGAAATTCTTCCTAAGGTATGTATCTAACCAAGGGCCTGCTTGTACAGAGCACAGAGTGCCTCACCCTGTTTGTTCATCCTGAATTCCATTTGGGGTACAGTGGGTTGTGACTTAACCCTTGTAGAACTGGGTGGAGAACAACATTCTTTGTCTTAGCAATCTTAATTTTTTCTTCGTCGACATCCTCAACCTCTGTGTGTTTTAGAGGTCCTTTAAGGAACTAGAAGAACTGCAGGAACATTGCACTATGCCTGCAGAATTAGATTGGTTTCTTGGTTACCATCTAGCCTGTCAGTAACTAGGGCTGTTTACTCTCCTGATTGTAATCTCTCATGTATTCATGGAGCAGCGTTTTCAGATTTTCCAATGAGAGTGTCATCCTTATTTGACTTTGTGATGTTGTATATAGTTCCTTTCACCTCTTACTCGGCCTGGGTATGCCTCACTTCGATCCTGGGTCACACAATCTGCTTTAGGTAGCATAGAGCTGGTAGACCTCAGGAATATGTACTTGAGGCTCTGTGTGTGACGCGGCAAAAGCCACCAAACTGGAGTGTCCTGATACTGGGTCCTCATACTGAGCAGGGAGCACCCTGCTTGTGTGCAGTGATGTGGACTTCAGTTTGCCTTTCATCTGTTCTCCATGATACCAATTTCATTATTAAAGCAGGAATAAACAAGAAGCGTAGTAGAATCTACAAGGGAAGAAGCAGGGCCGTTGAACAGAAGGGCTGTATTCTGGTTTCATGCACGGGGTGGGAGAGCCTATATATGGTGCAGTGGGTGCTAAAATTGTAAATATAAATCATTAAATCTGCCAAATAATGGTCTATAAATATCTAGTGTAAAATAAGAATGTTCTCATTTACATTTAAGTAGTTTAGATTTCTTACATTTCACTTTAACGAAGTGTAATGTTAATGCAAATATTATTTGGCAATGAAAGTAAATACACCAGACAGAGTTATTAATTTCTTATACACAGTCATCTATTTTCAAATATTGACTTACCATGAAGGACCTTTATCATACTTATGAGTCCTATTTGTTAACATGTTTAGAGTCAGAAACTCAGGAAATGCAGATTCATGGGATTAGAAAACACATTGGCTTTGGGTTGAAAGTGAACCTCTTCTCCAATTGCTTGATATAAATTAGCTTGCTGGTACATTTGTCACTGCTATTAAGAGGCCCTTCTGACACTTTTCTCTTCCTGCCGGACAAATCTGAACCAGTGAATTTTTAAATATTCTTATAATATAACTGTATCTCTTGTTTCCTTGATGTGAGTAGTTACATAGTATCTAGTACATAAGTCCCTGGATAAAATAAAATAAATATTGTACCAACAAGATATATACTCAAAAATACTATAGATAAATCAAAATGGAATTCTAAAAAGATGTTCAGGCAACACACAGGTAGGCAGAAAGAAAGAAAAGGAGAGACAAGAAAACAGAAAAAAATAAAATGGCAGACCTAAGCCCTGACACATCAGTAATTTCATTAAATGCAAATGATATAAGTACACCAATTTAAAGACAGAGACTGGCAGGGTGGATTGAAAACATGACCCAATTATATGCTGTCTTCAAGAAACTCACTTCAAATAATACGAAATAGGTTCAGTGTAAAAGGATGGAAAAAGTATATCATGGAAACAGTAATCAAGAGAAAGCAAAGGTGGCTAAATTAATACCAGATAAAGTAGACTTCAGAACAAATAAATTAACTAGAGATAGAGAAGGACATTTTATAATGATAAAAGTCATTCCACCAAGTTGATAGAGCAATTCTACAGGTCTATGCACCAAAGAACACAGCTGCCAATTATGTGAAGCAAAAACTGATAGAGATGAAAGGAGAAATAGACAAATCCACATTTATGGTGGAGACTTCAACATCTCTGTCTCACCAGTTGCTAGAACGACTAGGGATATCAGCAAAGGTATTGAAGAACTCAGCAGTGCCATCAACCATTAGGTTGGCATTTACAGAATTCTTTTCAAGTACCCAGAGATCATATAGTAAGATAGGCCAAATCCTGAGCCGTAAAACAAGCCGCACTAAATTTAAAAGAGTTGAGATTATGCAGGATATGTCCTTCGACCCCAGTGGAATCAAAGTAGAAATCAAGAAGGGAAAGACAGCTCCAGCTCCTTGGGCTTTCTGTATTGTTTCTTGAACATTTTAAACCCAGTCACACCATTTGAGGTCTCTGTCTCAAACCTGTCCTCAGATTTTCTGCTGGCTTTACTCATCTAAGCTCTAAATTCACCACCATTTCAGAAATTTCTATAGTTACCCTATCTAAAAAGACTTTGCACAGTGCCCTGTGGCTACTTCATCACCTTCCACCAACTTTTGTATTCCTCTGTCATTTTCTTCTAAGTACTTATTAATATCTGAAGTTACCCTTTTTGTTTATTTACTCATTTATGAGCCGGTATTATACACAAGAATAGTAGCTTCAGAACAGTAGGAATATATGTGCCGTGTTCACTACAGCATCCCCAGACCCTAGGGTAGTAGGTGCTGAGTAAGAACTTGTTGAATGGACTGTAGATCTCTATTACCTAGGTCGCCACATGTACTAGATATCTAAAAGATATTCTCTCCGCCACAGAAAGCCACTAGGAATCTTGTGCAAGTTAGTACATAAACTCTTTCCTGCATGCAAATGAGAAAAAGAGAACTAGCCTCTCTGTGTTTAGCTAACCTTTGGTTTCATGTATTTGTTTTCCCAACAAAGGAAACTCTTAGGGGAACTTGGACTGAAATAGGATGAATGCTTAAAAGCATTCAGAAGCCTGCAAACTTGACTTGTGGAACAAGGCTGGTAGTTCCCCAAAGATGGTTGTAATGATGAAGTAAACCTGGAATTTCAAAATGAATTTCTCTATTTTATGTAGCACTGACAAGACTTGCAAATAGGTAAATGATTACCAAACAGTGGTTACCCTATTAAATAGATAGTTGAACATACACATGCACATTAAGTGAAAGGTCATTGTCAAGTTTTTCAGTCTTTCTGTTTTGAACTGGAGTTGGACATAAGTTGTTGGGTACATTGGAGAGGTCGTAAGGCATGGGTGTTGGAAGTTTGATAGATCTAGGATCCAGTCCTTGCTCTGTCACTGATTATCTTTTTTTAAAGATTTATCTATCTATCTATCTATCTATCTATCTATCTATCTATCTATCTATCTATCTATGGCTACGTTGGGTCTATGTTGCTGCCCGTAGGCTTTCTCTAGTTGCGGCGAGCGGGGCCTACTCTTCCTTGTGGTGCACGGGCTTCTCCTTGCGGTGGCTTCTGTTGCTGCAGAACACAGGCTCTAGGCGCACGGGCTTCAGTAGTTGTGGCGCACGGGCTCAGTAGTTGGCGGCTCGCGGGCTCTAGAGCGCAGGCTCAGTAGTTGTGGCACACGGGCTTTGTTGCGCCGTGGCACGTGGGATCGTCCCAGACCAGGGCTCGAACCCATGTCCACTGCATTGGCAGGCGGATACTTAACCACTGTGCCACCAGGGAAGTCCTGTCCCTGATTTTCTTGTTGGGAGATGTTTGAGAAGTCATTTACTCTTTCAAGCCCTAGTTACGTCACCCATAAGAAGGGGAATGACAAAAGCACCGCTATAGAGTAGCTGTAAGGATTTTAACAACAACAAAATAATGCCTGTTTAATCTGTTCCCTTGACGCAATCTTACACTGGGTGAAAGTAGTGAGTAGGGGTCAAGCTGCACCCCTCACCCTCACAATTGCCTAAAAGTAATCAGACTTGCAAACTCAACAATATCCTTGATGGTGTGTTTTTTTCCTCAGAGTGGATGGAGACCTAGATGGTTATATTTGAGGAGCATGCTTTGCTTGATTGACAGTCATGGCCATAAATACCAAGTACCGCTTGAATGTCTTGGGTGGGGCTAAGCTTTTGAGGTACAGAAATGAACAAGAAACTCAGGTCTTGGGAGAGAGATGGTTGGAAAAAGGAACGACTACAAAACACATGGTAATTGCTAGAACTGAAGCTGTGGGCTGGGCTGTTTTGTGGCGGAGAGAAAGCAACATTCTAGCTTCACCCGAGTCTCCAAGGATGAGTGACTCTTTGCCTGATAAAGGTGGAGGAATTGGGTGGAGTATACTTGCAGAGCAGAGAGGCGTGGAAGAACACCCATTCAGAGATTTGCTAGCAGTCTGGCTATGAAGAATTGCCCGTAAACTTTTTAGTTTTGTGATTTGTCAATCCCTAGGAATTTTATTTTCAATGGGTTTAATTTTATTATATGCACTAAAAACACACTGAAAGTCATTCCCCATTGTTTTGAAGAATCTCTGTTCGCTCCTCCTTTGGCATAATTTTTTAAGGACTTAACCGGATTATAAGGCACGAGGACTCTACAGAACCAGCTGCGTTTGAAGGCACTGCTTTGGGAGACATCAATTCTGCCAGTTAAATGTAGCGGTTAGTGGATCTGCAGTGTGATTTATGCTGATGGCTGTGTGGTTGTTCCCTTTCCAGACACGATTAAACATTCGTCTGTGGGCAGACAAGAGAGGTGCTCTCAAAAAGAGGAATGGTTGGGAACAACAGAGACCAAAAGGCACTCGGGAGTGATGATAAGAAAACGGTAAAGACTTCTTGATAAATAACAGTATGAAGTCTCTCAGGAGTACTGGCACTATTACTGAAAGCAAGGCCCCTACAATTACTAGTCACCGTTCACTAAGTCCAGGAGTGCATAAATGATGTAAATTAGAATTCTGAGGGTGTTCTCTTCAGTGTAACCTTGTGTCTCACATATGGGGTGGCAGGATTCAGATTTGCCTTTTTCAATTTCAAATTTGCGGTAAAGACTGATTACCTGCCACATTCTTACCCCCTCCCCTTCCCCCTTCCTCCCTCCCTCCCTCCCTTTCTTTAAGTCCTTGTAGTTCAAGGGGGCATTTTATCTAAAAGTCCCATTCCTGCAAGTTGATTTTCTCCAGTAGGTGCTTTTCAAATTCTCGTTTGCCGAAAGTCTTTGTGGAATATTGTTTTGTTTTGTTTTTGCTTTCCTACCCACATCTTAAGACCAGGAGTCATTTAGTTCTTTGCTTTTTTTTTTCTGTTGTTCAAAAACTTGGCATGCTATATTGTGCTTTATTGTGGTTGCATGCCAACTGTCAAGCGTTAGAGGCCAATCTTCAAATCTATTTTATGGATTAAGTGTTCTATTTTGTGTACTTTGGAAGAATGGCCAGGTCCAACAGTGTACTTGATCACAGTGAGATGCTTTCCCCTGTTTCTCCCCTCCACACACCCCGTTCTTAAGAGTATAAAGGAAATGGAACTTACTCGCTTGGAGTTTTAGTCCGAGCATGTTTTAGTTTTTGTAAACAGGGATGCTACTTGGGTTATATAGGAATTTCTCCCCAGTTAGCCCTATTCATCCTCACAATTAGAAGAGGAAGCTTTTAGCAAAGGAGAAGCTGAGGCTTGCTGGGATATCCATACTTGCTTGAGGTTGTCTGTCAAATCAGGGTTCAGAGCAGTGGGCTGACTGACAGCTAGCTTGGTCTTAGAAGTGAGGAACATCGTCAGGACCTGAGGGCAATAGTTAGGGACACTGCTCTTCCCCGCAGCATTCATGAATTTAGAAAGCAGAATCAAATGCAGACCAGTCTCATCCTTTTACCCATGAGGGGGAAAATCACTTAAGCTCAGAGAGGTGCAATTACTTGCCTGAAGATGTACAGCTGATTATTGGCAGACTCTAAATGCCAGTCTTGTTGTCACTTAAAAATTCCATATAACCTTCCTGAAACCATCAAATGCTACCTTCTCTTTGGTTTTACATACTTAATTGCTTCAATTTAATACTATAAACCTTTTCGTTGGTTATCACTGGATGTCACATTTGGGATTCATGATAAACCATGGAGGTACTGTCATCTCTTTATATTTTACTTACCCATAGTATTGAAGTATGATTATATTGTAACCTTGATAAGCCTTGGGCAAGTGTTCCAGTATTTAATCACATGGGCACATCTGATTATTTTTAATGGATTGTGCAATATCATACTGTTAACTGTAAACCATATTGGAAATTGATTGCATATGTAAGTCAGCCTTGTTGAATTGTTTGGCGTTGGTTGCAGGATCCCATATTGATATAAAGTCTGCCTATGGGAGTCTGGTGGAAGTAATGTCTACTGGTAGAACATGAGTGTAGCAGCATATTCTGCAAGTATTGGTTTTGTGTGATTTAATATTTAGAAAAATAATTGAATCAATTTTCTTTTTAAAACTTATTTTATATTTGCCTTGAGAACTTTCACCGGAGTCATAGTTGAACCTATTATGTGCTGGTGATAAACTGAATCATGCCAACTACAGCTAACTCATGTATTTTTTGGGAAGTGACCTTTCTTTTTGTATAGTCATTTTGTTTACAATATCTCTTCCAGGTGGGGCTTCAGCAGTACATAAAATAGCTATAGATGGATTTGTAATTATTTTAAAAATCCCATAAAATATTAAGAGGATTAAAAATCCTAAGATATTAAAAATATCTTGACTCATCCTTAAGATAGAAATTGGAAAAACTGTGATGCCCCAAACAGAGGTACCCTCCCTCTGACACAGTATGTGCCAAGACCCTAATGGTGGTATTTAGTCCATGACGCTGGTTTTCATGTTACGGGTCTGGGCAATGTGGTGGCCAGGACCCAGAAGAATCTTAGCATCCATATGTGTACCAAGCTTTGTCTGCATAAATAATTTTCCCCCTTGTGTGTGGAGTGCAGTTTTTCACCTGTACGTAGATGCCATTGTGGTTAATAAGATTCAAAATCATTTACAAGCATTAATGAAACCAGACTAGATTTGGGGGATTATGTCAGTACATACTTACTGAAAGCACATGTTCTCGCAGGAGTCCATAAAAGCTTGGAATTACTTGCAAAAACTTGGAATTACTGGTCAAAGTTAATTATCTTTGCATTTGAGAATAATCTGGGATGATTTAATATTTTGAGTAATAATCTTTCAGAGACTTTGCCCAACACCAAGAGCTGTCTTTGGCATTGTAAATGTGGTTCTACGGCAGCTCTCACTTACTAAAGAACATTTGTAAACAATATACTATGTAACTGGTTCCTTGTGATTTTAAAGACTGAGAGCCCCAGAAGATGTTCACACAAGGGTTTGTTTGGCCTGAGCCCATGTGTTAGTTTTCTATTGCTGCCATAACGAATTGTCATGAATTTACTGTCTTGCAGCAACACAAATTTATTTTATACTTCTGACACAGGACTCACTGGGCTAATATCAAGTTGTTGGCAGGGCTCCGTTCCTTTCTGGAGGCTCTAGGGGGAGATCTATTTCCTTAATCATTTGGGTTGTTGGCAAAATTCATTTCATTGTTATTGCAATAATGAGATCCCTGTTTCCTAGCTGGCTGAGAGCCGTTCTCAGCTTCTAGGCCTCTCTGCAACAACCCCCCGCCCCGCCGCCCCATTTTCCTTAGCTAGTGGCCATATAGTCTTTCATCTTTAAAGCCAGAAACAGTGGTTTGAGTTCCTTTTGCTTTTGAAATCTCTCCTCCTTCTATCGCATCTCCGTGACCAGGAAAGGTTCTCAGCACTTAAGAACTCATGTGATTTAGACTGGGCCTACTGGATAATCCAGGATCACCTCCACATCTCAAGGACCATACCCTTTATCATATCTGCCAAGTCCTTTAACGTAAGGTAACATATTCACTGGGGATTAGGATGTGGACGTCCAAGGGACCATTATCGTGCCTGCCACAGCCTAACATGACCTTAAAACTTGAAACCATGTTAATTTGCTTAGGTTTCTGTCCTTGGGATTTGGAGACCAGAGCATTAACGATTAACCACGGGTAATATGGTAGTCCTTGCTCCCTTTCCTCTAGTGCCCAATCTTAAAGAATCATTAGAAGAAATCCAGCCATAGATTTAAGATTACACTATCCCAGATGACAACAACAATGCAGAAGCTAGATTTAGCTATAGAGACGTGTAGGGAAATGGAGAGAAGTTTCGGTGGTGAAAAATCTTATTGTTGTGGGATGGCCCTTCTCCCTCTTCCTGTGGAAGTTCAGCTCCAGAGTTAGCCTGTGATGCTGATGCTTGATGTTCACCCAGTTTGTGATGGAACTTGCTGAAGAAATGGTCCTACTTTGGCCTTGAAATCTGTTAGAATGTACTGAGTTAACAGGGAAGAGTAGAACTAGATGAAAACTTTCAGTTTCAAGTTCAGAGAGAAACATTCCAGGCTCAGGTCTAAAATCCATCTCCTCTACACTGCCAGGAAAGCAGATGGGCTCTTGTCATTGAAGGGTGAAGCTATGTTAATTAATATATTATGAAACTGACTCTAGTTGAACATGCACTTTGTATGAATGGTTACTGGTTCCTCTGGAAAGAAGTGCTCAGGGAATTTTTTGGATGGATGTAAGTCTCAGCATTGTCATGATAGATGTAAAGACACTATTTATTTTTACACATAGCTCTTTTTTTTATTGTGCTGCAGGCAATTGGAAGGATTTGATGGGAAAATAACTTACATGTTACATAACTATGAGAACTGTACTTCTCAGTACTGAAATGGGTTAGGAGAAAGCTTATGCCTGTTTGTAATAATTATCTCAGCAATCTTATACAACTTCTTCCATGCTAAGAGCGCATAGCTTGGGAACTAGAAATTTAGTGTGTGGTGGAGGGAATGTAGGTGAGAAGGGCTTGAAGTAAAGATACACCTGATAGGTCTATGGTTGGCCCCCTTGACTCAGGCATCCTGGGTCAAAGGCATTTTAAGGTTTAGACCCTAAGCTTAGAGGTGGAAGATTATAGTGCTTAAGACAAAGGGCTTTGGAGCAAGGGTGATTTGACTTGATAGTTAACTGACTTTGCTGTGTGTGACTTTGGTATTATCTCATTCTGCTGAGTACCATCCAGATGATAGTCTCCTGTAGGGATTTTTGAGCATTGAGAAACTTTTTTTAAAAAAATAATATGTTGGCATTGTGCCTGGCGTGTAGTGAAGTGATCAATAAAGGGAAATAATTGCTTTCTTCTTCCATCTCATCCCCACTTGTTGTCTTACCTCCCAATTCAGCGTTAACTTTCTAATGTTCTGCAAATCTCTTAGGCTCTTGGTCATGGATACTCCCGTTTTGCCCTTGTATCAGGAAAAAGAGTGGACTATAGAAAGGAAAATAAGGAGAACTACCCAATGATTAGTGGTGAAGATTTAAGTTTATGACCAGCCCTGGGTTTCTTGGGACTGGCTAAAGGAAATCTTTAATTTATATATATATATATATATATATATATATATATATATTTGTGCTCAATACCCCCTGGGGCTGTGCAGTGTGGTGGCCCTGGAGATGGTGTACAGTTGTAGAGCGTATCTCAGATTCCTAGAACTATGGGACAACCATTGAAGCTGTGAAAATATAACTGTAAGATAAAGGAAATATTTCTAACATAACTGATAAGAAAATCCCAGATCTCAATTTCTCAAAAAATTGTGCAAGCTAAAAATATAAATAGCAACAAAATAAATAATGATAGTATTGGATTATAGCCCAAAGAATAAAATGGTTATCCATGAGTCCACAATGATAACAATGAGTGATGGAATATATAAATAAGTGGGAAGGAAAAGATAAATCTTCGTTACAGAAGAGTTCCAAATGCTCTATGTTGATACTTTCACTTTTAGATGGGGAAGCTTAATTTGCCTCCTCTGAAGTGTGGTGTGGACTCAGTGACTTGCTTCCAAAGAATACAATGTAGGGAATGAAAAATAGTGACTTTACTGGGAGAATACTGGTAGACACAACTTTACTAAGTGATCATGGTCAACGTCACGGGTGCTAAGCCATGTTAACATCGTGTACCCCTAATATGGTGTGATGAGAAGCACACCTCGCCTGTTGGTATTCTGTCCGCAAATTTATAACCCTAGTCTAATCATGAGAAATGCATCAATGTGAAATTGAAGGTCGTTCTACAAAATACCCCATCAGTATTCTTCAGAATCGCCAAAGTCATGAAAAAACAAGTCTGAGAAAGTTGAATAAAAATAAGGAAATCCTTATTTTAAAAGCCTTTTGATTATCTGATTACCCTGGATTATGGAAAGTGAGCCCGCACGGGAGATGCAAAATCTCCTTGAGAAGTAGGAATCTAGTTATGGAGTAGGGTACAGCGGATGGCGGTACATATTCATTTTGGGTTCGAGCAAGTCAGGTAATGTGAAGAGAAGCTGGAGAATGTTGCTAACGACAGACAGTGCTGACAGAATGGATTAATTTCCTCTTATTCATTTTTAAAGACTTTCTTTTTCCTCTCACTAATGTTATCGTTCATATTATGTTTGATAAAATGTTTAAAAGGCGTTGGGGAAAAAACTTATATTTGAAATGTGAAGTGGGTCATATTTCCATCTTCAAAACATACTGCAAAGGGTTTCTGGAGGATCTGAGATTGTTAGAGCATCTGAATGGCAGCACTGTTGATGTCTCAATGCAACGCCTTTGCTGGAAGTAGAGAGAGAGTTAAATAAATAAATGTATAAATATATACACACCCACACACGCTGATAAATGTGATACTGGCCTGGTCTTCTGAGTTGGGTGCAAAATGTACTGAACGTTGAATGCTGTGGACCAGTGTATGCAGTGATAGGAAAAGTCACTAAGAAAGATATTCTCAATTATATACTAGTTTTTTTCAAGGTTTCATCAGACTGAGTAGCCATCCTTAATTAGTCCAGAAGCAGATGAAGGCTCATTTAGGTCAAAAGAACTTTTGAAAATTTACACAGAACTCTTATATCAAATTCATTTCAGTACATTTTAAAAATAATACTCCCCTATACTTCTTACCCCAATCATCTTCAGATATAAATGGTTCATAATGCTAACACTGAAATGCATACACTTGGGCCAGTATAATAACCCTAAGTTCTTTTCATTTACCTTTCATTGTGGTCCCCTACCCATTTTGAAAGCATAGCCATTCATTCCAAAAACTTTGGAAAATTCAGAAAAGTAAGATGAATAAACTGGAATTTACTCATACTCCTACCAGCCATTGGTAATGTGTTTTTACCATTTTGGTATATATTTTTCTAGATTTTTTCTGTGTGTGTGTGTGTGTGTGTGTGTGTGTGTGTGTAAATATACATATGTATCTTACTAAAATGGGATCACGTATAAAAATATATATGTGTACATATAGTTTAAAAATTAAGTATAATACATAATTGTAACTTAAAAATACTGTGGACGTCTTTCCTCCTTGATCAGTATATAGTTCTGTATTACTTTTCAAGGTGTTTTAGAAGCCCAGTGTATAATTGTGCCATAATTTATTAAACCAGGCCCTTTTTTTTTGTTTTTTCGGAGTGCATCAGCTTTTATTTTTACAGCAATCTTTGTACCCAAACCACCATAGCATCTTTTTGTTTTTAGCATCTTTATTGGAGTATAATTGCTTTACAATGGTGTGGTAGTTTCTGCTTTATAACAAGGTGAATCAGCTGTATATATATATATACATATATACCCATTTCTCCTCCCTCTTGCGTCTCCCTCCCACCCTCCGTATCCCACCCCTCTAGGTGGACACAAAGCACCGAGCTGATCTCCCTGTGCCATGCGGCTGCTTCCCACTAGCTATCTATTTTACATTTGGTAGTGTATATATGTCCATGCCACTCTCTCACTTCGTCCCAGCTTACCCTTCCCCCTCCCCGTGTCCTCAAGTCCATTCTCTATGTCTGCGTTTTTATTCCTGTCCTGCCCCTAGGTTCTTCAGAACCATTTTTTTTTAAAGATTCCATATATATGTGTCAGCGTACGGTATTTGTTTTTCTCTTTCTGACTTAACTTCACTCTGTATGACAGTCTCTAGGTCCATCCACCTCACTGCAAATAACTCAATTTCATTTCTTTTTATGGCTGAGTAATATTCCATTGTATATATGTGCCACATCTTCTTTATCCATTCATCTGTCGATGGACACTTAGGTTGCTTCCGTGTCCTGGCTATTGTAAATAGTGCTGCAATGAACATTGTGGTACATGACTCTTCTTGAATTATGGTTTTCTCAGGGTATATGCCCAATAGTGGGATTGCTGGGTCATATGGTAGTTCTATTTCTAGTTTTTTTTTGTTTTTTTTTTTTTTTGGCGGTACGCGGGCCTCTCACTGTTGTGGCCTCTCCCATTGCGGAGCACAGGCTCCGGACACGCAGGCTCAGTGGCCATGGCTCACAGGCTCAGCCGCTCCACGGCATGTGGGATCTTCCCGGACCGGGACAGGAACCTGTGTCCCCTGCATCGGCAGGCGGACTCTCAACCACTGCGCCACCAGGGAAGCCCTATTATTATTACTATTATTTTTAGTTTTTTTTTTTTCCTATTTTTAGTTTTTTAAGGAACCTCTATAATGTTCTCCATAGTGGCTGTATCAACATTCCCACCAACAGTGCAGGAGGGTTCCCTTTTCTCCCCACCGTCTCCATCATTTATTGTTTGTAGATTTTTTGATGATGGCCATTCTGACTGGTGTGAGGTGATACCTCATTGTAGTTTTGATTTGCATTTCTCTAATGATTAGTGATGTTGAGCATCCTTTCACGTTAAACCGGGCCCTTTTTGATGCATATTTAGCTCCAGGATATTGTGCTGGTAAGTGTTTAACAGCTGGCTCTGTGGGGAAAAAAGAGCCCTGATTTGTAGCACTTGCTGATTTCCATGGTGTAAACAAAGCCACCATAGCTGATTTCAAGCTACCAGTGTGATGTCACTGAATATGCAGTTGAAAAGAGATACTGCAAGCCAGCTTCAGCACCCCAGTGCTAAGGTTCAAGTTTGATCAACAATTGATGTTAAGGATGTTGATGTCTCTCCTTAGAAATCTATGTGCCGTGAAAGGGCGATCATCCTCAGGGTCTAAATCAGTTCTCTGGCACATAGTACAGGAGCAGTCAGTATCCATTGTTCCAAAAAAATTAGATTGTTTTGGGTTGGATTTTCCTCATTTTTATTGCATTCCCATAGTCATGGAGATGATGTACTAAGCTGTGAGTACTGAAAGAGAAGCCACCTGGAAGCATAACAGTAGTGGCAGAGAGGCGGAGATGCTAATGACAACGGCAGTATATGCTGTGTATATATCAGTAGAAGCAGGCTGGGGAAGGTTTTATTTAGATTTATATGGGGCTCCCCATGCTGCCACTAGCCTTGGATTAATGGAATGAGTAATGTAAACCCAATGGATGATATGAACTAGTGGGAATACCCTCTCCATTATTCTCTTTCTCTTTTTTTTTTTGATTGAAATGTAGCTGACATACAATATTACGTTAGTTTCAGGTGTACTACATAGTGATTTGACATTTCACACATTACAAAAAGATCACAGTTATGTATAGTAACCATCTGTCCCCATACAAATTTATTGCAATATTGTTGATCATATTCCATATGCTGTATATTACATCCATGTGGATTATTTATTTTATAATCAGAGGTTTGTACCGCTTAATCCCCTTCACCTGTTTTGCCCTCCCACTCTCTACCTTTCCCACTTCTGGCAACCACTCATTTGTTCTCTGTTATCTGTGAGTCTGTTTTCGTTTTGTTTTGTTTTTTAGAATACACATATAACTGAGATCATATAGTATTTGTCTTTCTTTTACTTTCACTTAGCATAATACCTTCTAGATTCACCCATGTTGTCGCAAATGACAATATTTACTTTTTTAAAAAAATGGCTGAGTGGTATTCCAGTGTGTGTGTGTGTGGGAGTGTGTGTGTGGGTGTACCACATCTCCTCTATCCATTCATCTATTGATGGACACTTAGGTTGCTTCCATACCTTGGCTGTTGTAAATAATGCTGCTGTGTACATTAGTGTACACGTATCTTTTCAAATTAGTATTTTACCGTCTCTTACATTTAACAGATATTTATTATGCCTCTTCTTTTTTTGATTACCACAGTAAGTTTATTGAACATCCAACATCTCATATATATACAACGTTAAAGAAACAGAAAAACAAAGTGTTTTTTCCTTATGATGAGAACCCTTATGATTTACTCTATTAACTACTTTCATAGATAACATACAGCAGGGTTCATTATATTTATCATGCTGTGCAATACATCCCTAGGACTTCTTTATCTTATAACTGGGAGTTTGTACCTTTTGACTACCTTTATTCAATACCCCCTCTCAGCACTCCTGCCTCTGGTATCTAAAAATCTGATCTCTTTTTCTGTGAGTTTGTTTATTTGTTTTGTTTGTTTGTTTTTTGCGGTATGCAGGCCTCTCACCCCCCCCCCCCCCCCCCCCCGCGGCCTCTCCTGTTGCGGAACAGCCGCTCCGTGGCATGCGGAATCCTCCCGGACCGGGGCACGAACCCATGTCCCCTGCATCGGCAGGCGGACCCCCAACCACTGCGCCACCAGGGAAGCCCTGTTTATTTGTTTTTGAAGTATAATTGACCTACAACACTATGTTAGTTTCTGGTACACAACATAGTGATTTGATATTTCTGTAGATTTCAAAATGCTCACCATAATAATATGCCTCTTCTTTTTCGTGAGTTGTGCCAGGGACTAGGAATAGAGAACAAGATATCTAAGCCTCCTGATTTTGTAAAATCTACGTTCCTTCTTGTTTCCAGAAAATAAAATGGAACAGAATAGGCAGAATAATATAATGAACCCCAGAGTGCCACCACTGACTCACAAGAGCTCTCCTCAATCTTGTCCTCCTTCCTATTTCATTTTGAAGCAATTTGTAGATGCTGTATCACTTCTTACGTATTTCAATATGTGCTTCTAAGACAGAAGAAATTTTTTAGAAAGTAATTAAGATTTTTTAAATATATAAATTTATTTATTTATTTATTTATTTATGGCTGCGTTGGGTCTTTGTTACTGTGCACGGGCTTTCTCTAGTTGTGGCGAGCGAGGGCTACTCTGTTGCAGTGTGTGGGCTTCTCATTGCGGTGGCTTCTCTTGTTGTGGAGCACGGGCTGTAGGGCGCGCGGGCTCAGTAGTTGCAACACACAGGCTCAGTAGTTGTGGCTCGCGGGCTCTAGAGCGCAGGCTCAGTAATTGTGGCACATGGGCTTAGTTGCCCCGCAGCATGTGGGATCTTCCCGGACCAGGGCTCGAACCCATGTCCCCTGCATTGGCAGGCAGATTCTTAACCACTGTGCCACCAGGGAAGCCCCAAATATTTTTAAAGTGGAAAAAAAACATTAACTGTAGGACCTTAGTCATCAAATATCCAGTCAATGTTCAAATTACTAATTGTCACACATCATAAAATCTTTTTCTTCTGTTTGAGTAAGGACCTAACCACAGAGCACGTGTTGCGAGTGGTTGATTGGTCTTTTATGCTTCTTTTTATTCAAGTTCTTCTCCATTTCTTACCCTACCAACCCCATTTTACTCTCCCTGCAATTTATTTTTGAAAAATTGGGTTGTTTTTCCTGTAGTTCCCCACTGTGTGGATTATCTGATCCCCGCCCTGTGGTGTCAGTTTACATGTTCCTCTGTTCTCCTTTAAGTTGGGAGGTGCCTATAGACCCTTGATGTCTTCCTTCTGTGTGTGAATGGAAAATGGAGTGATTTGATCACATTGAAGGTGGTCACCTTGGTACGCAGAAAAGAGATACGGTAAAAGAATATTTGTCTCAGGGTTTATTAGCTTATCATCATTCTGCTGGAGCATGCCTTGTTAGAGTTTTGTTTGTTTGTTTCCTGTTTATTTGTTTTTTGAGTTTCCTCACCATCATGGACCATCTATCTTTTTGCCCCTCTGTTGGGTCTTAGCTGCTAGTCTTAAATTTTGCCTCAGTTTGAGTATATTAAGTCACAGGAGCATCAGGAAAGCCCTTTGCCCAAATAAATTAGTGACTGATTGTATTATGACTATGTTCCTTCTTTTGGTTTTGGCATTTACTGTAGGTTGTGAATGATTTCCATTTGTTGTTATGTCTACTTGAGCTCTGTGTTGGTGGATAAAAATCAGACCTCTTATTATATAACATCTTTGACCTCTGAAAGGGTTGGACTGAGAAAATCCTTGGTGGTTCACTTGGTAAGAAGGAAGATTTGCAAATGACATCTTTAGGACGTATTTAGATGTAATAGTTGTGTTACAATTTATTGAATTGTGTTACAATTTATTGAAATTCAAGAGACACTTGTTGACTTCCAGTAAGTGTGCCATGTGTGGGGTAGACAGTGAGGGGTGGGACCACCATGGCTGTTGCCTCCATGGAGTTACAGTCTAGGGGTAGAAGGCACCAGTCACATAAATGTACACACTGTGGCCAAAGTACAGGTGTCTTCAGTCCCTGAAACAGTGCTGAGGAATGACCCCATCCTGGTGAGTCCACAGAAAGTCTCAGGATCCCTCAGGGGCCCAAGTCCAGACCCTGAGAATCAGTGGTCTAGATCAATCAGTGGTCTAGATCAATATATTTTGTTTCCTTGAGTTCTGAGAGTCTGTGATTCTAAGATTCTAATGCAAAAGCTTAGACTCCTTAAGTTCAGTGTGTCGATTAGGAGTTTGTAAGCAGTACCTACTTCTTGACTTCTAGCAGCGGACTCTTGGATTTACATTGAACTACTACTATCCCTTCCTCTGCTGATTTGGTCCCCAGCTCCTGAAGTGGCTATGTGGCACAAGATTGGGCAGAGAATCATGCCTCCTTGGCTATAGTGATTGATTCAGAGATGGGCCTGTGACCCAAGCAGGAACAATTAGAGCTAATACTGTGAGTTCTGTGCAGTGGGATAAAGGGTACTGTCACCTTTCCTTCAGACTGGCACCTGCAATGGCATTGACCTGGAGCAGGTGGATCTATGTTATTACCACATGGATCCTGAGAATGAAGCCCACAGAGATGAAAAGAGACAATCTTGATGACGCAAACTGTACCTCCTGACTCAAGTTGTGCCATGTTATTACACGATATGTTTGTCATGTTATTTGTATAAGACAAGGAGGTAGGTAGGGTGATTTGAGTTAGCTTGACTTAAAATTCCTATTTCTTGGAACCTGAAGAATCCTAACTAGTCTAGATGCCTTTGGTGGTCCACGCATGGGCTTCAGAAATTTCATTTAAGATTTCGTGATTCCAGGGAGGCATGCCCCTATAGGCTCAAGTGGGTGTAGCCCCAAAGGTTAAGGACCCCTGATGAAGATGTGTCTAAATTAGAGTGGAAGGTATACTCCTTTACTTAAACAAAAGAGATCACTACGCTTTCACTACCTGTTCTACCCATTGGCCCCTTGAAATGGAGGATGATGTCACTGATGTAACTGGAGATTGTCTGTAAATAGCCAGAAAATCATGGTGAAATCTCAGATGTTAATGAGCAGGCTTCCAAAACTGTTCCCATTAGTGGCAAGAGCACCAGAGACTCATCTCCGAGGATCTCCCAGAAAATGGTAATTTTATGCAGTGCAAGCTGAAAGGCAGAAAAAAAATTGCTATGATAAATAACACTATTCAAGTGTGGTGATTTTTTTTTTTTCTCCTCACTTTGAAATGCTTGTGCAGGCAGTGAAGACTTGTTTCTCTTTGGGTGCTGATTTTCGGATATTCTAGTAAGTCTACTTAAAGGTCAGTTAACTAATTTATAAATTGCTGGGATGATGCCTAGAGTGGTCCAGTGGGATGCTTCTTGAATTATATCCCTGTGTGAATGCAGTGTATTTGCTTCATGTACAGATACATAATTCTGCTCAACAATTTCTGGATGGATACCTTTATTCCTCAACTTTGCTTTTTATTCTTTTAATGCTAGGGTGGACTCTGTCATACTGGGTGGAATCAACATTGTTAAAAAAGGAGTTACCTCAGTGCAGGGGAAGATCTATCTCTAATTCTGACCTGCCACTGTGAAGTTGTATCCGTTGATGACTAGGATGACCGACGTGAGGGTGGTGGGAAGGAGGTGGTAGAGTGCAAAAATTTAGGGGAAGCTAATTTAGTAATTATAAAACAGCCCAAATCCCATATTCTGTGGTTGGGGAACACATGCATTGTTAGTAAAGAATGATAGAAATATATATTTTTTTGGAGTGAATAGGTCAATGGATATGTTTTCCAGCATGAATTAATTTGAATCAGTGTTACTGATCTTGAATTGGACCCCGTTAAGCTGCATTCTGGGAGGCAGCCTGCCGGACTCTTCTGCATTCTGGCATCTTCCATACTCCAATCTTCTCTCTCCAAGGCTGCCGGAACAATTGTCCAGTAAAACTCAAGTCTGGCTCCTGCATGCTATCAGGATAGAAGTTGAGACTCTTTAACAAGAGGTATGAGTCCTTCAGCGGTTACCTCTGCTCATTCTCTGGCCTCATCTTGAACCTCGAGCTTAGTGAACCTTGCCTTCTCCTTCATTCAGTGCCATGCCCACCGCCATGTTATTGTACAGTGTTATTTCTTGGGCCAGCAATGCTCTTAACTTCCCCTATCCTCTGCCCCTCTGCTGCTTCTGTCGGCCAGCTTAGAGTTACCTTTGAATCACATCTTCTGGAAGGCTTTTTCTTACTCTCACATCTGGGCTGGATCCACCCTTCTCTATGATCTGACAGTATCCTGTTTGTACTCCCATTTAGAGCACTTATCAGACCTTATTCAGCCATAAATCTATATATTGTTCCATCAGACCATGAAACTTACCATGTTCATTATCAGATTGCCAGCATCTGGTATGGCACATGGCATATGGAGCCTCAACAAATATTTGTTGAATTAAATATTGGAGATAGATGTACAAACTAAAAATAGTGCAGTGAGTGCTTGGGTAGAAAAATGTTTAAGATAACTCACAGAGGATCAATTAACCAACATTTTTTTAGGCCAGGGCAGTGTTTGAATAAAATGGAACATTGTGCTAAAAAGAAAACAAAAAAACAAACAAAAAAAGACTATGGGTTTAAAAAAAATCTTAAAAAAAAATAAAGTCAGAGAGACCGATAATTTCACTCAGTTGTTCTTTGCCACAGTTAAAGTGTTATGTCTTTGGAACATTTAGTAGATATCATGGTCTTTTGCATTGGAAATGGCTGTTTTAGACCATTATCATAGTCCAAATTTCTTTTAGGATTTGCTTTTCCTGTTTATTGGACCATTGTGTCTTGTTCTGTTACATTTGCTATGTCATTATCTTGAAAACAAAGGCAAACTCTTCCTTTCCATTGCTGTCATAAAAGGAGTATTTTTATCAGTGCCAAAGCAGTAGTTGTTAGTTAGATGATACAGAGTTAGATAGGAATGGTCCAAAACGGTTGTATCCTCAAAGCAACTAATGACCTTGAGTATATTCGGGACATTTTCAATGTTATTGAGCACTCTTCCTCTCTCTTTTACAGCAACTGCTTGGTTGTTAACCTGTCTTCATTTTGGAAAATGGGAGGAAGTTCAAGTATATTATCCAGTTAATGAGAAGTATATCAACAAGTTTTTGGTTTTTATCTCCAGACAATTTAATTTACCAGATGAAGCTCCTGTTTTCTTTTAGATTGGTATTATGTCCAGGTTTTGAATGACTGAAGTGTAAAGGTAAACTCAGAGCCATAGATGGTGTTTCCTGTTTGAAAGTGCAAGTTAGAATATAGTAAATCATCTTAAATTATGGAGTCATTCACATATACAATTAGTTAAGTATAATTTACTGCAAAGCATTAAGTTAAATTCTAAATTAAATCCAGATACAAAATGTGTCAACATTTGATATAAAAAATTCAAATAATCTGAGTCTTTTAAAAAAGCATCCCACTTTATGGCAAAATTTAGGGAAATATACACAACTCTGGAATGACTATTGACATGTAGTCTTGTAGCCCTAATTAAGGAATGTTCAATAGCTTGGCACACAGGCATGTCACATACCAGAGAATTTAAATAATTCTTATTGAAGTAAAAGTGAGGCTTTTTTTGTAGACTATATGGTTTTTTTTTTTTTTTGCGGTACGCGGGCCTGTCACTGTTGTGGCCTCTCCCGTTGCAGAGCACAGGCTCCGGACGCGCAGGCTCAGCAGCCATGGCTCACGGGCCGAGCCGCTCCACAGCACGTGGGATCTTCCCAGACCGGGGCACGAACCCGTGTCCCCTGCATCAGCAGGCGGACTCTCAACCACTGCGCCACCAGGGAAGCCCTATATGTAGTTTTTTGACTGTAACTTGTGTCCAAGCCCTTATATTCCTCAAGTATGATTAGCTACAGTATTCAAGATATTAGATAAATGTATTTATATTTGCTCTATCATTAAATTGCTAATTAATCCACTGAAAAATATATATATATATGCACTTTAGTAGTTGCCAAAGATGAGAAGATGCACAATTTCTCATGTCCGTAATTGTCTCCATTTCTTTGCGTTATCATTATGATGTGGTATATATGACGGCCATGGCTGGCACTTGGTACTTGCTTTACACAGAGCAAATGAAGAATGATCCTTTCAGAGTTGGGTCCTCAAAGCATATTTGGCTGAACATATTCGGCATATGTTCAATGGCATCGATCTTTTTTTTTTCCTGTAAGTTACTCAGAGCATGTGAATCGTTAACAAAGCTCCAGTTTGGAAAATTGGTCCTGTCAAATAATGGATACGAACAGTAAGACCTTATCTACTTTGCCTCTCTGCTTCCAGTCCATATCCCTCTTCAGCCATTGCAAACCAATTAAGCTGAGGCACATTGAGGGACCTCTGGAGCTGTGCTATCCAATATAGTAGCCTCTATCCTCTACTTAAATGAAAAATAATTGAAATTAAATTTGAAATTCACTTCCTCAGTCACACTAGCCATTGTAGCTAGTGGCTACCATAGTGGACAAGGCAGATTATAGAACATTTCTAACACAGAAGGAAGTTTTATTGGACAGCGCTGCTCTAGAGTTTTCTAAAACCTCATTTGATCACTTAGTTTCTTCTGTTAACATTTAATTTCTACCCCACATCCTTTCAGATGGTGGTTTCTAACCTTGATTCTCTGTAAAAATCACCTGGGGAGGTGTATAAAAATTCTGATGCACAAGCCAATTGGAATCAGAATGGGGATAGGGGACTGGGGCCCAGGCACCAGCATTTAAAAAAATTCCCTGTGCAATTCTAGTCAGCTGCTGACATTCAGCACCACCGTTCTAGACAATAACATTTTGTTTTTTAATGGGACAAGCCAGTGTCCTTTGTACTTGCTACCTCTGTCTTTCGTTGACCAGCCTCCTTTGGAACTTGGTTGGAGAGACGTGTAGAATATAATGTTAGAGTTCAACATTGGGAGTCAAGTGAACCTGGGTTCTTCTGCTTCCTTACTTGCCGAGGGATGTTTGGCCAGTTACTTAACCAAGCTAAGCTTTTGTTACTTCCTGAGTGAAATGTAGATAATAATAGAACGTGCCTTGAAGCATGTGAGGATTAATTAAGATAAGGTATATAAAACACTTGTGACAGTCCCTGGCACATAAGCCCTTAGTAAATATTAATATATTTTATAATAGAATATATTTTAGAACATAAAATATATTTTATAATTTTAAAATAGAATGTAAAATTCTTGCTAAGATAATACTACAGGATTTCTCTTCATGGATTTTGCCCTCCCTGTTGGGGAAATTTTAAGTGTTTCCTTACTGTATCTCATGGCAACTCAAGGTAAGAATTTAGGCACCCCTGTCCAATGAGTAGGGAGATATTTTGGAACTGGAAGGTTTCTGTAAAGTCTGCTTTCTTGGTTCACAACGTAAAATTGCTGAGCAGGGTTGAATTTGAATGATGTTAGCAGCTGTTGTCTCTTGAGACTTCACTGGGCATGGTATCACCTCCATGCTTAGAGCAATCAACAACCGCTTGTTGGCCCCAGTTTGGATTAGGCTGGACCATGTTATTCCCAGACAACAGGCCCAGACTTGTCAGACTTTGAGGAAAGAAACGGCCTTCTAGTTCTGTGAGTCCTCGAGACTTCCGTGTGGTTGGACATCGAAGAGGTGGTGGAGGGGCAGATATCAACTCTGCTGTTTGCTGTTGGCTCCTGGAACACTTTAGGCAAGGGGCTGTCATGGCAGCAACTGGCTGGGAACAGTACCACGCAGCACTTAGCAGTATATCGGTGGATCTGTGGATTGAGTTTCCCAAGTGGATGGTCTTGCAGCTTTCCCAAGTCAAAACTAAAATGCAGTTAAATTTTATGAGCTTCATCCATCCTTTTCCTCTCTGTAGACGTTAGTATTTTCTTTCAAAAAGTATGTTTTCATAAGCTGCCTGTTAAAATGCCAAGACTCTTAGCAACCGGTTATATAAATGAACCATTTTATGTCTGTGTTTTAAAATGATCAAATCAAATTACTATAGAAGTGAAACCTGAATTATCGCCATTTCTCCAAGACATAAAAACACGACAGCCATACTCTTCTCCATAAAAGGCTTCCGTAATGTTCTGTGATGCTCTGAGTGTTCTCTGCGTCGTCCTTTGGCTGTGGAGAAGGGTGACCTGTCGGGGTGGTTAGTGAGGATATGCAGTTGTTTAAGGAAGAGCGGTTCTGGCTTCCTTAGCTGCACATCCCCTCGTCCCACTAACACCTGTACAGTTCCATGACCAGAGTCCTTTGGGTGAGATAACTCATCTTTGACTACAGAAAAGACTTGGTTTTGAACCATCTATAATGTGAAACATGCCATTTTTAAAAGTTTTGTTATATGTAGGATCCTTTGTGGGGAGGGGCTTTAAAAAATATTACTTCCATATTTAATTTGGTCATTTATGAATATATTCTCCATTATTCCAGTTATACCTGAAGTTATTATATTTTCACAGAATAGTCAATGGAATAGAAACATATGGATTAAACAGGCATTTTGATTGAAGATAGTTTGCATTCTATTAAAATTTCACAGAAATAAAATGTCTTTATAACTAGAAAAAAAAAGACTTGGTTTCATGGATGCCTTCTAAGATGTCTGAGCTGATGATGATTTTTTTTAAAAAAATTATTTTATTTATTTATTTTTGGCTGCATTGGGTCTTCGTTGCTGCGCGCAGGCTTTCTCTAGTTGTGGCGAGCGGGGGCTACTCTTCGTTGCGGTGCACGGGCTTCTCATTGCGGTGGCTTCTGTGGTTGCGGAGCACCGGCTCTAGGCGCATGGGCTCAGTAGTTGTGGCGCGTGGGCTCTAGAGCGCAGGCTCAGTAGCTGTGGTGCACGGCCTTAGTTGCTCCACGGCATGTGGGATCTTCCCGGACCAGGGCTCCAACGTGTGTCCCTCCATTGGCAGGCGGATTCTTAACCACTGCACCACCAGGGTAGCCCTGATTACGATTAAAATTGCTACCTCAGTGGAAAGTGAAGAATAAACACTGGCTAAAGTGAACTTCTAAGCTTTAGGCTGATGTGTAGCAAAAGAGCTTCCATTATGGAGTCTTGTGTACCAGACATTGAGGCAAAAACTTTTTCATCATCTCAGTTAAGTTTCATCACCATCTTAAGAGTGAGATTTTATCATAATAGCCTTATGCAAATGAGGTTAAAGAGTATATTATGAGTATATTAGGGATAAGAATCCTGGTATATGGCAGGAAAACCTGTGTCTTTAGCAGGTACTAAAGATCAGTCCTTCACTGAAAGCTACTAGATATTTGGGGAGCAAACCACCCATTTAAGTCCGTATATACCTTTACATAACATGATTTATAACAGTTGCATAATAGTCTTAAAGTCCAATAATTATTGTTTCTTAAGCAGTAGAACCATTTCATTATGAATAATTTTAGGAGGTTGCCTAATAGGTAATGCATGTTAAGTCTGGGATGAATAAGAAAGAGACCCAGCCACTGAAATTCCCCGGTCACTGCTGTGGGGGACCTTTAACTCAAGGAGCTGCATCAGCAGCTCCTTGAGCTTTTCAGAACAAAGTTTGAAGAACACTGGTCTTAAATATAAATGCTATATTTCAAGGAACCACTTCATTATTATGGGACCTTTAGGTTGGTCCCATTGCTCCCTCTTATAAGACCCGTTGTGTGGTCTTCATTGTTGTGAACATCTGGGTATCCTCAGCACTCGTCATCTTTCTGATTATCGCCATAGGATAAATTTCTAGAAGTTGGAATTGCTGGGTCAAGGTGGATGCGTATTTTAAAGACATGCTTACTTCCAAGACTCCCTCCCGAAAGACTGAAACATTAGCCTCCCACCAGTCAATTCCGAGTCTGCTCTTTTCCTCCATGTGCAGTGTCACTTTGTGGATACATTTTTTTCTGATTAACTGCCAATTTGATAGGTCCCAAATTAGCATAGAATCTTGTTGTTTCCTTTTGATACATTTAATTGTTAGTGAAGGTGGTCTGAAATCTTCTCACCTGCCTACTTTCCTTTTTCCCCCAAATTGCCTTCTATCAGCTTTTGCTTGAGAATAGTCATGCTTCTCTGTAGGATTTCTTGGAGCCGGTTGACAGTGACCAATAGAAGGACCCTTGGCTGTTTCAGGTTTGACCTGACTGGTGCTCGATCCCTACACGAGCTGGGAGGAATGGGGGTGTGAGCCTTGGTGAGACCTAGAGAGGAAAGCTTGCGAAGCAAATGCTCTGTTGACCCCTCACTCCTTCTGGATTCCTTCAGAGGAGTAAAGATGGTTTTATTTCCTCAAATGCCATTGTGACTGTGTATTTTTTGTATTGTTTCCCTTAAATAAATGAATATACATCTACATTTTTTCTTTTAAAAAATGAACCAATTTTTACTAGTCACTTTGTGTCATTCATTTTAGGTCATGTAGAAATCCTTTAAAACATAGTATGCCAAGTGTCATTGCTGACTCTTATAATTATCCTGTAATTTTATTCAATCCTTGCTCAGAGAAGATGTTTTTATGGATTTAGCGTCACAGCAATGTATGCCCCCACCTTGCTGGCCCTACTGGGGAGCACTGCGTCAGGAACAGGTAAATGGTAAGAATAATAGCAACAATAACAGCAATTGACATTTCTATAGAACACCCACTTTGTGGCAACTTTTATATTGCGCCTACGGTGAGTCAGAAATACCATAGGCGGCTCCAGCTTTGTGGGGCATTATTATTTTCCCCCTACACTTAAAAAAATATTTATCATTTTTCTAGGAAAATATGTTTCCTGAAAACTCTTTAGATGGCTTGGCTTTGAGTTACAGAGATACACAAATCGGTTTCATGCTGAATTAATGCAGAGATCATGAGATTACCCCCCCCCCCGCACCCACAGAGTTTTTGTCAGAGTTTGCACAAAACTTGGTTTCATGTTTATAGCCCTGTGTGTGCGTGTACTCACACATATGTGTGTAAATATACAAAAGGTTTTCATCTTAGGATATAAGCACATACATATTAGGTTCCAATCAATGAATTAGCTAGCAATGAAAGTAGCTTAAGTAAAAGAAGAAAAAGAAGGAGTATGTTATACAGAGGTGTCTCATGCTGTTCACAGTCAGGAGTGAGCTGGTACTTGGGAATGGGCTGTAATCTGGACCTGGGAAACCATTGGGACTTTCTCCCTTTTGCCTCTGCTTTTTAGTTTTTGCTACATTCTGTATTTTTCTGCAGAGCAGCTTTTGTGTGGAAGAAAACATGAATAACCCCTAGCTTCTTCTACAGTTCCAGCCACCCACGGAGACTGGCTGGCTGGCTCTCATTCACAGTTCCACATTCCCTGGAAAGTTAGATTCTGCTTTGCCAAGACCGGATCATGTGACTGCTCTTGGCCAATGAGTGGACCTTGGATTCCCTGTCCAAACGTGGCAGCCTGGGGCTCCCCTTGGAGATCTGGCAGGAAGCTTCCCAAGAAGAGGGTTGGCTTCTGGGCTTGGCAGACAATCCAAAAGATGTCCAATATAATAAGAAAACAGCTACTCAGGATTTAGACACTAATCTCTTAGACTCTATCCAGGACATGTTAGCAAATGTAGTCTTCATTGTTTGTTCATGTCAGTAGTTGCTGAATTGTGAGACTAAGAGAAAAGTTATCATAACAATAAGATGCTTTATAAATATTGAGGGGCCAAGGTGCAAAGAATATTTTGTGAAACTTCATGGAGATAAATAATGAAGTATGTATGGCAACTTTTTGCTTTCTTGTATACATACTTTGGTATTGTAGAATGTTTTCTACGGTTAGCTTGCAGAAGCTAAAAATCTGTGATGCATTGAGAAGAAAATCGTCCATATATGTTATGGACTGAATGTTTGCATCTCCTCCAAATTCATATGTTGAAGCCCTACTCCCTAACACAATGGTATTTGGAGGTGGAGCCTCTGGGAAGTAATTACGTTTAGATGAGATCATTAGCTTGGGGCCTCCTGATGGGATTAATGTCCTTGTAAGAAGAGAAATAGACCAGAGCTCTCCCTTTCTTCACCATGTGAGGACAGAGCGAGAAGGTAACCCATCTGGAAGCTGGGAAGAGAGCTCTCCAGGATCCAGATCAGTTGGCACCTGAATCTTCCACAACCCAGTCTCCGTAACCGTGAGAACAAAATTTCTGATGTTTAAGCCACCCAATATTTTGTTAGGACATTTGTACCTGACTGAGGCAGTTTGTAGCTATTCATTAAATTATTCATCAATCCTTTGTTTAAAACCAATGGATTACTTATCCCAATAAATATGTGTTAAGTGCCTACTCTGTGCTAGGAACTTACACAGTAGTAATGAGGATATGCCTGGAGCCCTCCTGAAATACATAATGTTGTGTGGGAGAAAGGGGAGAGAGACTGAGCCATGTATACAGATCACAAAACAAGTGCAATTTCAAGGTGTGTAGGTGCTATGAAGGATGTAAATAGGTTGCTGAAATTGAGAGTCTGTGGACCTAGGGATGGACTAGGGATGTTTTCCTTACCACTGTTTTCAGGTCATGAAAAAGATGCTTGGAATTGAGACCGCAAGAATGGGAAGAATTGGGCAAAGACCTTTCCAGACAGGGGGAAGGGCAGTTTCGTTGCTGGGTCATAATGAGCAAGGCAGATTGGGGTGTGCATGAGCCTGGGTCATGAGGACCTGGTAGATGGTGAGTTTTTAGTTTTTAACAAGTCTGCAAGGTTCATAATCCTTTTTTTGGAATATAAGACAGATACAGCAACAAGGAAATACATCTGGGGATGAGAGGTACAGGGGACTGTGGGGTCACAGTCAGCATCCAGATTTCTTTGGAGGGAGCAAAGAAAGTAGGGAAGACTTCTGAGCATCTCAGGTTGGCTGAGGTGTGCCAATGTAAGGTCTGGATGTTAGCTATTTTTGTTTCATGTAAAGCATCACACGTCACATTCAGAGGTGTGAGTTGAGAAGGTCACTAAACAGGGGATCCCACTGAAACTGGAAGACAGATCTCAAGGTTGACCTTAAAAAAACAATATGCCAAAAGAAAATACATTTAGCAATTATTTAGTTAAATTACTAAGAAGGCAAATATGTCCTTCCAGTGGTAACATTATTTGTGAGTTATTCTGCAGTTTGATTAACTGCATCATTGTGTGTTATTGTACATGTGGATGTATGTGTGTATGTTGTGTAAGTAGCAGAGGAACAGGAGTTGAGCTTGTATTGCCCGTATTTTGTGGAAATGGAGAAACCTACTCCTTACCATATGCTGAGACTGGGCTGTGCCCGTTTGGCTGATTGAGGAATGCAAGATATAGAACAGAGGGCTGCCATCATCTTTCCCTGTCAGTGACCTCTTAACGTCACTGACAGACATGGAACTTTGCTGGATCCTTGGAAACGAGAGAAGGAAAATACCCATCAATTCATTCAATTCTCTCTGGGAAGCCAAGTTGGAGTTCATTCTCCATTTGTTGTTGTGGTTACTAGTTTCTTGTCTGGAGCAGTTTCTGACTTGTGTTCCTAATCAACACTCTAATGGGATTACTCATGTTTCATTTAACATGTCTTGAAATAAACTTTTGGAAGTATTCCTTTTCTGGGTAGAGGCATTACTGGCAACACGAATCAGCCTTTTAGGTGGATGGGGTAGAGATTGGATAAAGAGAGAGGGCTCCTGCAGGCTAGAGTTCGGAGGCAGTCTATCTCTGTGGCATGGTTTGAAGCCCATTGGGAAGAAAGGTCTGCTTGGTCTCCGCAAAAGTGCCACAGTATCTGAAATTCCACTATTAGCATGCATGCCTTTGAGTCAAAATAACTTTACTTAATGGGACATTACAGGCAAAGATGAAGATTCAACACCTTTTGGTGAATGAATTCTTGTAGTGGCTCATGTTCCTGCCATAGATGAAGTTATAAGATACTTGGGAAAAGAGGAGATCCTGAAATGAGGAAAGATGACAGATGATGGAGAGAAGTGTATGTGTGTGTGTGTGTGTGTGTATGTATGTTCGGGAGGGGGACTCAGATAAACACAGAGAAGTGGGAGGGGAGTTGCACTGGTACTTTTTTTTCCAGATTGTTGAGGATTTCTGCAGGATGGTGGGACTGAGCAGAACAAAGTGAACCGCCCAGTGCAAAGTGTTCCTAAAAGACCCCTAATTTAAATTGTCCTTTCCCACCCCGGTGATGTCTTTTCTCTGCCACCTTTATTGTCTCGGGTTGTCTGGCTTGTATAACAAGCTCTACTGTTTCCATATTGTAAGGGAGCTTAAGATGGATGACATCTGAGAAGTGAATTTCTGTGATCCTGGTAAAGGTTTATATAAAATTCTCTTACCTACTTATTTAACTCCGCTTTGGAAATAGTGACAGTTGTTACTATGTCCTAAAGGCCTTACATTTAAATTTATCTTCTACATGGGGGCTGCTGAAACGTCCAGAAACAAGCGTAGGGTCCCAGTGTGATCAATTATCCCAGCTATTAGAGCATCTCATCACTTTCTGTGATGGGAGTGCTCTGAAACCTCAGACAGTGTTTTTATACTGGTGTGTATCTGTGTGTGTGTAAACTAGTCTCTCAGTGTAGATGCATTTTAATAACAACCCCTGGGCCCATCTGGACCATAATGATGGCCTCAGTTCTCCTGTGGAATTCCCAGTATCCAAATATTTCTCTCAGATTAAATATCTGTATTCTAGATGATTCCCTCTAGATGATTCCCTTGGGTGTTGCTCTCATCTTCCCACCATAAATCTCCCTTTCTGTCTTTCCTTTCCCCTTTGGATTATCCATGAGACCCATTGTTCATGGAACTCATATGTCCCAGCTGACCTTCAGCTGTGAAGTTAATAATCTGGTAAGGGGAGAATTCATTTAGGAAAACACCAAAATATCTGGTTCTGCTTAAAATTAGATCTAAAAAGCCAAGACCTATATGGGGCCTGAGAAAGTTGGAGCATGAGTGAGTTCTCTTGATCTTCTCAAGGTCTCACCACAAAGTGAGACCCAAGGGTATCTCACCCATGTCAGTTACCGCTAATGGTATGTTGGCTGTTTATGTTAGTATTGTTCTTCAACTCATAATATCATTGTATCCCCTAGTGATTGAAGCTCAGTTGTCAGATCAATCTCATTTTACGGCTTGGCTCCATCCAGAAAGCCAATTATGTGAACTTGAATGATTTGTTCAAATTTCTTTGGATGCAGTTTTTTTTTTTTTTTACCTGTAACACGGGAATGCTGATGTCTATCTTGAGAGGTTGCTCTGAGGATGATCGATATTGTAGGTAAAGCATATGTTATTAATAGAAGCCACATGAGAGTTTCCTGTCCAGTGGTGGCCTGTTTCACCTGCCTCTAGACATCGTCTGTTGTATCCTTTGGGTACCACGTTCTACATTCACTCTGTTTGCAATAGCCTGTGTGGTGTTGCATTCAAAGAACACTCATAAATCCCCCTGTGGAGATGGGAATATATAGCATGGTGGTTAAACTTACTGTAATAAAAGTTGAACCCCTTGTCACCCTCTTACTAATTGTATGACCTTGAATAGGGCACTTAACTTTTCTTAACTTTAGTTCCTTTATCTATAAAATGTGGACAATTATAGTACCTATCTCATAGGGTTGTTGTTATAGAATAAAGCATATATAAAATCCTCAGTACAATATCTGATGTAAATACTGGAAATTGTTTTGATTTATTTAATATTGTTATTTTTACTATCGTCATCGTCATCATGTGTCATTTTTATAAATTAGTGTTTCTCATCCAAGGAATATTTCATCTCCCAGGGGACATTGGGAATGTCTGGAGTTGTTTTTTGATTGTCACGGCTTGGGGGTGTACTACTGGCATCTAGTGGGCAGAGACCTGGGATACAGTTAAGTATCCTGCAGTGCACAGGACAGCCTCCTTTAAAAAAGAATTATCTGGTTCCAAGTGTCGATAGTGTTGAAGTTAAGAAACCGTGATATAAATAAATTGTCCACAGCAGTCAGTGATGTCATGTGGAAATCTTTCCTCTGTTTTGATGTTCTGGAATTACCGTGTCCCTTTTACTAAGCCATCTGAAAAATGCTTTGTTTTGCAGAATGATGAATTCTTTGGAAATTTCTGCCTTTTTGTGTTCTGTGCCAAGCAGAGTCTGTGCCAGGCTGTGTTCGGGAGCTAATGGTGTGATACTTCTCTGGGTTTTTACGTTGCTGAGACAAATGTTTGTTTTTTAAACTTCTTGAAGGTTACACATGGGACTTGAATGTCCTTGGAGTTGTCCCAGGGAGAGGCGAAGAGTGGATTTTAGAGATTCCTTAAACAGTTGTGCTAGATTCTTGTTAATTTATCATTATTATCTTAAAGGTTTAAGTAGTTTTTATGGACCTTCATTAAAATTTTTTTGAGGCCCTCATGTTATCATTCCTGTGTAAAAGAGGGTATGAGGTATTTTGTCCTTAGCAAAATTTAACAAGTTATTTTGCCTTCTGACATTCTCAAGTGATGAATGGAACAAGGTTTCACAAAGGGAACGATTTTAAGGTGAGAATTTTGAGGGAGCACATCCTGTCACATCTGAATATTTCCTTAGTATGTCTTTTATTTATAGTCAACAAGCATGTACATAAAAATTATTTAAACATTGACTGTTGAGAATAAATGTATTACAAACAGAAACCTTTAATGCATTTTCATTTGCAGAACACCCTTCACAATAAATATCACCTGTGTAATTTAGGTTAAATTTTCATCTCCTGACAGAATACTGTTAGATTCCTCATACTATTTTTAGTCTGTATCACTGCTAGATTAGAGATGTTTGCTCCAATAAGAAAAATCAACTAATTTATCCATTGTCTTATTCAAAACCTGTTTCACTTTCCAAGTAGCAGAAAACAAAGAAATAAAAAGTGGGAGGAAGATGTTATTAAAAAGAAAAGGAGGCCATACTGAGTGAGTCTGTTGGGATTGCTGAAAATGTTGTCTTTGTCTTCATCTGCTTGATGGTTTCATGGATGTAACCATCAGTAGAAGACATCTAGGTGTAGACTCAATTTGTGTTCCTCACTGTGGGTAAGCTAGATGTCAACAAAAGATAGACACACCGGAGTGATCCTTTGAGGGGAGTCTTGGAGAGTGTGTTGGAGTCATCAAGGAAGGAAAAATGGTCAGCATTCAGTCCTTGAGGCATGAGATTAAGGTTTCCTCAGTCATTCGTTCTTTTAGCAAGCCATTCGATAATTACATAATTGAGTGTTGGTTATATGCCAGCCACTGTGTACTTGATGGGGTATACGGGGATTAACCAAATTAAGATGGTTCTTGCTTGAGTGTTGCTAACAGTTTACTAATTCTCATTCATGTGAACAACTGGGTAGAGCCACTGGTTTTTAATTCCAGCATGCAGTGTAGGGTTGGGTTATCTCATATTCTGGGGGCGGCGGGTGGAGTGGAGGTTAAAGTAATTGCAAAGGACTTTTACTTTTTAAAAACATTTATTTATTTATTTATGGCTGCGTTGGGTCTTTCTTGCTGAGCGCAGGCTTTCTCTAGTTGAGGTGAGCAGGGGCTACTCTTCGTTGCAGTGTGCGATCTTCTCATTGCGGTGGCTTCTCTTGTTGTGGAGCACGGGCTCTAGGTGTGCGGGTTTCAGTAGTTGTGGCTCACGGGCTCTAGAGTGCAGGCTCAGTAGTTGTGGCGCACGGGCTTAGTTGCACCACGGCATGTGGGATCTTCCTGGACCGGGGCTCGAACCCATGTCCCCTGTATTGGCAGGCAGAGTCCCGAACACTGCACCACCAGGGAAGCCTGCAAAGGAGTTTTAAATTTTTCTAGAGATATCTTACATAATTCTTTTACTCGCTCCCTTTATGTTTAGTTTCATGACTAATACATGAATGCATCCATATGGTCAAAAATTAAAACTCCAAAGATAAAGGGAAATTTGCCTCCATTTCTTTCTCTTCCCTCCCTCCCTCAACGGAATAGAACTCAGAATTCCCCTATCAGAAGCAGTCATCTTGTTCAGACTTCTTCTGAGAGAGAGAGGTCAGGGAGGGAGGCAAGGAGAGAAAGTTTTCAGGGGCCAGATTTGTGTCTCCAGTTCTCTGAACAGTGTCTGGCACATAGTAGGAGCTTAGATAAGTTTTCATGGAATGACTGTTTTTAAATGAATGCAGATACTTTGGAGATTAATAAAATAGAAACTCTTTTGGTGAATTTCTTAATAGTTTTTGTTTATATGTATTTTCTTAACCAACAAATATTAAAAATATAAGTACTGTCATTCCACTAAACTTTAAAACCTATCTGTGTATTTGGAAAATTTTGGAGCCACTGGGTTGGAGTGTTGGACAAGCAGTGGATGGGAAGTTTCCTGGAAAGTGAGGCAGGCTGCCAGGGAGATGGTTTCCCAGATTTGTAGGGATCTTCCTCAGAACCTGGATAATGTGGAGCTTTTTCTGGCCAAGTTTGCCTAAGATGCTACTTGAGCAAAGTGATCCAAGTGCAAAGATTTTTCCTCCAAATTTTGTGGTCGTCTTGATGGCATCTAAACTCTAAGCAACCTGTCATTTTTCTAGAATGTTATCAGTTGCATCTGATCTCAAGACCTTGCTACTTTTACTGGTTCAAAGCTTCAGATTTTTCTTTTCTTTTCTTCTTTTTTTTTTTTTTAAACCAGCCCCTTGAATGTATAGTATTAGATCTGGAAGCACTCAAGCCATTGATAGTGACTGCATCAGTATTTTTGTATAACTGGAAGCTAAACACCTGCTGGTGTTTGAAATCTGTATTTTTTCCCCCCTGACTGTTTGTGGTTGTTCCTTGCTATTTCAAAAATGAATATTCCACTGGACATTTTAACTCCGTGGTATTAGCCCCGAAGAATGTTACCCAGAGTTCTTTCTCATTTTTGTAAACATCTAAAATAGAAACCAGTGTTGCTTGGCGGTTTGCAAATAAATGTAAGGTGACTGAGAAGGAGAGCTAAGTAAGAACTTGCAGAGAAATTTGCCTGAACTCAGCTGATTCATACCACCTTCCTGCCTCCAAGAAACATCAAAAAAATGTGTAACAAGTAGATTCATTCTAAGACAAAGGAAGTAAATATGCCAAAGAGTTTCTGGTAGAATATAAGAACATTGAAATACTTAGAAACCATAGGAGTGGACACATTTTTATTTTTTCGGTTTTTATGGTTTCTCGTTCCCAGACATGACAGTTCTGCCAGTTTCTTGTATGGCAGTTTTTTCTCCCTAATTTAAATATATCTCCCACGGTGGGAGTACCTGTTGCAATGAATGCACTTCATATTATTTGAAGCAGTTCCTAGTTTGCCCACTGAACTCCTGTTTGCTGGACTGTTTGCCGGGTGATCAGGAGACTGTAATAATGTTGAATGGGTCTAGCTGACACCTCAAGTCTGACCTTCTCTGCAGATCCCTCCATCTCCTCCTGGGGATAAGAGAGAAATTCAGAATTACTGAAGGGTGCCCTTCAGTTTTAAATAAAACACTCTGAAGTAATGAAGGGTTGATTGTATTTAACAGTTAACACTTTACCTGCGCCCCCCCAAATTTTACCTACTTATACACCGAACTTTTATGGCACCTTTAAATGTGAGGACCAAACATTGATGAAGAAGAAGATGGTGATGGTGGTGGTGGTGGTGATGGTGGTGGTGGTGATGATGGTGGTGGTGGTGATGATTAGCACTTACTAAGGGCTTGCTGTCTGCCAGATATTTTTCTAAATGCTTTACATACATTGAGTCATCTCTCTTACTTAGAACCCAATATGGGGGCAGCATTATTAGTATCTCCATTTATAGATGAGGAAACAGAAGTATTGGGAGATGAAGTAACATACTTAAAGATGGCTCAACTAGTATGTGGTTGACCTGGAATTATGTAGCCTGAATCTTAATTCAGGGTGTCGAAAAAATCTGGAAAAACAGTATAAAATTATTTTTGAGCAATATGTTAGTTGTTCGAATAATATGCTCACTTTTTTTTTTCTTTAACTGCTAGGCATCTTTTCAACTGAAGAACACTGAAATGTAAAGCATTGGGTCTACTTATTAATCTGGAGAACAATGTACAGTATGCTACAGCATTTCCAAAGAGTTTTGAAACACTGATCAAAAGAATATACTTTAAAAATATTTAAACGTAGGTTTTAGTATTCATTTAAAACTATAGTTGACTGATTTGTGAATCAAACTTTTAGTATAGCTGTAGCATTTCTGCAAAGTGTTTTAATTAAAAGAAACCTCAGTTCACAATGAGGGTTGCCTTAAATCTTGGGAATATTTATTTTGACTGCAGTCTTCTTCAGTGTAGAGTTTGATGAAACTCAAGGCATTCTTCCAAAGCCACGGTAAAGAGGCAAGAACTGTAGCAGCTCTACACCCATCTTGACAGGAGTCCTACCACTGAAATCTTTCTTTGGAACTTAAGGGTGACATCTTTGATGTATGTTTCAGAATGATGTCTGCTCTCTGGGTTCTGATGACTTACCTTTCCTGGGAGGAAGGACATGGAAGGGTGGGGAGGTCATTGTTCAAAGCATTTGTGGCTGTGTTTTTTTTTTTTTTACATCTTTATTGGAGTATAATTGCTTTACAATGGTGTGTTAGTTTCTGCTTTATAACAAAGTGAATCAGTTATACATATGTTCCCATATCTCTTCCCTCTTGCGTCTCCCTCCCTCCCACCCTCCCTATCCCACCCCTCCAGGCGGTCACAAAGCACCGAGCTGATCTCCCTGTGCTATGCGGTTACTTCCCACTAGGTATCTACCTTCCGTTTGGTAGTGTATATATGTCCATGCCTCTCTCTCGCTTTGTCACAGCTTACCCTTCCCCCTCCCCATATACTCAAGTCCATTCTGTAGTAGGTCTGTGGCTGTGTTTTTAAAAGGAAGAATTGAAGGTGTGTTCTAGCAACTCAGGCAAGTTATATCCCGGTCAAGAGCTGTATCTCAAGAGCTGTACTGCCCATATAGTAACATTCCAGGTTTATCTAATCCAAGGATGTACTTGCTCATAACACTGCAAGCATAGCATACTTTTCCAACGTGCTGAATCAGTTCTGTTATTTTCCCTGTCTTTATTCTGGAACTCTTCAAAGTTCCTGAATGTTAATATTGGTTAAAATATTAATATTTATAGAAGCTGGGTTTCTGTTTTCTTTATTTTTCATTTTAAATCTGTTTCGTCAGAAGCAGCAGTTGCCATACTTAGAGTAATTGAAATGCTTTTCTAGAATAATGCAGTTAGTCCTAAGCTCTCTCAAGGCATCTTAACCCTATTAAAGCTTCCTTACAGGCGTCTTCAGTGTTGTCTGAGCTGTAGTGTTTATCTGTCTACACTCTTTCTTTGAAAACTTGAGAGACCATTGAAGCTGGGTTATGTCTTGTATTGTCCACACTAATTAGGCTTGACTTCTATCTCAGAGACTGAGGGTTTTAATTTTTTTTTCCCTAAAGTTAAAAAACTACCAGCAGGGCTTCCCTGGTGGCGCACTGGTTGAGAGTCCACCTGCCGATGCAGGGGACACGGGTTCGTGCCCCGGTCCGGGAAGATCCCACATGCCACAGAGCGGCTGGGCCCGTGGGCCATGGCAGCTGAGCCTGTGCATCTGGAGCCTGTGCTCCTCAACGGGAGAGGCCGCAACGGTGAGAGGCCAGCATACCGCAAAAAACAAAACAAACAAACAAAAAAACAAACTACCAGCAAATAATCACTCAAGATTCAGTGTGTGACAAATAATCATGACTCCTGAGGCATAGGCAAAGTTTTCTCGATAAATAGCAAGTGCTATTAAAAAAAAAAGTATGTTTAGTGCCACTTCCAGGTCACACCGTGAAAAGACGAAGGGAGAACGAAAAATTCTTGAATATTTGTTGGCCACAGCTAGCGCAAGGATCCTCAGACTGTGGCCCTCAGGCCAAATCTGGCCTGTGATCTGTTTTATAAGTAAAATTTTTTTTGCACTGCACGGCATGTGGGAACTTAGTTCCCTGACCAGGGATCGAATCTGTGTCCCGTGCAGTGTAAACGTGGAGTCTTAACCCCTGGACTGCCAGGGAAGTCGCTATAAGTAAAGTTGTAATGGAACACAGTCATTCTCATTTGTTTCTGTGTAGTCTGAGGGTGCTCTCCCACTAAAACAGCAGAATAGAGAGGGTAGGGTAGAGACTGTACAGCCTGCAGTGCCTAAAGTATTTACTATCTGGTACTTTATTATAGATAAGATATGCCAACCCCTTAGTTAGAGCATGAGAATCAGTGTAACTGTCATTCATACGGTTTAAGCTTTATAAAGTGTTCAAATTGAATGACCGAAAGTACCTTAGTTCTGCTTCCTGGCACATCTTAACTTGCTGTTAGCAGGCTTGCCCCGCTTAGATTTCACGGCGCTCAGAGCCCGTTCCCCTGGGAGCCAAGGTGCCCCACTCCCTCCATGTTCTCTGTTTAGTAACCAAACACCCAACAGAAAAGTGCAGGATGAGGGCCAGGTTGACGCAGGCAAGACCAGGGACAGAGGCCATGGGGAGGCCATGAAGTGAGGGCCTCGCCCCAAGGTGACCTTAGGCCAGAAGGACTGAGCACTGTGGTGGCAGCTGAGGAAAAGAAAGGGTTGAGTTTTGAGATTCCCTTATATATTCTAGGTACTAGTCCAGTGTCAGATAGGTGATTTGCAAATATTTCCTCCCAGTCTGAGCTTGTAGCATAGAGCGAAAGTTTTAAACTTCGGTTGGGTCTCATTCACAGTTTTTTCTTCTACGGATGGTGCTGTTGGCCCTTCCAGGTCTTCTAGCCGTGGCTTTCCTCTCATCCTTTTACGGTTATTGTACCTTCTAGCTTTAGGATGTGTTCCAGGAAGGGAAAAACTTGGGACCCAAACCGTATTTTGTATTGTGGATGTGCAATAAATCCCAGATACTCTAGCCATTTTGTCCCAGGAGAAAGGAAGGGGGTGGGTTTTCCTGGAGTCTGCAGGCTCACTGGAGCGCAGTCTGAGGAGAAGGTTGGAGAACTTCTCAGCCAGCGGGAGCTTTAAGCACCGTCTGGATCCACAAGGTGCTAGCATCACATAGCAGAAAATAGACTTGTTTTTTCCTATGTGGTACAGGTGCAGAAATGTATCTGTGTAATCTGTTTTCTTTTATCTTTTCCATAACTAGAGTCTCCTTTAGAGTGTAGAGAAGACAAACCGAGGGGAGGAACCAGGGACAGAGTGCCGTGGAAATGCAGTTCTCCCAGACAACTCAGCTCTCTAGCTGCTTCACCCAGGCGGGTGGTTGGTCAGATATTTGCTTCAGTTATTTTCTCTGAAATCATGATCTCTTCTACATAGCACCGCAGATTCTTAGGTAACCCCTTGGAATTAGCTCAGTGGTTATTTTAATTCTCTAACTTATCCATAGTCTCCTTTGGGATAAATACTTTGAACGGTGGTGCTTACAGCCAATGCCTCAGTCATCCTCCTTTTCTGGTCAGTCGGAGGTAGGGGTTTGGATAATTTCTCAGTTCCGTCTCACCTCTACCATCATGTGATTTGGGGATTCACAGTGGAAGGCAGTTGGTTTAATTACCTCAGGCTGTGCTGGCGAGGGCTCTTTACATTAGTACCATTGTGTATAATTAACTAACTTATATATCAGTCATTTTATCCTTTGCCAGGGCCTGAGTAATTTTATTAAAGATGGTCACAGATAGATTCATCCCATGTACCATCTGCCCTAGCTAAACTGGCTTCGTCCCTTCAGTTGAGCCCAGAGTGCCTAAATGGTACAAATCAGTTGAATGTGACCAAGCCCTGCCAGTAAATGCCACCTTCAGTTCGTGGCTCTGCCTTCCAAAGTTCCTGTCTTCCTAAACTTGGCTTCCCCAGAGGCAGCCTTCAAAGGGTTTCTCATCAAGGCAAGAAACCTGTTCAACTTAGCTGATTGCCTGAACAAATCATTAGGATCAGAATTTAGCCTTATAATGAACCAATTTTTTAAACTCAAAAACAGTAGTTCTCCTACTTTGATGTGCTTGAGAATGAATCAGTGAGACAGACTTAAAATACAAATTCTAGGGCCTCACCTTAGAGGTTTTGGCTTAAAAGAATGGAGTGGAGCTAAGAACGCTGTTTTAAAAAGGTACCTACAGGCAGTTGGGTTGCTCGTCCCACAAAGCTCACTATTGCACAAACCTCACTATTACATCAAGGGGTCGGGGGAATATATATATGTGTGTGAAAGTAGTGTATTTTCAGCGTAGAAAACTTGGCCGATGGAAAAGGATGAAGAGGAGAGTAAACACTGACCATAAGCTATCAATGAGAATATTTACCTCATTGTTAATTTCATTTAGGAGGAAGGATGGTAAATCCTCCATTTCTTCCCCTTCTCTTGCCCTTTTCCTTCTTCCTTTTGTCTCCTCCCTCCTTCCCTTCTGTGTTTAAAATATGTAACTCTATATCTACTGATAATTTTTTGAAATTCTCATTTGTAAGCTTCTTCTACCTAATGTCCCTTAAATATTTTCTTACACTGATATCTTTTCAACCATGTGCTTTTTAATTGCTGTCAGTCAATCACTGGGATGTGGGCTCATGAGGGCAGAGATCTTATTTTGTTCACAGCTGAGCCCACTGCCTGTTACAGTGCTCATAAGAGATGGTAAATATAGGTTGAGCAGTATCTGAACTTGTGAATCATAATTTATTTAACTAATCCTATATGGCTTGTCATTTAAGTTTCCACCCAGTTTTTGTTATTGCAACACACTAGTTAACACACTTGTATACATATATGTATTAGTATATTTATCTAGCCATTTTCTTGAGAAAATTATACATCAGGTGGAATTCTATATTGAAGTGGAAATATCAGACCAAACCGTGTTTTGATGAGCAAATAAACCTATTCCACTTAACTGAAGCATAAAAGGAAATTTATTGAAGGGCTCAAGGACAGCTTCTAGAACCCAAGAGCCAGGAAGAGAGCTGGGCCTCCTGGGGAACTTGACCTGGTTGGTAGAAATTCAGTGAGCAGAGTTCCAATTTGTCTTTCCTTGATTTTCTTATTTCCGTCCATCTCTTTTTTTGCATCTACTCCATTTTCCTTCCCCTGCCAACTAGCTTTCTCTCTTTTCACATGTTCATGTGGAAAAATGGCCATTGCAGCCCTGACTTTATGGGATGTTACAGCAACGGGGCCACAACCAAACACCTAGAATTTGTATCTCAATTCTGAATACTGGGAAAGAGTCTCTGACGGACCTAGCGTGGGTCAGCCAGCTCTGATGGGGGAGATCATGTGTTCCGTACAAGGAGGCAGGTTGATCATCAGGGGCTTGGGGTGAGAAGTTGACAGGAATGGAGGAATGAACAGCAGGCACTGTAAGGGGTGTCCCTTGCTAAAGGATTGCATGTATAAAGCATGTGGATTTGAACATTCTTTTATGACACCAGTCTCTAAATGCTGTAGGATTGAAAGGTCCCCCTGTCCCATGTTCCCCCAGGAGACTGAGATTATTCGATCGCAGAGTTATGAGGCTACCATTTCCCTACTTTATTAGCTGAAGGTTAACATTTTTTTATCCTGTAGTCGATTTAACAGAACTAGTACAATGTTATCTTATCAAGTTCTAATTCTTAGTGTTTTGGGAAAAATAGGCTGTGTTTTTGTCCTCTACGTAACCAATAATATGGCCACCCAATTTGGCTTTTAGTCCAAAGGAGGGGCATTACTAGACTTCAGAAGGGTTGGATTAAAAACTCACTGAGTCTCAGCTAATAAAAGACTGATTTAGGCAGAACCAGGCTGGGCAAATATTTTGCAAGAAGCCCTCAATGGCCTTCCTTGTTCTTTTTCTTCCCTAATTATGTGAACTGCTGTAATTAAGAAAGCGTTAAGATCAAAATGTGAAACAAAGCGGGCTTCCCTGGTGGTGCAGTGGTTGAAAATCCGCCTGCCGATGCAAGGGACACGGGTTCGTGCCCCGGTCCGGGAAGATCCGACATGCCGAGGAGCGGCTGGGCCCATGAGCCATGGCCTGTGAGCCTGCGCATCCGGAGCCTGTGCTCCGCAACGGGAGAGGCCACAACAGTGAGAGGCCCGTGTACCGCAAAAAAAAAAAAAAAAAGTGAAACAAAGCATTTTATCATTTGTTTTTCTTTTTTTTTAAATTATGGTCCAGTGGTCTTATAGTTGTTCCTAATCTTTTAACATTTATGTTGATTTTTAAATGTTGGGTTTATTTGGTGAAATTAGGGTAATTATAAACTTGCTTTGGCTCTTAGGAAAGTTAGAACTAGTTTTTTCCCCCAAATCCTCGTTTGATTTTTAAGAAGAATAATCTTTCTGTTCGTCATCTTCAGTCCTGCAAGTTTTGAAATGAGAGGGATGCAGTATATTTATTACATTAATAATGATGCTGAATGATTATGCTTTTAATAATGCTTGTTCTGAGTGCTCTGGGCAAGACATCATTTTGAGGAATTAAAGATTTTTGTGTGCAAGATACTTCCTTTTTGTGAAAAATAGAACAAAGACAGGAAATTTTGATGAAATTATTGAGGTTGTATACTGTTGAAGGACTTCATAAAAAGCGAGCCTTGTGATTTTTTTTCCCATTTGTAAAGTACTTCATAAATTTTACATAATCCTCACCAGTTTTGGGTCCCCAATGGCAGCCTTAGGACCCCAAGGGAGTGAGACATTTACAAAATCAGCCTCTTGAGGTGTTTCTATCCCATTATTTAATGTTTAATGAGCCCACAGGGTACTTGCTTGGACCGTGCACGAAAAGGTTTTCTGCAGTGGCCTTAGAGATTTGAGCGTGGAGGCACCTTTTATTCAAAATGACAGAAATGGCTCCCTAAGTTAGGGCTCAGAGATTTGAGTTTGATTTCTGAATTTTCCCTGGACTGGCTAGCTGACTTTAAATTATCCAGACTTTCTGATAATCATCTGCCTCAAGTGCAAAATGGGTCTTAATTAAACCTCTCAGGATTGGTTGAAGGATTAAATGGTACTCAGTGATTTGCAGAATGTTCCGTGACTTGTGACTATAGGTTGTAGTCAGGATTTCAGCATCTGGGTTGGTCTCTTGTCTCCCCCAATAGGACTTCCCAAGGCCTTTGTTACCACCTGCAGGAGCTCATGACCCAGGAGGATTAAGCATCCTTTGAGAATGGTGAGGAGGGAGGAACCCCATAGGATGGGGGTAGCCTCACTAGTCCACATGCTTGCTTTTCTTTCTTCCCTAATAACAAGGTGTTTTTGGTCTTTTTGTTTTCTTTTTTGTTTGTTTTGTGAGTTTCGTGCTTGGGGAATCAACAGACTTTTCTAAATTTTCCTTTTAGTCTCACTGAGCAAACCCCACACATGATTGGAGAAGTCGTCTTCTAATGTTATTTTCCTTTGAGAATGCCCAATTTCTGTGAATATTGACTTACTTTCTGAGATGCTTCAGTTTGGTGTGAGTAGCAATACAGAGAAAAATGCAAACTGGAAGTAATTTGGAGGGAGCTACTGTACAGTTGATTTTCTTACAGCAGAGGGTCTTGAGTGCAAGCTGGATTTGGTAGTCTTTCTTAGCAGTCCACAGACCTCTGTGACACAGCTGGCAGTAGGGCCTGTGAGGAGTGAATTTAGGTAGAACAAACTGAAAAGGCATCTTCCTGAAATAGAGTGAAATGAATTATCTAAAATGCTTAGGGAAAAGTGGTCATGACTTATGTGAGTACTAGCAACTTGTTTGCAGAGGGAGGCAGCTGTTACAGTAGCAAAGAAATGATAATTGGAATAAGAGAGGCCAGGTTTGGGGTCCAAGTATTATTACTGAGTTCATGACCTTGGCTAGTCTATTCTCCTTTTTGAACCTCAGTAGTACTATTTGTAGGATTGCAATGAGAGCCCCTACCTCGTGGGATGGTTGTGGGATTGCTAGGACAAACTGCATATGGAAAACTCTTTGTAAAAGTTTAAAGTGCTTTTAACCTACATGTGATTTGTGAGTCCTGCCCACATGGGCTTTTGGAGACTTCTTGCACAGTTGAGTGACAAAGTATGTTAATTACTTTCTAAGGTTTCTAGTCTGACCTCAAGGAATTCAGAAGAGTCTAGAAAATGTGGAGGAAAGGAAAAATGCAGCTTCCAGACTTGCAGGCCATTGCAGCCATGGCTCCCGCAGGATCTAGCCTAAATAAACATTTTTTTGTGATTGGCTCATCTTTACCTCCTTCACCCTTGTCAGTCTCTGTTCCATACTTGGTTTCAACTATATTAAACTCTGTTATTTCTTGACCTTGCTAAGCTATCCTGCTCCCAAGCTTTTGTACAGGCTTTTTTTTTTTTTCTGCCAAGGGTATTTTTTCTGCTTATGTCAGTGGCTAGATCCTGCTCTTAAATTTCAGCTGCATTATCCACATCCATTTATAGTTATTAGTAACCACCCAAGGTTAAATTAGGTGTGCAGCCTCTGTGTTCCCATAACACCACCTGCCTAGCCCTGACATTCCAGTCTCTTTTGTTAGCACCCATTTCTGTTTGTCCATCTGGTCCAGAAGACTGTGTGCTCCCAGAGGGCAGGGAATGTGCCCTTTTTGCTGTCATGTCTCTAAGCACCTAATATAGCACCGAGTTACATGGAGTAATTTTTAGGTATATAAATGAACGACGTGTGAGAGTTAGTTTCCTTGTCATTCAAGTACAACGTGTTTTGGCATTCTATTTAAAGTTTCTGGGCTGCCTAGAACCGGCTAAACATGACATCTTTGTTTTGACAGTAGACTCTTCAGTATAAAATGGCAGAGGAAGACTTTTCAAGTTGAGTTTATTGTTTGGTGATTGAGTTTCTTGTAGAGCGTGTTGCTATGAAAGTGCTCCAGTGCCTGATAAACTCAAGGTGCCTTGAAGATGACTGGGGTCTGTGTCTGCAATAGCTCATCCTCCACCCATTTGTTAATCCCAAATGAAAAATCGTTCTTAAAAAAAATCATGCCTAATTTTTATTGTGGCTGAGCTTAGAGGGAAATAGAATATTTGCAACTAAACCTGGCTTCTGGGCAGGGAATAGGACCAGTGTTATTATTGCTAAAAATACTATTCTGATGTCAGACCGTTTGAAATATGAGATGGTTGGATAGGAATGTGGCTTCTTCTAATGAAATGTTCTGTGCTTGTGGTTTATTGAGAGGTGCATTGATTGAAGAACTTTAAATAGGAAGACCAGAGATAAAGCATTGAGAGAGATGTGTCAATCAGTATTAAAGGATTCCTTGGCCAGAGGAATTATGTTTAACACCACAGAATGGTCTCTATGAACGTGTTTGGGAGATACTTATTAAGTGAAATGACTGTAATATTTTATTAATCTGTGGTATGGATCTAGGGAAATATTTTGATCTGGCTTGCAAGGCATAGCAGATAAAACTTTTTTTCCCCCTTAAATTGAAGAGCTGCGGATGTCACTCAAGTCATTAATTTCTCTGATTCATTTAATGAATATTTATTGGGTGCCGCTGACACCAGGCATTGTTCCAATGGAAATAGCAAAGAACCCGAGACCAAGTTTTTATAACGTGTTTCATTTCTTGTAATGATTTTTTTTTGTCTCAATGAATTTTCTGCTAAATAAATAACTTTGTATAATGTGTTAGATAACAAGAAGAAAAAGAAATAATGTGATACAGTGTCATCCATAGTATCTCTGATTGAGGCTGAATTTAAACATTTACTTTTTATCTGTGTTTAAGTCATGATTTTCTAAACCTGTCACCTACTCTGGCCACACTGTTGGCTTAGATGTATTGGATGAAACATACTAATACTCCACCCCCTTCCCCGTCAAAAAGGGGGGAATGAGATCAAACAGGTAAACATTACCCAGGTAATGAATGTATTGACAGAACCTCCTTGATCTGTAGCTATGAAGAAAGCGCCCTCTTGTGGTTGCCTGTGGTTTTAAATTATTTTTCAAATATCTGCTTCCTTATTTAAAACTGTGGAGTAATTCATGAATACGTATGGAGTACAGAATGGTATATTAATGATATCTCAGTAAAGCTTACAATGTGATTTAACTTCTGTACTTCATATGTTTTCATTTCTCTTGTGTGTATAACTAGGAATGGAACTGCTGGGTCATAGGGTAACTCTGCGTTTAACTTTCTGAAGAGCTACCAGACCGTTTCTCAAAGTGGCTGACCCATGAGGATTCCAATTTCTCCACATCTTCACCAATACTTGTTATTAAAGCCTTTTTGGTTTAAGCCATTCTAGTAGATGTGAAGTGGTATTTCATTGTAGCTTTGATTCACATTTCCTTAGTGAGTAATGATGTTGAGCATCTTCTTATGTGCTTATTGGCCACTGTGTATCTTCTTCGAAGAAGTGAATATTTAAATTCTTAAACCATTTTTTAATTGGGCTGTCTTTTTACTGTTTTTTTGTTTTGTTTTTTTTACATCTTACAGATAATGGATCCTAATCATTACATGATTTGCAAATATTTTCCCCATTCTATGGGTTCTCTTTTCACTTTCTTAATAGCATCATTTATAGCACAAACATTTTTAATTTTAATGTAGTCCATTTTGTCTGTTTTTTTCTTTAGTTGCTTATGCTTTTGGCTGTATCCAAGAAAACATTGTTTAATGAAAGGTCATGAAATTTACTTCTGTTTTCTTTTAAGAGTTTTATAGCTTTAGCCCTTACATTTAGGCTTATGATCCATTAAATCAATTTTTACCAGTGGCCCAGTAGTAATTGCATTTGCCTCATAGTTTGTGAGGACTTAATGAGACAGTACTTATATCTGGAACATAGTAAACACTCAACAAACGTTAATTGTTCAACTGGTTATTGAACTTGAAAACAGATCAACTTTACTAAAACAGAATCCTTCAAACTATTAAGATTATACCTTAAACTATAATAAAAGCAAAATTCAATTACTCTGGAAGGCAGATATTTTGTGGAAAATAATCATAATAATAACATGAACCGTTCATCTAACTTGTGATTTGTTTTTTTTTGCTAGAAAATAATCCCACGTAATTCTTTTAAAAAGAGTTTATGTTATTCCTTGGTTTAAGAGGTTTAGAAAAAACTCATTAGTTACTCCCTGTATTAATTTCCTTTTTACTGCTGTAAACAATTATCACAAACTTAGTCTTAAAACATACACATTTTAAAAAACATACAAATATATGATTTATTACAGTTCTGTAGGTTAGAAGTCTGACAGGGGTCTCACTGGGCTAAAATCTGGTTATCTGCAGGGCTGTGTTCCTTTCTGGAAACTCTAGGGGAGAATCTGTTTCCTTGATTTTTCCAACTTCTGAAGGCCCTTTTCTTCTGTTGTTAACAACCAACAATGTTGCATCTTTCTTCCATAGTCACAGCTCCCTCTGAGTCTTCTTCTGTGCTTCTCTGGTTCACTACTAAGGGCCCTTGTGATTAGATCTGGGCCATCTGGATAATCCGGGATCAGCTCACTATTTTAAGGTGCTTTACAATTAGCAACCTTCGTTCTTCTTTGGCATGTATCATATGTTCTGGGCATTAGGTCGTGGATATTTTTGGGGGGCATTATTCTGCCTTTCATGCTTCCTAATTATAGTGTTTGCCAGCTGTGACTGTACAGTATTTCCCTTTGATAGCCATGGGTTCTAGACCTGGGACATGTGAGGAATTGACATGAAAGGTATCCCATCCCAAACTCTATGAGACAGTGAAATCTGCCCATCTGACCAGGAGGATGCTCTTCTCACGTGTCTCTGTTTTTACAGAACCATTTGCAGTGAGGTTCTCTCCAGTCAGATGGTTCAGCCTCCCACTGACCCTGTGACTTAAGGAAAGCTATCTAAACTGTGTTTTTGTAGCTTCCGAGGGAGGGGCAGGGTGACGGAGATTAAACAGAATTGAGCTCAAACCATTACCAGGTCCCTTTCATGGCAGTTGTTTTCATTATGGATGTTGCCAATATAGCCCCTGAAGCTGTTATGATCCTGTAACAGTGTCTCAGTCATGAGATGAAACTGAATTATCTATAATGTGAGTTTAATGTCAAGTCAATTTCATTATATCCTTGTTCTTTGAAAAGCTGCAGTTGCTATATAATTAGTATTTATAATAATTTTTTTAATGAACCTATTTCTATGAAACAAACTATTTGGTTTAAAAAAAAAATTGACTCCATTCCCTGATCTGGGTAGATAGGGGACTTGGGAAGATGAAACAATCAAATGTTCAGATAATCAAAGGAAACCCTTAGCCTAGTGCCTGGCTCATCGAAGTGCTCAGTGAATGCTATGACGTAACTTACGATGTACCAGTATTTGTTTTTGAGGATGCTATTGGCAGGCACTATTCTGTTTTCCTTCCAAACTTTTTTTTTTTTTTGCGCTCCGCGGGCCTCTCACTGTTGTGGCCTCTCCCGTTGCGGAGCACAGGCTCAGGACGCGCAGGCTCAGCAGCCATGGCTCACGGGCCCAGCCGTTCCGCGGCATGTGGGATCTTCCCGGACCGGGGCACGAACCCGTGTCCCCTGCATCGGCAGGCGGACTCTCAACCACTGCGCCACCACGGAAGCCCTTTTCCAAACTTTTAAAAATAAATATGGAAGGACTGAAACATAAAAACTAAAAAGTACCGAAAAAGTAAAGTTCATCTGTAGTCGAAGCCCTTATAAAATAAGCAGTGCTAGTACCTCCTTCTGCCCCAGGTGGGCTAGATTCTTTTCCTCTTCTCTCATCAGCCCCCTTCTGTGAACCACTGTTAATAATTTGATACCCATCCTTCCTTAATTTTTGTAAGATTTTACAAACAAATCCACACATGCCTTTAAAATATACAGTGGTTATTCATACAATTGATCAAAGTAATGATTTACTTTAATGTTAGGATCTTTTTTTTTAGAAAAATTGATTCGTTCCTCAAAGAGGAACTTTAGTTCGGCTGTTAACACTTTCTGACCTTGTGTAATCTTGAATATGAGTATTAAAAGTATCCGTGAATAAATGTGCAAGTAGCCTTCCAAGACTCTTCTTTTAATGGTTTCCGATCTGGTTTGTTCATCCTTAGTAGTGTGGGTATAGAACTTCTACTCAAAGCCTTCTTTAGTGTTTCTGTGAGTCTTTAAGACAAGTTAGTAATTTTAGCATTAAGTGTTGATTTAAAGTACTCTGTAAAAGTTTGATAGGGTGAGTATTTTTGCCTTCCTGCTTGCATGTTTGGTGGCTGTAGACTTGAGTAAATCTTTCCTTCTTCCTGCCTCTTCTTGTGACACATTAAGTTGACAGCCTCATCTCAAAAGGCGCCACCTCTTTTTCGGGTTGTCAAACGTGTTACAGCTTTCATTCCCCCCCACCCCACCCCCTTCTTAAATGCTGTGATTTGCGTGACAATTCAGGCTCCCTTCACAAGTAATGGATAACAGATCCAGCTAGGAAGACAATGGTCAGAGTTACTTGCTACTGCCTTGGCTTAACGACATTCTTGTCACTTTCAAAAGATGGATCTGTTTTGGAGACCTTAAGGAATCAAGATCTTTTCCTTTATGGTGTGCGAAAAATTCATTAGACTGTGACTAAAAAATAGGCTTGTGTTCCCACAGGTGAACTATCCATCCAACTAGACCAATAAATCTTAAGTTGAATGTTTCTGGGAAGGGGCAGAGGCTATCAGATTAGGGGATACAGCTATCAAGTGACCGTGCCATTCCTGCTATTACAAAGCATATTTAACGTTGCCCTTGCAAAGTTTAATTTTAAATTGTTTAGCAATTTCTGGACTTCCCCGGTTGCGCAGTGGTTCAGAATCCGCCTGCTAATGCAGGGGACACGGGTTCGATCCCTGGTCTGGGAAGATCCCACATGCCATGGAGCAAGCTAAGCCCGTGTGCCACCACTACTGAGCCTGTGCTCTGGAGCCCATGCTCTGCAACAAGAAAAGCCACCTCAATGACAAGCCCGTGCACCGCAATGAAGAGTAGCCCCCGCTCGCTGCAACTAGAGAAAGCCCGCGCACAGCAACGAAGACCAAATGCAGCCAAAAATAAAAGAAAATTGTTTCATAATTTCTTATGCCAGAAAACACAGGCAGAGAGGGCCACATTGCTGGGGGGAAGATGTATCATATCTGGAAAAAATGTTGAGTGTGACATGAATGGCATCTGAAAGATCCTCCCCCTGACCTTCCTTATTTGGGGCCGAGTCCTGCCAGAAGCTAATTGGGGACCTTCTATGTGAACTTGAAACCAGCCTCGGTCCATTTGTCTCCATCTACATGGAGAAGAGAGCCATGAACGTGAATGCTGGCTGAGCCCAGGATGTGATGGAAGAGGTCATATTGCCAGTAATGTCTGCTGAAGCGTAAACTTAATAGTGGAGAGAAAATGAGTATCCTAAGCGGTTATTCCTGTGGAATTCTAGAGCATAACCAAGTACAAGCACAGAACAACTCCTTGGAAAATCAAAGATTTTCACTTAATTGGTTAATACAGGATTTCTTAACCTCGGCCCTATTGCTGTCTGGACTGGATAATCCATTGTTGTGTGTGGAAGTGCTGTTCTGTGTATTGTAGGATATTTATCCACATCCCTAGCCTCTACCTCTAGGCACCAGGAGCTTGTTGTGACAACCATTCATGTCACTGGACAGTGACAGTGTCCCTGGGAGCATCACTAACCCCGTGGAGAACTTTTGGAATACATTGCCATCCTTGGAAACTTGTTAAGAGCACCTTGAGCTGAGATGAGAGTTGTCTTTATAAAAGTTACTAAATGTGAAGATAAAGTTGGATTGTTTGGCTTTATTCATCTCTGTTTAGGAAATTTTAAAGAGAAGGGCATGAAGTCAGGTGGATCTGAGTTTGATTTCTGGCCCTGTGACTTGTGTGGTTTTGGCAAGTGGCTTAACTGCTGTGTTTCCTCACCTGTGCAGGTGAGGTGATGGTATTAATCTTCTTGGTGTGCAGTGAGGGTGAAATTAGATTGTATAATGGCATATTACTCAGCCATAAAAAGAAACGAAATTGAGTTATTTGTAGTGAGGTGGATGGACCTAGAGACTGTCGTACAGAGTGAAGTAAGTCAGAAAGAGAAAAATAAATACCGTATGCTAACACATATATATGGAATCTAAAAACAATGGAATGGACTAGAGAATGGACCTGAGGACATGGGGTGGGGGAAGGGGAAGCTGGGACAAAGTGAGAGAGTGGTGTGGACATATATACACTACCAAACGTAAAATAGGTAGCTAGTGGGAAGCAGCCGCATAGCACAGGGAGATCAGCTCGGTGCTTTGTGACCACCTATAAAGGTGAGATTGGGAGGGTGGGAGGGAGGGAGATTCAAGAGGGAAGAGATGTGGGGACATATGTATAACTGATTCACTTTGTTATACAGCAGAAACTAACACACCATTGTAAAGCAATTATACTCCAATAAAGATGTTAAAAAAAAGAAATTAGATTGTATATGTAAAGGGCTCTATTTGGGGCCTAGAATGTGCTGGGTATTAAACAAGTGTTATCTCTTGGGTCCTCCTATGTTTCTCAAAAGGTTTTTCTTTTTAATTTAATGTTTTATTTTTAATGAAGTTAGTGCTATAAACTGTCTCTCATATGGCTATTGTGGGGCCTCGCAGAATATGGATCTAAAATTGCTTCTCAGGACATAAGTGCTCAATAAGTATGAGACGCATGCGTAAGTAACGCACAACATGTAAATTATTATACAGTATCCATCTCATCATGATGTTACCAGATTCTCAAATAGCACTCTGGTAGTGGTAGCTAAAATGTATTTGTGCCAGGCATGTTGCTGAATTCTTTACACGTATTATTAATTTAATCTTCACAAAAACCCTATGAGATGGGAACTGTTATCGTCATCTCCATTTAGAGATTGTTTACACAGAGGCCCAGAGATTATACAACACCCCAATCAAATAGGCAGGATTTGAAGCCATCTGTGTGTATTTGTTTCTCATATTTTTAGGAGACTGAACATACTTTTCGTGTTCATTTGCTATTTATACTAAGGATGGTGCCTGTGTTTTAATAAAATAGTGATAATGAACTTGATGTTTATTTGCTTTTACTTACTTTTCCCCCTTGACTTTTATTCTGTAGCATTCATCCTGTTCCCGTTACAAACAACAGTAACTCATTTAACCCTTACAACAATCCCCTGAGGCAGGTACTGGTACTCTTTGTTTTATAGATGAGGAGACGGAAGCATTGAGGCTAAGGAATTTACCTAAGGTCGCACAGCTACTGAGCACCTTTTCTATGTGTTTGCTTCTGAAAGTTAGAATAAGGATCCTCAAGAATTTAAAAATAGAACTACCATATGATCCAGCAATTCTGCTTCAGGAAATATAGCCAAAGGAAACAAAAGATTAACTTGAAAAGATAACTGCACCCCCAGGTTCATAGCAGCATTACTTCCAATAGCCTAGACATGGAAACAGCCTTAGTGTCCATTGAAGGATGGATGCATGAAGAAGTTGTGATATATACATACAATGGAATATTATTCATCCATAAAAAATGAGGAAATTCTTCCATTTGCAACAACATGGATGAAGCTTGAGGGCATGATGCTAAGTGAAATAAGTGAGACATAGAAAGACAAATACTGTATGATCGCAGTTATATGTGGAATCTAAAAAACAAACCAACCAAAACATGCCCCCTCCCCGAACTCATAGAAAAAGAGATCACAATTGTGGTTACCAGAGACTGGGATGGGAGGAAGGAGAATTTGAGGAAGGTGGTCAAAAGGTTCAAACTTCCAGTTATAAGATAAATAAGTACTAGGGATGTAATGTACAACGTGATGACTGTAGTTAATACTGTTGTATGATAGATAGGAAAGTTGTTAAGGGTGCAAGTCCTTAAGAGGTCTTATCACAAGGAAAAAAAGAAGTTTGGTTTTTTTTTTGCTATTGCTTTTTATTTTATCTATATGAGATGATAGATGCTAATTGTAGTAATTATTTCACAATATATGTAAGTCAGACCATTATACTGTGCAGTTTAAACTTATACAGTGATGTATGTCAATTATATCTTGCTGATTGAAAAAACAAACCGCACATCGTTAGACCTGTTCCACTTTTATTTGGGGACCTTACTGAGGACTGACTGCAGCCTGGGAGACAGCCTCTCCGATAGCTCCTAGGAACCACTCCAAAGAGATAGGAGAAGAGGCCAATATTTATAGAATTTTGGTAATGAGTACATGCAACCCAGCATACATCTCAGTTACTGCTAGTCAGGAGGAACAGATGTCACAGTTAATGATTTTAGTGGTTTTCTAAGTATGGAAAGATGCAAGAATCCAGATTCACAAATTTTTCCCCCTGAAATGTAACTATGTAAGGACCTGTTTTGACTGTCTTCCCAGAGCACAGAGTGCCTCACCCTGTTCTTCATCCTGAGTTCCTTTCAGGGTAGACTGTAGGTCAGCAACTGCAGTGGCTAACGACTTAATCCATGTAGAACTGGATGGCAGGCAACATTCTTTGTTTTATAATCTCAAGAAAACTGGAAAAAACTTTAAACAATAGAAAATTTTGTTTTTATAAATTTGTAAATGTTATAAAATTTGTAAATGTTTATTTAAAAATTTGCATTTATGAATAGTTTTAGAATCAGGAAAGTCATTTAGTTTTCACTGGTTGATTTTGGTGCACATTCTTTTTTAAAATTTATTTTATTGAAGTATAGTTGATTTACAATGTGTTAATTTCTGCTGTACATTAAAGTAATTGTTATATATACGTTCTTTTTCATATTCTTTTCCATTATGGTTTATCACAGGGTATCGAATATAGTTCTCCGTGAGATACAGTAGGACCTTGTTCATCCATTCTCTATATAATAGTTTGCACCTGCTAATCCCAGACTCTCAATCCATCCCTCCCCATCGACAACCACAAGTCTGTTCTCTATGTCTGTGAGACTGTTTCTGTTTTGTAGATAGGTTCATTTGTGCCATATTTTAGATTACACATATAAGTGATATCATATGGTATTTGTCTTTCCCTTTCTGACGCAGTGTGATCTCTGGTTGCATCCATGTTGCTGCAAATGGCATTATTTCATTCTTTTTTTATGGCTGAGTAGTATTCCATTGTATATATGTACCACATCTTCTTCATCCATTTATCTTTCGATGGACTTTTAGGTTGTTTCTAGTCTTGACTATGGTACATAGTGCTGCTATGAACATAGTGGTGCCTGTATCTTTTTTTTTTTTTTTTTTTTTTCGCGGTACACGGGCCTCTCACCGCTGTGGCCCCTCCCGCCGTGGAGCACAGGCTCCGGATGTGCAGGCCCAGCGGCCATGGCTCACGGGCCCAGCTGCTTCGCGGCATGTGGGATCCTCCTGGACTGGGGCACGAACCCACGTTCCCTGCATCGGCAGGTGGACTCTCAACCACTACGCCACCAGGGAAGCCCATGTTTTTAGTTTTTGAGGAACCGCCATGCTGTTTCCCCAAGTGGCTTTGCCAATTTACATTCCCACCAACAGGGTAAGAGGGTTCCCTTTCCTCCAAATTTTGGTGCACATTCTTGATCTGTGCACTCCTTCACCATCCAGTCTATCAACCCACAGCCTCTTGTTGAGCATCTACTCTGTTCCAGACACTGTGCTAGCCGTGGATGCCCTTCAGGGACTGTGGGAAGATGGAAAGCAAGGAGAAAGTGAAGGCCTTGCTGGAACCAGTGGCATAAGCCAGGGGCACTGTTCTGCACAGACCTATCCCGGGTATGAATGAAGCAGCCCATGGTGGGTGTCAACAAAAGTAGCTGAAATGCAGAAAAGGTCTGATGGAAGAGATCAAATCACTCTTTGTTCATGAATCACACAAATGTCTTTCAGCTGCTCTAGGCTAGAAGCCCTGTGGATTCATGTTTTACATTAAATCCGTGGTTATTTTTGGGGGGAGTTTGTGCCATTTTTTTGTTGCTGTCAGGATTTTGTTTTTTCATTATGATGCCTGAAAGCTGGCATTAATTATTGTAGCATTGTGTCTGCCCAGAGATTTCTTCCAGCTGCCAAGAAAACCAAATATTCGCAGTCAAAATCACCCCAGATGTGTTCTGTTATAATTTAGAAATCAGCCTTTACAAAACTGATGTCCAATTTATAATTTAATGTGTTTGACAAGGAGATCTTTGTGTGTGTGTGTGTGTGTGTGTGTGTGTGTGTGTGTTTAAAAAGGCATTACCATTAAAAAAAATTGTGTTTTCTGGAATTCAGAGACCTTAAAATTTTTTTGGAACTGTATCTTCATCCTTTCACGTCATCACTTGTTTTTGACATTAATGTTTGTGTGGCTTTTTAAAGAAAAATTGAAAGGAGGGTTTAATTAATAGAAGGTAAAACATTTAGAAGCCATAAAAACCCCCAGGTGTCTAATGCCAAGAGTGTTTCATGCAGAAAGTAGTAAAGAATGCTGCTCTGATTTCATTTATTCTTTTGGTATACCACCTATGGAGAAGGCAGGGGAAAGAGTAATTATATTTCAAGGAACTGGTAAAAATTACCAACTGGGTAGCAAGGGTGACCAAAAAAATGCATTCGTGTGTTCAACTAGATATTGAACACAGTGTAAGTTGGTGGTTTATGTTTTATTTCTTTTATGGAAACACATTTTGTTTAATTTCTTTATTTCAGAAGTAATATATGTTCATCGAACAACAATTAGGAAATGCTGTTAAAAAGACCTATAGTCTTACCATTGATTGTAACCACAATGAACACTTTGGCGTAAATTATTGCAGATGTTATCTGTGCATATCCATTCGCATATAGATTATGCTTTCTTTATTATAAGATGCTGCTTATTGTAATGTCTGTCATTGTTCCCCAAAGTTAGCAGCAGTATTTTTGCAGGGTAGAGGGCAAAAGGTGAAACTTTATGATATAACATGATTTCAGAAAAATTAGAATGAGAAAGATGCATTTGAGATTAATGTATATCTATTATATTAATGTGGGTCTTTTGTATGATAATAAGTATGATAATGATAATAAGAATTATAGCTAATATTCCTGAACTCCTACTCTATGCCAGGCAGTATGTACTTGATGTATATTGTTCCATCACATTTTCACTGCTGCCCTGTGATGATGGTCATATTTTTATCCCAAATTTGTAGATGAGGAAACTGAAGTTTATAAAACCTGAGTAATTGACTCATGCAGCTAGTCAATGGCAGAGGCAGAAATCAAACGCAGGCCTGTCTAGTTCCAAACACTTCTTAATATGGTCTCCCTGTTGTTCATCACCGAAGGAGAAAGTATTTTGAGTGAGCTATTTCTCTTAGAGCAGATGAATGTCAAGGTAAAGAACGTGTACACAGTGCATCCATAGGCTGTGTGAACAGTAGCTTGGCGGACTCTGATTTTTAGGGGACAGTTGCCAGTGGAGTTCTAAGGAAAGTATGTGAGTACTTATTATAAGTCCTTTTCTACCGAAACCTGGGTATTCAAAATAAGAAGGAGCCCTTTGCTCCAAGAAGATTTAAAATGTAGAACAGATTTGGACTTCAGAAACTAATAATTCCAGAAGCATTGGCAGGACAAAAATTGTGCTCATTTCAAACACATTTCCAGTGAATTCATGGGTGAAAAGAATCACAGGGAGGAAGTAGAGGCAACAATAATATCACTGATAAATATCTTCTGTGCCTTTAAGAGCAAGAGCAGAGGTGATAACCACCATTTTGCCCTGCTCAGGACTTCTGTGCTTCTCAAAAACAGAATTTTAGTTCACCCACAATTACACATCATAAACAGAATTTCATAATAAAAGTTTCATCCAGTGTTAGACTAAAAAGTCACTGTATATCAGTGTTTTTTTGGTGTGGGGGGGCACAGGCTGCGGATGCACAGGCTCAGCGGGCATGGTTCACGGGCCCAGCCGCTCCTCGGCACGTGGAATCTTCCCGGACCGGGGCACGAACCCGCGTCCCCTGCATCGGCAGGCGGACTCTCAACCACTGCGCCACCAGGGAAGCCCCTGTATATCAGTTTTTAACTTTTGTTTATTAGGTAGAGAATCTGTGGCTATGAAAACAAATATTCTGTGCCACTTAGTTATTGGGTTGGTTGCACTGGGGGATTCTGTAGTGTGTAATTTCTGCATCAGAGGTATGTCTCCTTTGGAATTTTCTCTATTCCTGTGAATTCTTCTTCCTCTTTGTTCTTTGTAAGGAATTATTCTAATTTGTAACTTGTTCAGCAACCACAATTAATTCGTATTAAATGGAAAGTACAGTGGGATATAAAAATTCTAATCGTTGTATCTAATTACAAAAATGTCATTAAAATTCATGACTTAAGTATAATTAAGGCATAACCAGCCCAGTCAAGGCGATCTGAGGCCTGAGAAAAGCCAATTAGAATAGTTATAGTTTCCTTCTGAATTAACTGTATTTTCCAGAAGGCAGTCTTGTGCCCTTCTCGATCACAGAGCAAATTCAGAGGTGACTGTAACTTAGAATTACCAAGCCTATCTACCAGCACCAAACCCTTTGGAACTTTCGAAGCCAGTGGCCGACTTTGAACAGTTAGAGTGGTGTTGCTTGGACCTGGTGCCAGAATATTCTGAGTTTATCTGCCAGCGATCCCCCTACCCCTCCCCTTTAGGTCATTTGTGTTTCGGAGGTGTTGGCTGTTGTTTTAATATATCAGTCCTTGGTCATAGTGATTCAGGGTCAGTGGGAACTTGAGAGTTCATGTGTTTTCTTTAACTTTGCATTTTATGAAGGTAAAAGTAGTAATAGCTAACATGAATGGAGAACTATTCTGTGCCAAGTGCTTTTCAGAAAACTTTAAGATATGATTTCATTTATTTCTTATAACAGCCCTGCCAAGCAGGTGCATTTTCTCCATTTAACAGGTGAGGAAACCCTGAAAGATAAAATAACTTTTGTAAAGTAAGGAGGCAGTGGCTGGTCTGAGGCAGTCTGCATGTTAACTCAGTTCTCCAGCACTTATAATCTCCCAATTCCCACCCCCTCACATCGTTTCCTTTCCCTAAATTCTCATGGTGTCTACAGCTTCCTGTGCCTCTTTTCTGTCATCCTTGAAGATGAGAAATCCTCACTGGCCTGTTCAGTAGTCAGGAGCTGGGTCACAAAATCAAGTCTCTGAAAACATGTCTTGTCCCAAACACACACTGATTTACAAATGCCACCTGTAGTTCCTCTGCACTTTGTGAGCTTTCTGGTTCGTGAGGCTTTATCCTGGACTCAGCAGCGTTCTTTTCTCTGCTCCCTGGTCATGTGCTCTGTGTTTGCCTCAATCCCAGGAAGGGATTCTGCACACGACAGCCCCAGGCTTACTTCTTTTCCACACCCAGTGATCTTGAGGAAGGAGGCACCTCTGCCTTCTAGCGCCATTATCATTCTCTGAATGGAACCCAGTTGGCTCAGCTGGGTCCCATGCTTACATCAGGGTTCATTGTCCACCGTGGATTCCACATCCACCCCTGTGGCAGGAATGGCAGGGTCCTGTGATGGACAGCTCTATCTGAGTCCCATGGAGCCTGGGCAGAAGAGACAAGGAGGCAAGAGGTTTCCCCCAAAGTCTGACAGTACTAATGGGTAGACCTTTGAGTATAGAATCATCATTTCCTTATCTCTATTTTGATAAGGAAAGACGAAATTGACAGGCCTAGTGCATCAGATTTGTTTATTTATAATTTTAAAAAAATGCACATATTTGTTTTTTTCATTAAAATATTTACAACCATAAATTAAGATCTTACATGATGTAGAATCATAAAATGCACTTCAGACACCATCTGGCCCCTGGTCCTCATAGTGTGCTCCAGGCAGTGCTGAGGATTCATGACTTAGGCTGAAGTGTCTAGTAAAATAATGACGGTCTTTTTGAACAACAGGTTAAATCCATTAAGCTTCTCCTTTTATCAAAGTTTTTTTAATTTTTGTTGCTTACTCTACCTTATTTCCTTTGGAATGCTAGCAGAAAATAAAATAATGTAAGCTAGTAGCAAATAACTATTAACCACCATATTTGAAGAAGGCTGGTTATACCTCATTTTGATAGCCAATTTTTTTTTAAACTGCAGATATGTAATATGGTAGTTGTGGTTTTATATTACATAGCTATAAAATTTTCCTTCTGATTTATGATGAAATCTCTGCTCTGCCACCTGAAAAGACTGAGAACCACCTTTAGGATTTGTTTTTCCACATTCACATACCGTCTGTGCTGATATTTGCTCAGTAATATTCTTTATGTCAACTTCCTAAAAATAGAAATAGCCAAAAATAAATAAATAAAATAAATTTTAGGGCTTCCCTAGTGGCGCAGTGGTTGGGAGTCTACCTGCCGATGCAGGGGACACGGGTTCGTGCCCCGGTCTGGGAAGATCCCACATGCTGCGGAGCGGCTGGGCCCGTGAGCCATGGCCGCTGAGCCTGCGCGTCCGGAGCCTGTGCTCCGCGACGGGAGAGGCCACAACAGTGAGAGGCCCACGTACCACAAAAAAAATAAAAATAAAATAAATTTTAAAAAAAAGATCAAATGAGATGGATAATGAGATTAGGTAATTTCTTACAAGGGTTCTGAAATGGTTTTTAAAATTTATTTGTTTTATTATTTATTTTTAGCTGCGTTGGGTCTTAGTTGCTGTGCGTGGGCTTTTCTCTAATTGCGGCGAGCAGGGGCTACTCTTCATTGTGGTGCGTGGGCTTCTCATTGTGGTGGCTTCTCTTGTTGGGCAGCACGGGCTCCAGGTGCACGGGCTTCGGTAGTTGTGGCTCGTGGGCTCTAGAGCACAGGCTCAGTAGTTTCAGTGCACAGGCTTAGTTGCTCCACTGCATGTGGGATCTTCCTGGACCAGGGCTTGAACCCGTGTCCCCTGTATTGGCAGGCGGATTCCTAACCTCTGTGCCACCAGGGAAGCCCCTGAAATAGTTTTTTAAATTGTGCTTTTGTTTTCACGACAGTTCAGAGGTAAATAAGACACTTTATTATCATCTATGGATCCACTCTACAAAAATCTGTCCATGCTGTTTTTTAAATGGCACTGTTATATGGAGATAGTAACTATACATTTAAAACAAGCTGCATATTTATTTCTTTGGTGTCCAGAGATATGTGTTGTCAGTATCTGTGTCTGTATCTTCTCACCACAGAAGAATAGAGAATGGTACCTTATCATCATTTTACAGCCCAGGGATTCTTCAACTTTCATTTGCATACGAATCCCCTTGAATATCCTTAAAATGCAGCTGGCAGCTGGGGTGGTGCCTGCCACCTTGTATTTTTAATAAGCTCTCTGTGATGCTGATGCCCACTGAGCAGCAAAACCAAGGGCAAGTGTAATGTGATCCCATATTTGTAAAAAGATCATGAAACAGCCCCTAAATATACACACTGATTAGGATTATATACAGTAATCATTTTGCCTTGCTTACTTGTATTCCTTTTGTCATCAGAAAAAAGACTGATGACTATTAAAGGACATTTTCCTATTTCTTTTCTTCGATGATAAAGCAAATATTGAGTTCAGACTTTGCACAAGTTTTTTGCATGGCGCTGCTTCTTACTAAGGAGTTGTTGGCTTTAAGACTGAAATACTTCGATTGAAAGTTACCAAGAGTCTATTTGCAGGTTTTACATTTCATGAGTTCTCAGCACAGAGTTGGGATGGGTAGGCTTTCCCAGAATCCCAGTGGGCTGCAGTAAGATGGCACTGGAAAACTTGGCTTGTCCCTGGAGTTTAAAGGGGAATATGTTACTCTCTATACGGAGCAGTTTTTATCTTTTAAGCATATGGTTCTCACGTTTTCTAAGACAATGATTTCTTTACAGTAATGCCACCGTCGAGTTGTCTAAAGCAGAGATATTAAAAATTAAATTCTAGGAAGGTTCAAACACACACTCGTGTGTGTTCTTCGTTAACTGGAAAAAAATGGGCCTCCACTGCTGCACTTCGTCTTTGTCATTTATTTAATAGATGTGAATAAAGTCATTCTACCCTACAGCTGGCTCTATTATGTGAACCCTGCAGGAATGATTAGTTTTTCAGAAAGCATTCTAACTTTCTGCTTTTTGATTTCAGTAGTTGTTGGAAGTATGTGTGTGTGCTTTAGTAAAGCAAAAATGGTTTAAAAACTTAATTGAGGGGCTTCCCTGGTGGCGCAGTGGTTGGGAGTCCGCCTGCCGATGCAGGGGACACTGGTTCGTGCCCTGGTCCGGGAAGATCCCACATGCCGTGGAGCGGGTAGGCCCGTGAGCCATGGCCGCTGAGCCTGTGCGTCCGGAGCCTGTGCTCTGCAACGGGAGAGGCCACAATAGTGAGAGGCCCGCGTACCGCAAAAAAAAAAAAAAACTTAATTGAGGCAAGTGACCTTTGTTTTATCAGTTCTTGAATTTGATATGGTAGAACCAATGTCCTTAAATAATTTTTTCTGCAGTTTGCTTAGAGGATTTCCATTAGGAAGAAGATGCTTGCCTAATTAGGAAGTTCTGTTGTCAGTGCTTCATACTGAGGTGTCCTTTCCTTGGTGGAAGAAGTAGATGGCTTTGTGCTTTTTAAATGCTATAAAAATATTCTCCAACTTAGGATGATGGGAATTTTGAAAATGCTTTGAGGAAAGTTTTCATTAAAAAGACAGACAAAATTATGGGTGACTCAGAAAGAGAAAGCATATGTATTTTTGGATCTGGAAGAAATGTTACAGAATTTAGGGATCACACGGGTCAGGAAGGAAAGTTAAATGTGTGAATAGGTGATTATTGATAAGATGGAGAGGTAACAAGTGTCGGGATCTGAGAAGTTCATCCTGGCCAAACAGAACATGTGTGCCAATTGATTTTGCACGCCACGATTCTGCCATTTCTGCTAGATAATGGAGACCAAACACATAGAAGAGAAAAAAGAGAAACTGAAACTCACAGAGGGAGATATGACTTGCCCAAGATGGTGGTCTGCTACCTACTGAGTTGGGACCAGAACCCAGGCAGTTTTACTCCGAGGCTAGTGTGTTTTCTGTTGTTGCACCACAGTACTGGCTGTGATGAAGATTTTCCTTTCACTTCAGCAGACCATATTCTCCACACTTGCCATTTTATCAAGAGGACTCCAGTTTGTCTTTTCAGGTGTCTTGAAGCTTTTGCAGGTAATTGGTAATTGCCAACTGTGGTGTCACTGGGATTAGATCATAGATGTCTAGGCCACGTTTAAAAAAATATCTTTAGCATCGCTTCCCTAAACGTATTCATTAGAACATTAGTATTTTTTAAAACTCCAGTAGGAAGATATGATGTGTATCATATCATTTCCAGCTCTTTGACTGTAAGACCCCTGCCACCCCCCCCCTTTTTTTTTTTGGTGTATCCCATTAAACTCATGTTTTGAGCTAATTTAAGGAACATTGTTTTAGATATATACCTAACCGTAGAATCCCTTTCAACCTGGTTTCAAATCTCTTTTATTTACATCTCCTTTGAACACAATTCACTTTGCGTCTCTTAAGATGTGGCACCTAGAGTGGACTGCAGTAGCTTGGGTGTTTTCTCACTACTGTAGGTCCCCCCTTATCCGTGGCTCTACTTTCTGTGGTTTCTTTAACCCGGGGTCAACTGCGGTCCGCAAATATTAAATGGAAAATTCCAGAAATAAACAGTTCATGAGTTGAAGTTACGTGCCTTTCTGAGCAGCATGATGGAATCTGCCATCCTGCCTGAGACGTGCATCATCCTTTTCTCCATTGTATCTGCCCGATAGTCATAGTCTCGTTATTAGATCGACTGTATTCGCACTGCTGTGTTCAAGTGACCTTTATTTTACTTAATAATGACACCAAAGTGCAAGACTGCTAGCGACGCTGGCAGTTCAGGTTTGCCAAAGAGAGTTTGTAAACTGCCTCCTTGAAGTGAGTAGGTGAAAGTTCTTGACTTAATGAGGAAAAAAAATTGTGTGCAGAGGTTGCTAAGATCTCCAGTAAGAATGAATGTAATATCCATGAAATTGTGAAGAAGGAAAAAGAAATTTGTGCTAGTTTTGTTGTCACACATCAAACTGCAAAAATCATGGCCACAGTGTGTGATAAGTACTTAGTTAAGATGGAAAAGGCATTAAATGTGTGCAATAAGGGATTTTGAGAGAAAGAGAGATAATATTCACATAACTGCATGCATTACAGTATATTGTTATAATTGTTCCATTTTCTTATTAGTTATTTTTGTTAATCTCTTGCTGTGCCTCATTTATATATTAAACTTTATCATGGGTATGTATGTCTAGGGAAGAACATAGGTGTTGGTACGGTCTCCAGCTTCAGGCATCCACTGGGGTGGGTCTTAGAACATATCCCCCAGAGATAAGGGGAGAACTACTACATTGCCCACTAGAGCAGGACTTCTCCCTTCTTTTTTATTGAAGTATAGTTGATTTACAATGTTGTGCTAATTTGTGCTGTACAGCAAAGTGATTCAGTTATACATATATTCTTTTTTATATTCTTTCCCGTTATGGTTTATCACAGGATATTGAATATAGTTTCCTATGCTATACAGTAGGAACTTTTTTTTTTTTTTAAATATTTATTTATTTAGGCTGTCCCAGGTCTTAGTAGCGGCATGTGGGATATTTGTTGCGGCATGCAGGATGCGGGATCTTTTAGTTGGGGCATGCAGACTCCTAGTTGTGGCATGCGGACTCTTTAGTTGTGGTATGTGGGATCTAGTTGCCCGACCAGGAATCGAACCCAGGCCTCCTGTATTGGGAGCACAGAATCTTACCCACTGGACCACCAGGGAAGTCCTGGGACTTTATTGTTTATTCATTGTATAAATAATGGTTTGCATCTGCTAATCCCAAACTCCCGCTCCATCCCTCCCTGGCACCCCTCCCCGTCAGCAACCACAGATCTGTTCTCTATGTCTGTGAAGACTTCTCCCTTCTTTTAGGTCATATACTACATTGAATACCACCAAAGCTCATTAAAATCCCTACTTCTGAGTGAAACAGGTACTTCCCACTTACCCAAATGACATTTTCTGAGGATTAATTTGTTAACTTGTGCTGTGCCTTGTAGAAAGAGCTGTGCTAAATCTGTGAAGTTTAATTAGTACTAAATATGTTAGGAAGGCTAATGCAAAGGGCCATAGTTTGCTAATTAAACAGTCAAAGAAATGTTAGGCATAGTTCATTCCTACCTGTTTATCTCAATTTAATAAGTAGCAAGAATAAAGCCACAGATGGGACTGAGGGTTGGGATGGTCACATCAAATTATTTAGCTAAGGCCAGCAAATATTTTGATTATATTAAGCAGGGTCATGTACATATTAAGAAGTTTGGCAGATTTTGCAGAAATGTGAATATTGTATAGGAAGCATCATTACTTACCTGTCAACCCATGTTGAAGATTGTTCATTGACTTGCTTACAAAAAAAAATGAATTGATTCCATAGGGAAGGAACCACTGGCATTTCTAAGACAGTGATTTAATTCTGTACAAAATTAATTCTAAAAGGCTGTACAGCCTTGGTTGAGTATTTCTAAAGGCCAGTCTCACAGCTTCTCCAGGCAACATTTTAAGGCAACATATGATGAAGGAGAGGCACTAGAGGTTAAGGCAACATATGATGAAGGAGAGGCACTAGAGGTTAGTGGATTTGGGGTTAGGCTGTCCTGAGCTTGATTCCTAACTCTTCCAGCTCTCTAGCTGAATGACTTTGGGTAAATTACTTAAATATTTTAAAATTCAGTTTTCTTTGTTATGTAAAGTAGGGTGAATAATATACACTTTCTAAGGTTGTTAAGAGCACTAATGAGACCCTTGTGCTTAATGGCACTCAAACATTAATACATTATAGTTGTCACCACCACAATCAGTTGTTGAGAGAGGACCAAATACTTGTCACTACATAAAAATCAAGCCCCCTAATAAAAATCTTGTTATAGGTTGGGTAGCCTTTCCCTTTGGTATCAGCCCATTCCCAGCACCAGAGCTATAAATGGGATTCATCCTGTTTGCCAGAGATTTTCATTCTATAGGAGTTGATTTCATATATTATACTTCTAAAATAGAACAGGTAAGTCAGATGATGTTAGTCAGATAATGTTAATTATTAAATTATTTGGGACTGATGACACCATGATGAGGGCCATCCATTGACCTCCATAATGGAAAATATGCATTGTGACTCAAGGGACCCGGCCCCTTACGAAAACCAATCTCACTGTTTGGTTGACTTAATTTAGTTCCTATAATTTCTTTGATGATTGAGTATCCATTTTTCTGCCATATTCTTGGCTCAGTGTTGAAACCTCAAGGAAATAGTACATAGTCTGTTGCCATGGCACTTTGAGCCAAGTGAAAAAGACATGAAAACAGACAAAATAAGAGGCACCGTTTTTATTATTTATTTAGTTGGCTGAGCCATGCTGCATGCACGTTCTTAGTTCCCCAACCAGGGATCGAACCCGTGCCCCCTTCAGTGGAAGTGTGGAATCTTAACCACTGGACCTTCAGGGAAGTCCCAAGAGGTGCTGTTTTTAAATGTCTGGAAGAAATCAGCAGGCCCCAGGCATGCACTGAACCTGTGTATGCATAGCTATGCTTATCCTAGAAACAAACGAATTTCCATTCAAAAAGTCATGTTAATTGATAATATTTTTTTTCTCACCATATCGTAAAGAGGATTTTTTTAAAAAAAGGGAACTGATTTGTGGTAGATGTCTGCTTTCTGCGAACTATTGGGCTTTTGATGAATTTTTCCTCTAAGCCTTTTGTCAGGTTTAGGTGATCTTTCCATAAGGCCTCAGTTGTCAGGACTTATTTAAAACTTTAGGGTAAATTGAACTTCGATTTAGAGTAAATAAAACTGATATTTCCTTTCTTTTAAAATGATTGTTGTTTTGAAAACATAGTAAAGGTAGTGAAATGGAATATCAGCAACGATTGCAATGGCAGAGCTAGATGTTCAGATTTTTCTTCCCATTTTGAGGGAGGGGGAGAAGCAGAGAGAGAATGAATCACAACAGTAAGTAATGCTAACTGAGAATCTCTTGATAATTCAGTATCATACCATTTTGACATCTCTGTACTTTTTTTGGTGGGGGCAGGGTAGGGGGGCTAGAAATTCCACTAACTGTATTAAGTATTGGTTGGCCAAAAAGTCCGTTTGGGGTTTTCTTACAGAAAAACCCCAAATAAACTTTCTGGCCAACCCAAATTTTCATGTTCATTATAAACATTATAAGTGTGTGTGTGTTTATAATAAAATACTGAATATGCATACATTCCCAACAAGGAGGTTGTGTTGTTTTGTAACCATTAGTGTAGGGTCCTGCTTAAGAACAATCAGATAGCCTGGATTGGACCCCTAGCTCTTGCACTTGGTAGTCATGTGATTGGGTGAGTTGCTTTGTTTCTCTGTGCCTCAGTTTTCTGGGGTAGTTGTGAGGACTAAATGAGCTAATATATGAGAAGTGCCTGACAGGTAGTGAGTACTATATAAATGTTGCCATCATCCCCTCACTTAGCTCTGTGTTTTCCTTTGTAATGACTGCATATATTACATTGTGTGGCTTTACCATAATTTACTGAACCAGCCCTACTTTGGTGAATAGAGGTTGTTTTCATTTTTTGGTTCCAAATTATGCTGCAATGAATATCCTTGTATGTACACTTATGCCTGCATTTAGATCACGTTACCACCTCCCTAGAGGTGGTAGAGTGATGCATACATGAATACCATATAGAGAATGCTGCTCTATATCTTTTTCTAAGTGCAGACCAGACTTTAAATCTTGTCTCTTGTCTCTTTAAATCTTGTGTGACTGTAGGTGAGATATTTAGCCTCTCAGCACCTCAGTTTCCTCTTTGGTAAAATGGGTGGAAGCAATAGTACGTACTTCAATGGTGGTTGCAAGGATTATATGAGAAAAGCATGTAAAGCACTTAGGTGGAGTGGCTGACCCATAATAAACACACCAGACATGATGTAACCAAAGGAACAAGTAGAAACAGGATCATTATTGTTACTGATAGCATTCTTGCTTCCCCAGAGCCCTGTTTCGTGGTTCTCCAGTACATGAATAAATGAGCAGTGAGAGGTTTGCTACTTTCTTGGGATTATTATAAAGTAGGATAATGATGGCGTCTTTCCGAGAGCTGTGCATTTTTGCTTCTTTCCCCACCCCCTTCCTGCTCTCTGTACCTCCCTGTCCATCTGCTGTGCGGTAATGAGATTCCTAAGAGAGGCTACTTTGGGGAGAATGAATAGGTGCTCTGAGAACCATCTTTGCTGCAAAGGTCTCTTTTCCATCATCAGAGAGGTCTGCAAACAACTGTACAGAACTTCTGATTTGGAGAAGAGAGAAATGGATTTTCAAGGAGGTGCCGATGGGACCCCCTTCCCAGGACATGTTCGTGGTTTTTGTTGGAGAGGAAAAAGTAGAACCACTTGAGCTGTGATTATTCATGGATTGCCTGCCTGAAAGGACCTGGGCTTTTGAAGTGATTTTTACCTGTTGAAATGCAGTCGTTCTATTATGAGTGCTGGATACAGGAGAGTGAGTTGCCGGAATGAAAATGGGAAGCAGTTCCCACCACTGCCCTGTTGACCTCCTGAAACTTTCTGGGTTCATATCACCATCTGCTCTAGTGAGGCTTGATTCCTGAAGGGTTAACAGTCCTGGCTTTGTATCCATCGAGTCTGGAAAATGCAGCTCTTTGTCCTGTCAAGACCATTTTTCATTTCTTGTAGCACCTGACTTGTTTTCACAAACACTTGGAAGCCCAGCAGTCCTCCCCTTGGAGGGGAGATAAAACCGATCACATTCCCTACCAAGTGGTCCTGAGAGGCAAGCCCCATCAGTTTTACCTGCAGTCATCTCGAGCATCTGTTTTCCGTGATTGCCACAGAGTTGTGCATTCCAGACTCATTCTCGGCTGGTTAACGAGGAGCAGGCTGGGTGACAGAATAAAGACTTCTTTTGTGGCATTGTCCGTTCAGTGTGGCTTGTTTGAAGCAAAATGGTTCTCTGCTCTTAAACTCTCTGCCTTTGCCACTGTAGAAAAGAGACAGACATAACAGCGTTTGGAGAGGTTAGGAATGAAATCTCATGTAATTACTATAGGAAATGGCTTAATAATGTTGGGATTTGGTATTTTGCTGTAGTTCTGTAGAGTCCTTACTTGACAAGACTACTCCTAGGACTATTGGAAATGATTGATTCTTCATAGGTATTTCTAACGGTGTTCTTAAATTGACTCCATTTACCTTCTCTGGCTGTGTCGGCGTCTCCAGTTACAATCTCTCATTGAATGATTATTCCTCTGAATTTGGTTGGTGATCAGATGGTGAAGTTGTATAGCTTTATGATGCCTGAAAGCTGGTTTTCCCAAAAAATCCTATCTTTTGCCTTCTACATCTCAGGGACACTCTGGAAATTGGACATGCCTGGTGAGAGTCAAGATTGAGGGTTTATAATAACATACGTTATTTTGCTGCATCTGGCATGTGAAGAGGCTCCATCCTTTCCTTCTTCAATATCTGCCTTTGTCAGGGATCCCTAATTCTGCCTTTAGGTCATCTGTCTGTATACACTAAATATGTTTAAAATGACAAACAAGCTCACTGTACTCAAAGAAAATTTCCCACCTATCTCCATCCCTTATTTCAAAGAAGTGTTTCCAAGAAGCTTCCTTCTGACAGACCAGCTCAGGCATGAAGTTTCTTTTCCTGGTTTTGAGGTGAAGCTCATATGTTGATATTTTAGGTCTGTGAGAATTTTCTTACCCTCCCTCTCTTTCACTGATCCTCTATTATAAGACAGCGTTGGCAGGTAGCTAAGGATGTAGGCTCTGAAGCTTGCTAGCCTGGGCTCAAATTTCAGCTCTGCTACTTCCTAGCTGTGTGACCTTGGGCAAGTTTCTTAACCTCTCTGGTGCCCAATGTCTTCCTTTTCAATGCAGATAATACTAGTAACTACCTCATAGTACAGTGTCATTTTCCCATTGGGAAAATCCAGACAAATTGCTTTATTTCCCTCAAGCCCAGTTTCCTTCTCTTCCCAATGAGCATGATGCTTCTCCTTTCTGGGGCTGTGGTAAGGCATATGTAGCTGTGAGGTAATGTATAAGAAAGCTCGCAAGTGTTAGATGGATTTAAAATGTGAATTCGGCTAATATGCACAAGCATATGTGTTCATTGAGTGTCTTTTTTTTTTTTTGGTTGCGTCAGGTCTTTAGTTGTGGCACGCGGGCTCTCCGTTGTGGTGCGCGGGCTTAGTTGCTCTGCGGCATGCGGGATCTTAGTTCCCCAACCAGGGATTGAACCTGCGTCTCCTCCATTGCAGGATGGATTCTTTACCACTGGACCACTAGGGAAGTCTCGAGTGTCTTATTTTTTAAATATTTGCCTATTTTTCAGACTTCTTGGAGGGATATGTTAGAGTTAACGAAGAGTTTTGAGTCATAAAGTTTATTACCTGCTGAGAAACAATGGTCTCAATGAATGAAGGCAACAAAAATGCTATCATTGATTTCTCTAGGGCAGGGTTTCCCAAGCTTGACACGATAGACATTTTAGTCTGGACACCTCTGGTTGTGGGACTTCTGTGCATTGTGAGATGTTTAGCGACATCCTTGCCCTCTGCCCCTTCCCTGCTAGTGGCATTCCTCTAGTTGTGAAAACAAAAAGTGTCTAAAGATATTGCCATACATCCCTTGGGGCAGGAGGAGTGATGTCACCCCCAGTTGAGAAGCATTGCTCTGAAATTATATATTGGAAACTAATTAACTTAAAATAAATACACTACAGGCTGGGTAAAGTGTGACACTGAGTCCCTGTGGACAGTTTGCAAAATCTGGTCCACTCTGGATGTGTTTCAAGAGTGCCTTTCTTGGGTACGAGCTCCATGTGATTAAAAGAAAAAAGCCGTGAGACAGACTGGCTGTCCAATATTTGGAAAGTTTTGAATATAATAAAATCAGTAGCAGGAAGGTCTTTAAAGATGACGAATAACCTTTCTTTCCCTCCCTTCCCTTGGTTTTGTTATGTTAGTCTTATTCTGCCTGCACCTCCCCCCAACCCCGCCATGGTCTGCTTTGTTATCTTGACATGGGAAGGTGATTAGTTTAACTATGTGTGTTTTTTTTCCCCTTTTGTCCTTTTTGGTGAGTCTCTGAGAGACTCAACTAGGACTGGGAGATTTATCTCCTGGAGAGTCAGTTCGCTCTTGAAATCAGCAAGTGTCCTTTTTTGGGGTTAGAACCACTTAATTAGGCTCTAGGATTTCAGCTGCATTGGAGCTGTGTGTGTGAAAGATGCTGAGACATCACAGAAATGGGCCTCTCATGTTAGCTCTTCCTGAGAGAAGTCTCTGGCAACAGAAGAAATGCTCTTCAGTATCTCCCTGGAGCAGAATGTCTCTCTGTGTTTTTCAGAGGAAATTAGGTGATTCATTTAGTTAAAATTCAAGTGTGTCTTACTTTGTATATCAAAAGATGAAAATCTCGACTTTTAAACAAGAGAAAGCAGAAATGAATATTTTTTCTTTTCTTTCCTCTTTTTAATTTTTAAAAGAATTCATTTTAGAGTTCCATTTTAATGGATCAAGTGGCAGAGAAACCTAAAACTGCAGTTGTTATTTACCCCTGCATAATATAAAACACTTCTGAGAAGATGGTTTAAGTCGTTAAGAGGGTATGGTTTTGTTTATAGAAATTTAATTTATAGTATATTAAAAAAAAAACTGATTATATAGCTACAGTGGAGTTTCTTTGTTTTCATGTTTCAGAAAATCTCTTTTCTGTAAACGCCCTCTAAAATGGTTATAAATCAGTGCTTATCGTGAGCTCAAACACAGTGAGGATGGAAAGCGTCTACACAGACAATCAAATGTATTTTTTTCTCCAAGTTTCTGGTAAAAAATAGCAAATGGAAATCTCCATAATTTGAGAAGGACTTTTAAATGAGTTTATAAACTTTGCATTCAAAACTGTAACAACCCAAATCTGTGATACATTATGAGATTCTGAAGCATATCTTCTTAAGTGTCTGAAATAGAATTATTTCATTATGGTTTTAGAGTTACCTTCTTGAACTGAAAAGCTTTCAACTTGGCCTTCTATGTACAGGTTCAGATATAAGTTCCAAAGGAATTCTATTTTTCACCAAGGGTAGGTAACAGAATTAAGTAGATAGTAGTTAAGTGTTTGTTATGATAGTTTATTTGTGGGCACTATTTTGTTTTAGTTAAGACTGAAGTGTGTACCATATAGTTTTCATTTTAGCTCTGTTCTCTGAGTACTCTGCATTGATGATAAGAATGTCTACCATTGAACTCAGGATGTGTCACTTGGGAATATGACCATAATTTTTCATACATGTAGTTTACAGGAAGAGACTGCCACCATACCTCACTTTGGAGCATGTACAGTGGGCAAAGGGCATATCTCAGGATGTCCAGATACTTATGAAAGCCTTGTTGCTATAGAGACCTCTGTGGATAGCAGGTGCCAGAAGCTGGCATACACATGTCATGTTTATAATGCTATACTCACGCTGTCCGGTCCTAGAGCAGTGTAGCATTTAAAGAAGCATGGTCCCAAAAAGAATTTTGATCTTCACTCATGTTTCTACAAGATATTGAAGGTGGTCCAAAATTACTGACTAATTGACAGCTTTTACTGAAATCTTCTGGCTTCTCTTTTCTCTAGCTCCTCAGTGTGTGAGGACTTTGCTGTCATTTACACCATCCTGTACCACCATTCATTTCCTTAGATGTGCTGCACAGAAATGTGTACAGTTTCTTCTCAACAGGTCCTGTTCCTCCAGTGGAAGGCAGCCTCCATTTTAATTCCGATGTGGAAAACTATATCAGTTTGTCCCTTTTCTTTTCAGCCAGTGGAGGTCAGGGAGGAAACTCGTTGGGAAAGAGAGAGGAAGAAATCCATGAACTCTCCCATATTAATGTCTTCATCACCTGCATATTGTGTAGTTGTTCCCAGATTTAGAATATCTTTGGAATCTTTCATTTTGAAAGTTGAAAGTATGTTAAAGATTTAAGGGGAGAGCTTTTTCACAAGTGGAGAAGGGATAAAGGTAACACTATATGAATTTAACATGTAAGAGATCAGAAATGATAAATTTTGAATTATCCAGGTTCAAAGATTATTCATTGTTTGTATTACAACATAATGCATAAAGTTGCCTCCGGGGTAACAGTTTTCCGGGATTGGCATTATCTGAAATAAGTTGGCACAGGGTTAATGAGATTTTATTTTAATAATTATGGTAACTTTGAAGAATAGCTGTTGCCTTAATTTTTTTTCTAGGCTTGCTTGATTGTGGTAAGTTAATTTTATTATTCACATGAGAAAATATTAAAGCATTGCACTAACCTTCCTGTAGGCCATCAATATATATAGTCATATCCTTGGGTCTCATTTACATTTTTTAGAAGATACTCATTTTATATTCCCGTATGTAAATTTTTACTACCTCATGCTGAATCCCAGCACAGACTGTGTGGAAGAAATTAATTCTAATACCGCCCACACTCTTTCCCTGCCTTCTCTACAACTCTGCACAAAACAGTGATTTTTACTTCAAATAAACTCCTACATGCTTGTGCAAATTTGCCACTATCACAGACCACAGGTATAGGGCAAAGAGTATGGGCTGCATCTGGTCAGAAGTGACCATGAAACCAGACAAGTCAATTAACTTTTCTAAGTCTTTTCTTTAATTGTCAAAAGGAGATAACTACCTTCTTGGGTGGATTGTTGTAGGCATTCACTGAGGGAATGTGTACATTGGTACAGCTACTATGGAAAACGTTATGGAGGTTCCTCAAAGAATTAAAAATAGAACTACCATAGGATCCAGCAATTCAAATATATCTGAAGGAAATGAAATCACTCTCAAAGAGATGTCTGCACCCCCCATGTTCATCACAGTATTATTTATGATAGCCAAGACACAGATGCTTTCTATCAATGGATGAGTGGAAAAAGAAAATGTGGTGTACTAAGAGGGAAGTTTATAGCAATACAATCCTACCTCAAGAAACAAGAAACATCTCAAATAAACAACCTAACATACACCTAAAGCAATTAGAGAAAGAAGAAGAAAAAAAAACTCAGTTAGCAGCAGGAAAGAATTCATAAAGATCAGATCAGAAATAAATGAAAAAGAAATGAACAATAAAAAAGATCAATAAAACTAAAAGCTGGTTCTTTGAGAAGATAAACAAAATAGATAAACCATTAGCCAGACTCATCAAGGAAAAAAGGGAGAGGACTTAAATCAACAGAATTAGAAATGAAAAAGGAGAAGTAACAACTGACACTGCAGAAATACATAGGATCGTAAGAGATTACTACAAGCAACTGTATGCCAATAAAATGGACAACCTGGAAGAAACGGACAAATTCTTAGAAAAGCACAACCTTCCAAGAGTGAACCAGGAAGAAATAGAAAATATAAACAGACCAGTCACAAGCACTGAAATTGAAACTGTGATTAAAAATCTTCCAACATACAAAAGCCCAGGACCAGATGGTTTCACAGGTGAATTCTATCAGGCATTTAGAGAAGAGGTAACACCTATCCTTCTCAAAGTCTTCCAAAATATAGCAGAGGGAGGAGCACTCCCAAACTCATTCTACAAGGCCATCATCACCGTGCTACCAAAACCAGACAAAGATGTCACAAAAAAAGAAAACTACAGGGCAATATCACTGATGAACATAGATGCAAAAATCTTCAACAAAATACTAGGAAACAGAATCCACCAGCACATTAAAAGGATCATACACCATGATCAAGTGGGATTTATCCCAGGAATGCAAGGATTCTTCAATATACGAAAATCAATCAATGTGATACACCATATTAAAAAACTGAAGGATAAAAACCATATGATCATCTCAATAGATGCAGAAAAAGCTTTCGACAAAATTCAACACCTATTTATGATAAAAATTCTCCAGAAAGTTGGCATAGAGGGAACCTACCTCAACATAATAAATGCAATGTATGACGAACCCACAGCCAACATCATTCTCAATGGTGAAAAAGTGAAAGCATTTCCTCTAAGATCAGGAACAAGACAAAGTTGCCCACTCTCACCGCTATTATTCAACATAGTTTTGGAAGTTTTAGCTACAGCAGTCAGAGAAGAAAAAGAAATAAAAGGAATCCAAATCAGAAAAGAAGAAGTAAGACTGTCACTGTTTGCAGATGACATGATACTATACACAGAGAATCCTAAAGATGATACCAGAAAGCTACTAGAGCTAATCAGTGAATTTGGTAAAGTAGCAGGATACAAAATTAAGGCACAGAAATCTCTTGCATTCCTATACACTAATGATGAAAAATATGAAAGAGAAATTAAGGAAACACTCCCATTTACCATTGCCAAAAACCAAAACCAAACAAACAAAAAAACCTAGGAATAAGCCTACCTAAGGAGACAAAAGACCTGTATGTAGAAAACTGTAAGACACTGATGAAAGAGATCAAAGACCATACAAACAGATGGAGAGGTATACCATGTTCTTGGATTGGAAGAATCAACGTTGTGAAAATGATTATACTACCCAAAGCAATCTACAGATTCATTGCAATCCCTATCAAACTACCACTGGCATTTTTCACAAAACTAGAACAAAAAATTTCACAATTTGTATGGAAACACAAAAGACTCCGAATAGCCAAAGCAGTCTTGAGAAAGAAAAATGGAGCTGGAGGAATCAGGCTCCCAGACTTTAGACTATACTACAAAGCTACAGTCATCAAGACAGTATGGTACTGGCACAGAAACAGAAATATAGATCAATGAAACAGGATAGAAAGCCCAGAGATAAGCCCACACACATATGGTCACCTTATCTTTGATAATGGAGACAATATACAATGGAGAAAAGACAGCCTCTTCAATAAGTGGTGCTGGGAAAACTGGACAGCTACATGTAAAAGAATGAAGTTAGAACACTTCCTAACACCATACACAAAAATAAACTCAAAATGGATTAAAGACCTAAATGTAAGGCCAGACACTATAAAACTCTTAGAGGAAAACCTAGGCAGAACACTCCATGACATAAATCACAGCAAGATCCTTTTTGACCCACCTCTTAGAGAAATGGAAATAAGAATAAACAAATGGGACCTAGTGAAACTTCAAAGCTTTTGCACAGCAAAGGAAACCATAAACAAGACGAAAAGACAACCCTCAGAATGGGAGCAAATATTTGCAAACGAAGCAACTGACAAAGGATTAATCTCCAAAATATACAAGCAGCTCAGAATCAAAAAAACAAAACAACCCAATCCAAAAATGGGCAGAAGACCTAAATAGACATTTCTCCAAACAAGATATACAGATTGCCAACAAACACATGAAAGGATGCTCAACATCACTAATCATTAGAGAAATGCAAACCAAAACCACAATGAGGCATTACCTCACACTGGTCAGAATGGCCATCATCAAAAAACCTACAAATGCTGGAGAGGATATGGAGAAAAGGGAACCCTCTCGCACTGTTGGTGGGAATGTAAATTGATACAGCCACTGTGGAGAACAGTATGGAGGTTCCTTAAAAAACTAAAAATAGAACTGCCATACGACCCAGCAATCCCACTACTGGGCATATACCCTGAGAAAACCATAATTCAGAAAGAGACATGCACCACAATGTTCATTTCCGCTCTGTTTACACTAGCCAGGACATGGAAGCAACCAAAGTGTCCATCAACAGATGAGTGGATAAAGAAGATGTGGCACATAAATACAGTGGAATATTACTCAGCCATAAAAAGAAACAAAATTGAGTTATTTGTAGTGAGGTGGATGGACCTAGAGTCTGTCATACAGAGTGAAGTATGTCAGAAAGAGAAAAACAAATCCCGTATGCTAACACACATATATGGAATCTTAAAAAAAAAAAAATAGGGGCAGGACAGGAATAAAGACGCAGATGTGGAGAATGGACCTTGAGGACACGGGGAGGAGAAAGGGTAAGCTGGGATGAAGTGAGAGAGTGGCATGGACATATATACACTACCAAACGTAAAATAGATAGCTAGTGGGAGGCAGCTGCACAGCACAGGGAGACCAGCTCCGTGTTTTGTGACCACCTAGAGGGGTGGGATAGGGAGGGTGGGAGGGAGTCGCAAGAGGGAGGGCATATGGGGATATATATGTATACATATAGCTGATTCACTTTGTTATACAGCAGAAACTACCACAATATTGTAAAGCAATTATGCTCCAATAAGGTTGTTTTAAAAAAAAGAAAGAAAATGTGGTTGTATGTATGTACAGTGAAATACTATTCAGCCATAAAAAGGAAGGAAATCCTGTAATTTGTGTCAGCAGGGATGGTCCTCTGTGGTACAGGGAAAGACAAATACTCTGTGATCTCACCTATAGATGAGAACTCATAGAACTAGAGTACAAATTGGTGTTTGCCAGAGGCTGGTAGTAGGGGTGTGGGAAATGGGTGAAAAATTGAGATAATGTAAATACATTGTGTTTTGGGGTGTAAAATGGATGTTTAGCTAATCCTTCCCCCTTCCCCCTACCCACTATGGAAGATAGTCTCTTTTAAACATGGAAAAGTAGCAATCAACTGATACATACTCTAAATGGGTTTAGCCTCCAAGATAATGTTCAAATTAGTTGACTAGGAATGTGCCTTGTGTTCTTCTGTAACTTGGCATATTTGGTTTCAAATAATGAGAATAAAGAATTTGAAACCTAGTGGGGCTTCTCCAAAGTTTTACTTCTTTTAGCTGCCTGGAACTAACACAGCCTTTGGGGGGAAAACTGGTTTATGTAAAACTGTTTTCCTTAAGGTATTTCCTTTCACAGTGGCCCTGCTAAAAAGGTAGACTCAACAATAAAAAAAAGTACATAATGAAATACACCTAATAAAATGTTTGTTTTGGGGCTTCCCTGGTGGCGCAGTGGTTGAGAGTCCGCCTGCCGATGCAGGGGACGTGGGTTCGTGACCCGGTCCGGGAAGATCCCACATGCCGCGGAGCGGCTGGCCCCGTGAACCATGGCCGCTGAGCCTGCGCGTCTGGAGCCTGTGCTCCATAACAGGAGAGGCCACAACAATGAGAGGCCCGTGTACCGCAAAAAAAAAAAAAAAAAAAAAGTTTGTTTTGGAAGCTTGTGAAATAACTTCCTTACTCTTGAAAAATGATGATGAGGCTAAAAATCTGAGGACTAAAACGAGTGAGTTAGCATCAAATTGGGTGAATATGTCTTCAGGTGCCCTGAATGTTAATAAGTCTTTAATAGGCGTTTTAAATAGTTAATTTTTTTCCATTTCATCACTAATTAGCTCTTTATTTTTCTTTCCTTCTTGCAGCTGTCACTTGAATAGGGATAGAAATTAATTTTTAATGCGCCATTGTTTTTACATCAGATCCTGGCATATTTGCTTGATTTACCCTTTGTGGTAATGATCAAAATTCTGTCTCTCATTGATAAGTAGGAAATATAAGTTTTGCTTTTATGCTTTAAAATAATTGGAAAAAATTACAGTTTTCTAGCAGGAGCCATCATGTGTTAGATTTCAAGTGAATAGCAAATGGGTTAGGAAGGAGAAGGAAGTTCCCTGTGAGGAACTTTTGAAAAACAATGAGAAAGATTTAGTGTGATTATAGCTAATGTTGGGGGTAAGCTGATTTACTTGTTGTGTTTGACATTGTGTCCATTCAAAAATTGCTTGCATCCATGTGGTCAGCTAACAAGATTGTAGCTGAAGACCGGTTAAGATAATCAGATATCAAGGGTGGGGAAGATGACTTAGTATGATTCTTTGCTAAAATGGGGCTAGGCAGGCCAAAGACAGAATGAGGGCCAAGGCCAAGAAGAAGGCTTGGAGGAGCCCAACTAAAGTTTGGTCAATCAGAGAGTCTTTGTCAACACACAGGGACACATCAAGGCCTTGTCCTCAACCAAAAATAGATGCCTTCATGATACCATTCCCTTAGTAGCTTGGCTGTTCTGGGTGCTTTAAGAATAATACCTCTGGAATGGCAGTTGTACCTTTGGAAATCATTTCTAAAATTTTGTGGAGAGCAACCGTTTTGGATTAATTACGTGATTCGTTTTGACTTTAAGTTACGTTTATGTGATTGGTTACTGTTTGTAAAGCAGTTTCCTATACGTTATTTCATTTTCGCCTCACAAGAAAACTAAGTAGGCATTTCTTCGTCTTAGAGACAAAAATTAGAGCTTAAAGAGATTAAGTGACTTGCCTGACCTCATATATAAGGGCAAAACCTGAGTTTTGAATGTAGATCTTAGAGATGCATTTAAGTATCGTTAAAAAGCAGCTTTAAAGATAAATACCTTTAAAAATTTCTTCCATAAGATATTCTGTACTTGTAAAAGACAATGAAACAAAAAAGGAAAATTTAAACATTAGTTAGTGATCAAGTCTTTTTATTGTATGTCTTCTTCTAAGCTATAAAAATGTTACATGAACTTAACTGTAGAATTCTTACGTATTTCAGTGACGGAACAAAATATATGTAGTATGCACATTCACATGCACACACATACCGTCCACATTTGACTCAGTGATACTTACAAAGACCATTTTTCAGTGATATTTGGAAATTGTCTTTGTCATCAGTGTCTCTTTCCTAAGGCCACTATTAAATGACACAATTGTCGTCTTGTCCTCTTGGTAAGAAGTACTGCTAGTGTCTAGGAAGTGTTTTTTAGGAAGCAGCTTATCAGAACCGTGTAGAACAGTGCTCTTTTCTCCAAAGGTTAGCGTGACGTCATAATCTGGGATTGAAAAGAGACATGAAAGTAGACAAAGAGAGACACTGTTTGTTCTTTGAAGCTGACCCTCCACACAGTGAAACCTCTCTGGCCTGACGCTGATGCTGCAGACGTCTCTCGTTTCTCTTTTTCTCTCTGTTAATACCCTGTTGCCCAGCAGGGGGCAGGACAGTTTGTTTCTTTCTTTGTGAGAAGCAGCCAGCTGAAGGATCCTTACTTGTACTTCAGAGACTTTCAGCGCTAAGGGTAGAAATGTAATTGACACTCTTCTCTTCTGAATGAGAAACTAGTTATATCATTTTAATCAGATATTTCATCCAAACAATTATAGCTTATACCCATCAGGCATTTGCTCTGTGCCGGGCATAGTAAATGTAAATGTGCACATAGTAAATGTATTAGCTGGGTCAGTCTTCTTAACAGATTTACATTATTTTTTATCCCCATTTTAAAGATGAAGAAAGTGAGGCTCTGAGAGGTTAAATAACTTGCCCACTGCATCTTTTTTTTTTTTTTTTAAACTAGCATTGAGTCATTTTGGGGGGAGGTATAGTTGATCTACAGTATTACATGTTTCAGATGTACAATATAGTGATTCACAATTTTTAAAAGTTATACTCCATTTGTACTTATTATAAAACATTGGCTATATTCCCTCTGCTGTACAATATACCCTGGTAGCTTATTTATTTATTTTATACATAGTAGTTTCTATCTCTTAATCCTCTACCCCTATCCCTCCCTGCTTCCTCTCCTCACTGGCAACCACTAGTTTGTTGTATCTGTGACTCTTTTTCTTTTTTGTTATATTCACTATTTCGTTCTGACTGCATCCTATATAAAGGAAGGTTCAGAGATTTTTACAAGCTGCGTCTTCTTAGGTAACTCATTTCAATATCCAAAGACACCTCCTGTTGCAAAATTCTTTCTTCAGCTCCAAAAATTCCAAGTATTACTTTATTTCTTGTGTTGATTGAGAACAGTTGAGTATGTAAAAGCCCTTCCTTCGAGATGTACTTGCTTTCCCCTGGTGGCTTTCAAATTTCAGTGTTTGTAAAAGTCCTTAGGGGAGCTTGTGGAAATTTCACATTCCTGTGACCCAAGGATTCCAGTGAAATGGATCTGAATTGGGGCCCTGAAGTGTGCATTTTCCAGAAATATCTCAAGTGAGAGACAGCTAGGCTGTCCATTTGCCACATTTGGGGAAAGTCTAATCTACATAGTAAATTTTGAACTTAAATCTGATTCTCAGAGTTGCTAATGACATTGAATAGGTTTCCCAACTGTGTATAAACCAGCATTTGTTAAATAGATCACAATTTAGAGGACCTGTGTTGTGAGTCTTTTATAAAATTTATGAGTTCATCCTCTTCATTCATTTCATTTGTTAATTTTTTTTTTTTTTTTTGCGGTACGCGGGACTCTCACTGTTGTGGCCTCTCCCGTTGCGGAGCACAGGCTCCAGACACGCAGGCTCAGCGGCCATGGCTCACGGGCTCAGCCGCTCCGTGGCATGTGGGATCTTCCTGGACCGGGGCACGAACCCGTGTCCCCTGCATCAGCAGGCGGACTCTCAACCACTGCGCCACCAGGGAAGGCCCATTTGTTAATTTGATTGTTAATGCCAGATTTTGTCTTAGAGGGAGACGCATCTCTACATGAGAAGCAATATTAAAGATCCCTTTCTTACCTTTCTGGTTATAAATCCCCGTTTCTCATCACTTTTATAAAATCCTATTATCCCAACCCCTCTGTGACATGGATACTCCCTGATGAACTCATTTTATCAATAGGCTCTCCAGATTTCTGTCCCCGTCTCCATCAGCATGCTTTGCAGAATTACAGTTTCTTGCTTTATGGTCCCCAGCCATCATTTTACTGATTACCCACTCATCTTGTTCTCGTGTTTGCCTGCGGGCTTTAGCCTTCTGATTTTAATTTGTGGCGTGTATCTAAGCTTCAGCAATGACTGGACCCCATCCTGCTCTGCTTGCCCTTCACCAGAGCCTTGCCCTCCAGGAGGCTGGATTTTCCTCATTTGTGGTGCAGGCTTCCTGACCCTTTTTCCATTGCATCATTATTTTGACTTTAAATCCTCCCCCCAGGGTTATTAAGCAGGTGGAGAGAGGATGCTCTGTCTGTATCACCTGGACCTTGCGTGAGGAGGCCCAAACAATCCATGTATTTTAAAATAAAGGTTCCAGAAAATAGCTGGAGGCCTCCCCTTTGTTTGCTTGGCCCACATTTGATTCTGTAATATCGGCTCTACCTGAAAATAACTTTCAACCTTACTCACATAATAGATGACTAGCCCACAGCACAGTTTAACAGCTGATTTTGATCACGTTTTACATAGAACAGAATCAGATTTATCTTTATTTGTCCTGATGTTCAGTTATAAGGAGAGCTCCAATAATAGTCGTTACAACCGCTATTACTAATCACATTTATCAGGCACTTCCAGGCATTGGGTTTTCTTTCATCTTCATCACTACCTTTGCTAGGGTTTGCTGGCCGCCACTGACTGCCTTCCACTGGTGTGTGACCAAGTCTTAGACACCCATTAGCTCTTCCACTATAGAGAATTGGCTGTTTGTGCTGTGTTCCTCTGTTTAATTCTGTGCATCTTGTCACTCCCAGAGTCCCATCAATGCTATTCCAAAATATCTCTGAAGCGCTCTTCTTCTCTCAAGCAGCTGCTGCCTGGCCTAGTTGAGGCTGCCATCATGAACACTGTCATCACTCCTCTGTCTTCTCCAGCCTCTGGTTTAGCCCCCTTTCCCAGGACTGCTTTGAGATCCTGAGTTGCTTCTGCCTTTTTGCACATGTGGTCTCCACAGTGTCAACACTGTTGTGCCTTTCATCCCTTATTCCTAGCGTGGCCAAATACTACTTGTCAACCAGGCATCGTTTTTGACAACATCTCCTCCAGGAAGCATTTATCTTGTCTGACAGCTTTCTTTAGAGCCACACCTTAGTTCTAGTTACCATCTTCTCTCATCCTCGTTGCCTAACACTCTTCTCATAGGTTTCTCTGTCCATCTCCTTCAGTAGCTTCAATTCTGCTTTTTTATAGGTCAGTGGTTCTCACACCTTTTGATCTCAGCACTCTTTATCTCCCCCACAGCTTTCTTGTTTAAAGTATAATTGATTTACAATATTAGTTTCAGGGGTACAACATAGTGATTCAAATGTTTATAGATTATACTCCATTTATTGTTATGATAAAATACTGACTCCATTCCCTGTACTGTACAATATGTCCTTGTTTATCTTTTTTTTTTTTTGGCTGTGTTGGGTCTTCGTTGCTGTGCGCGGGCTTTTCTCTAGTTGCGGCGAGCGGGGGCTACTCTTCGTTGCGGTGCTTGGCCTTCTCATTGCGGTGGCTTCTCTTTGCGGAGCACGGGCTCTAAGTGCGTGGGCTTCAGTAGTTGTGGCATGAGGGCTCAGTAGTTGTGGCTCGCGGGCTCGAGAGTGCAGGCTCAGTAGTTTTGGCACTCGGGCTTAGTAAGCTCAGTAGTAAGCATGTGGAATCTTCCCGCCCCAGGGATGGAACCCGTGTCCCCTGCATTGGCAAGCGGATTCTTAACCACTGCACCACCAGGGAAGTCCCAGTCCTTGTTGCTTATCTATTTTATGCATAATAGTTTCTACCGATAAGTCCTCTACCCCTGTCTTTCCCCTTCCCCCTTTCCTCTCCCCGCTGGTAACCTCTAGTTTGTTTTCTGTATCTGTGAGTCTGTTTCTTTTTTGTTATATTCACTAGTTTGTTTTATTTTGATAACATACAGTAATTGTCTTTTTCTGACTTACTTCACTGAGCATAATATCCTCTAGGTCCATCCACGTTGTTGCAAATGGCGAAATTCCATTTTTTTAATGGATGAGTAATATTCTATAGAATGTGTGTACATGTGTGTATATGTGTGTGTGTAACATCTTCTTTATCTGTTCATCTGTTGATGAAAAGTTATGTTGTTTCCGTATCTTGTCTATTGTAAATAATGCTGCTGTGAACATTAGGGTTCACGTATATTTCCAAATTAGTGTTTTTGTTTTCTTTAGATATATACCCAGCAGTGGAATTACTGGATCATATGGTAATTCTATTTTTAGTTTTCTGAAGAACCTCCATACTGTTCTCCATAGTGGCTGCACCAATTTACATTCCCACCAACAGTGCACAGGGGTTCCCTTTTCTCCACACCCTCTCCAGCATTTGTTATTTGTGGTCTTTTGATGATAGTCATTCTGACAGGTGTGAGCTGACATCTCATTGTAGTTTTGATTTGCATTTCTCTGATGATTAATGGTGTTGAGCATCTTTTCATATGCCTGTTGGCCATCTGTATGTCTTCTTTGGAAAAATGTATATTTAGGTCTTCTGTCCACTTTTTAATCAGGTTGTTTGTCTTTTTGATATTGAGTTGTATGAGCTGTTTATATATTTTGAATATTAACTCCTTATCGGTCATATCATTTGCAAATGTTTTCTCCCATTCCGTAGGTTGTCTTTTTGTTTTGCCTGTGACATCCTTTGCTGTGCCAAAGCTTTTAAGTTTAATTAGGTCCCATTTGTTTATTTTTGTTTTTCTTTCCTTTGCCTTAGGAGACAGATAAAAAAAAATTGCTACAATTTATGTCAAAGAGTGTTTGTTCTGCCTATGTTTCTCTTCTAGGAGTTTTATGACTTCCAGTATTACATTTAGGTCTTTTATTCATTTTTAGTTTATTTTTGTATATGGTGTAAGTCTCTCTCTTTTCAGTAGACTTTAGTTTTTAAGAGCAGCTTTGGGTTTACAGAAAAATTGCACAGAAAATATATAGAGTTCCCAGTATCCTTTTCCCCTTCACCCATAGTTTCTCTTATTAATAACCTCATGTGTTGTGTATTTTTGTTACCATTGATGAACCAATATCAATATATTATTTAATTGAAGTCCATAGTTTACTCCTTTCAACTCATAAATATATTTGCGAATTCAGAAAGGCCTTGTTTCTTATGTAGTCACCTTTATAGAAGTTGAAACTGAGAAATTAAAAAAATATAACATTCCTTTATATTTTTGCCAATCTCTTTCTGGTCTGATTTAATAGAAGACGGTGTCTCATAATTGCTTCTGCCTTCATTCTGTTGTGATGCCACTAGTTACATAGCCTCTGGAAAACACCGCTGTATACTTCTGAAAAAAGTGGAAGTGTAAAGGGCATAAACGTGTTAGTATTATTAGGAAATGGGTTTGAGCTTATAGATCCTCTGAAGGGATCTTAGGAATTCTCATGGGTCCCCTGATCACACTTTGAGAACCACTTCTATCCACCTAAATGATGCTTCCTTTAAGTCCTGTTAATTCTTTAGGTCTCAGTTTAGATGTGTGTCATCAAAGAGGTCTTCTCTCACCTCATACTACATCTCCGTGTTCTACCATTCCATCACACACACTTATATTAGAACATCTGTATTTGCTACTAGACTATAAGGCCCCTGAGGGCAGGGACTGGGGCTTTTGTTCACTGTTGTGTATTCCTAGCACACATGTTCTGATTATATATACTGCACCAATGATTGACTAGGCAGAAGAAGTAAGAACGAATACAGTTATTTTTTAGGAATTTACTAGGAAAAAGGGAAGAGGCTTGAACATCATTTATTTCTCGATTAGCATCTAAAGTCCTTGATGGCTGGTATCCTGCTTTTTCTCTGTGGATCATCAGTGGACATAGTTTGTGTTCAATAAATGTTGTGCTGAGTGAATGGATGGATATTCAACTAGTGAATGGGTGAATTCAGGGGTTAGATGGGATTTCGAGTGCGAATGGAGGGTTCATTTGATGATGTGATTATCGTGTCCCGGAAATGACTAATTGCCCTGTTAATACTTGCTGCCAGCTCTGAGTTATGTTTGATGCAGTGGTTTCATATATTTGTGTTAGGAACACTTATCAAATATACCTCGTAGATGGGAATGTTTCCATCAAAACAATCTTGAATTTGTGGGAACAATGTGCTTTGAATTAAGATTTCAGTATCCCCTTGTCATTGCCAGCCTTCCATGAGAAGAAAAATAATTGATTAAACATGTGGCTTAAACGACTAAGAAAGACATACAGTTATACCAATTGAATTTTAATATGTGTTATGTGTTTATGTTTTTCAGGTAAGGAATTATATTTCGTTCTGCCTGGTTTCCTAAGGAACCTGACAGATGCTGTCTTCTTGTGTTCGTTTGTAACCTGCCAAATCATGCGAAATACACTCGCCTACAAAATTAGGACTTCAGCTGTAAGTAATATGCTCTGTGCTTTTGTCAGTGGAGTGGATCTGGAGGTAAGGGCTCTGTAGGGCACTCTGGCTTGCATCTGCTCTGTGTTAGGCTGATTACTGACCACCGCTCCAGGAGCACCAGTCCCCACATCGTTGTGGAGACTGTCTATCGTCTGCCCCGTGCCTGCTATATTCTTACTGCTTGGGGTGACTTCCCTTTTCTCTTCTGCTTCCCTGTTTATTACTCATTATTAAGCCACAAAGCCTGATGATTTCCTGTATATAACATTTCCACTCTAAAAAAAAATTCAAATATACAAATATAAATTTTTAAAAAATATCAGTTGAAGAGGAAGCTTGAAACCATTATGCTAATTGAAATAAGCCAGACACAAAGGGACCAGTATTAGATGATCCACTTAAATGAATTCTTTAGAATTCATAGAGACAGAAAGTGGACTAGACGGTACCAGGGGTGGGAGGAGGGAATTCGAATTATTGCTTAATAATTACAGAATTTTTGTTTGAGGTGGTGACTAAGTTTTTTCCCTCCAGTCTTACTGAGATATGATTGAAAAAGTTTTGGAAATAGATAGTAGTGATGGTTGCACAACATTTTGAGTATAGTTAATGCCACTCAATTGTATACTTAAAAATGGCGAATTTAATGGTTTTTTACACACACACAAAGACACACACACACACAAAGACACACATTTTTATCACAATTTTTAAGACGTTAAAAAATAAATCAGCCATAGTCCTACCCCTCAGAGATTTCACTGTTAATACCTGGGCACATTTTTCTTGCTTTTTATATTGTTAACATGTTTCCTGATAGTCGTTCTTATTACTGAAGTTAAACTCCTGTAGTACAGTAAATTCTACATCTACTTTCTCTGATTTAATGTTCTTTTATAAGTATTTTTTCCGTATCTTTGGAGCCTTTGCATCCATACTATCAACTACGTAAGATTTTGTCCTAATCAGTCACATTCATTCAAGACCAAGTGCCATTCATCCCATTCCTGGTTATGCTGACTCATCCATTTCATTCATTCAGCATGTAGTTCTTGAGCACTCACTGTATGCCAGTCATTCTTCTGGGCCCTCTGAGCCCAGAGGGTTTGACCAGTCAAGTCTGACCAGCAGAGTCCCATCATCTGACCCATGCAAACTAGTTCTGTGGGGTGTATTTTGGGAGACAGTGGGCTGGATGGTCTATGATTCTGTCGCCTTCCTCTGGTCTGAAATTCTCTGATGCAGGTTGTTTAATTAAGACACTTGAAAACTAAGTGCAGGTAACCTGCCCATGAACAAACTATTGTAAGTGTTTTCCAAAGTTAGCTCTCCTGGGACTTCCCTGGCTGTCCCATGGTTAGGACTCTGAGGTCTCTCTGCCAAGGGCTAGGGTTCAATCCCTGGTCAGGGAACTAAAATCTCACAAGCTGCGCGTTGTAGCCAACAAACAAACAAACAAACAGACAGACAAAACAAAGTTAGCTCTCCTTCTTTTCTCTGTCACTGGATACTCAGGATGCTTTTGGCCTCTCCTCAAAACTGATTTGTAATATAATGAACAATTTCAAAGAGTTGTTAAAAAAAAAAAACCCACAAAACTCAAGTGCATCCCCTTACTAGAATTATAATGAAGGAGGGTGAAGTCTCATTTTTTAAGAAGTAGAAGGGACTTCCCTGGTGGCGCAGTGATTAAGAATCCGCCTGCCAATGCAGGGGACATGGGTTTGAGCCCTGGTCTGGGAAGATCCCACATGCCACGGAGCAGCTAAGCCCCTGTGCCACAACTACTGAGCCTGTGCTCTAGACCTTGTGAGCCACAACTACTGAACCTGCATGCCACAACTACTGAAGCCTGCATGCCTAGAGCCCATGCTCCGCAACAAGAGAAGCCACTGCAATGAGAAGCCTGCGCACTGCAAGGAAGAGTAGCCCCCACTCACTGCAACTAGAGAAAGCCCACGTGCAGCAACGAAAACCCAACAGAGCCAAAAATAAATAAATTAATAAAAAAAAGAAGTAGAAGGATAAAGCTTGCGCACAATAATGGAATCTTGGTGAATATGTATCTTTCCTGTGTGTAAATAAATTCTCCCCAGAGTTTCTTTTCTTCTACTAAAATCTATCCCACTCAAGATTAGAGAACCAACAGAAGAAAATGAGAGTTTTCTTCCCCTAGGGACAGGGGAAAAATACTCATTTTTCACAAAAGCCTTAATGAAAGTAGTGGAAATGTTTTTTAGCGTTTTAAAATAGTGGCAGAAACTAGGTTTACTTCAGAAACATTTTTCTTGGTTGACTTAGAAGTGAGATGGTGGAGTATGAATAACTGGATGGACAAACTCTTCGGGATCTTCTTGACTGTCTCCTCATTGTGTATAATGGTACCAGGCACACAGTAGGAACTTCATATACAGTTGAATGAATGAACGGATTTTGAGAGGGTGGAACTTTTTTACACTAGGCTATGAATATTATCACCATGGGAACAAAGATATTTATTTTAACACGTGATCTCAGGAAAATTAGAGCGGTGATCATGACTCCTGTTTGTGTTCTTATGAGTATCTAGCATTCGGACTCTGTGCAGATAATTTTGTAGATAGAAAGCAGATAGGTTTCTTCTTTCCATAGATCGACAAGATAGGGCTTATTTTACCCTACATTCTATTTACCCCCTTCAAAAGCTAAATTTTGTGTTTGTTTTCAGGCTTGTTTGTGGGCAGATGTTTCAGAGTTTGTTTACAAACATTTCCAAGACATATTGTCGATCAGCAGGTTTCCTCAATTAACAGCAGCTTCTTAAGTCTGTTTTCTGTATTGATTGTATGACAAATGTTATAGGGTTTTGTAGATGCAGGGACAGAGAAGTTTACCAACTCAGCAGAATCCAGGGGAAGTCTGATAATGAATCTAAGGACAATTTGTACAGAATGGAATTCATTAAAAGGGTGAGAACACAGGAGGCAGTTTGGTTGCAGGTCTTCGCTTGAATAAGAACATGGCCCCCTGCTGGGCACTTATCCTGCCAGGTCCCAGGCATTGCACACACACATTCACTCGCATGTGGTATTTTATTTTGTTAAAATAATAAGAACTCTTCAGTCATCCTCTGAAGAGTTCTAGAAAAAAGCCTGGAACCTTCATTTCATGGATGAGGACAGAGTGGCTCAGAAACCATAGAATTTACCAAAGTTTGGACAAATTCCTGGTGCAGCCCCACGTCACATTCTGATGCGTCAGGGTTGAAAGCCCTTATTTGGTCTCTGTAGAAAAGGAATTATTGAATGAGAAACGTGTTCTGGGGGGTGTTGGATTTTTGTAAAAGGAAAAAGAAAAATGCAGGCATTGTCTCAAAACATGAGTGTAGGGATTCTGAGAATCATCTCTTAAAATTAAATGAGATTATGTAAAATGTTTGACATGGTCCCTGGTGCCCCATAAGTCATGCCTGTTGTTGCTATTGTTTTTGTTATTGACACATAACAACAGAAGCCTTTGTAGATCAGTCTCTGTTGTTCTTGTACTTCATACGGTGGGTGTGGCTTTGAGAAATACCCGGGTTGGAGTCAGGCTCTCCAGGTTCAGATCTCAGCATCTTAATTTACTGGGTGGGTAACCTGTCGGCCAGGTCATTAACCTGTCTAAGCATTGCTCTCTGTCCCTGTACAGTGGGGATGGTAATTGCACTAACCTCCTAGGATTCAGGTGAGGATTACATATTAGGGTCATGTACGAAATGTATCTTGTGCAATGTCTGGCCCTCAGAAAATATTATTAGCGTTATTATCAGTCATTAGTGTCGTTGTCAGTGCGTGATCATAAAAACCTAAAAGGCACACCCAGTGGAAGGTGATCCATGGTGTTTCCTGGCAGAAATGTGAATATGGGTTGCCGGTTTGGTGTGTGTGTGTATACACAGAGGTACGTGTGTGTACTGAGTATACTTTCCTATCAGAGGCTTTGGTTAAACTAGCACAAGAAAACCATTATAAGTCTTCTTGGAGGCCGTGGAGAGGATCATTGATCATTGCTCGTTTCATTGTAAACCCGCGATTTAAACACTTTGGGACCGTAGTGAGAAGATGTGGCCTGAAGCCATTGGCACAAAGTGGAAAAGAAAACTGGAGAACTTTTGAAAGCACTCTTGTTTACCCTGAGTCTTTCTTTTTAAGTTAGAAAATTGTAAAGGAATACAGAATCTAATTTTAGGAGGCGTAATGAGGCTGGTTTCATAGGCTAATGGTATGTGTGGGTGGGTATGTGTTTTCAGTAATCCCTGAAGTGAAACTTTAGACCTTCCCTATCATCACCCCCTCTGACCTCCTTACCACAGGTAGCTGGAGTGATGCTGATGAAGTGCAATCTGATGACCTCACTTCCTTGTTTGAAACCTGTCCATTGGTTCTAATTTGACATGACCTACCTGGGCCTTTGTGACCTGGCCCTGGCTACGTACTCACTGAAAGCCTTTATTTCCTGCTTTCAGCAGGGTTGGAAGGGCTGGCAGTAGGTGGGGGCAGTTGGTTGTGAGTGAGGAGTGGCTGAATCCCTTAATACGAGGCTTTCAGGCCCCACAGCTCATTGATGTCGCTCACCTGCTGCTGTAGACATTTGCCACCTCTGAAGGAAGGCACCCCTGGTGTCTGTAGGACAGGGATTTAGCTCCCTCTTGCTAGGTCCCCATAATACTCTCTGCTTGTCTCTATTGGAACACTTGGAGCAATATTATACCATTGTCTTGTGCCCCATAGGAGTCTTAGTGACTGCCATATTGTTGAGTTCTAATTCAAGGCATATTGCAATAAATAAATTAGTTCCAAAGATTGACTTGCCCTTACCTGAAGAAGTTGCTTTTATCATTAATTTTGAAGCCGACCTGTCTTTCTGTCTAGCTCTTTGCCCAGGCAGCCAGCCAGCCATCCACTCATCCACCCATCCGTCCATTTTAAAAGGCTTGAAGTAGACAATATTAACAATCAGTTCTGGCAGGTAAGAACATAGGTATTTGTAATATTTGGTGAATGATGTTGTCTTTGAAATTAATAGTATTCCGTTAAATGGGGGCTCTATTCTTGGCCCCTGGAGCTTTATTCATCTAGAAATAACCACTGGCAAATCCCAAATAGCTGTGTCTGCTGCTGTTTCTTGAAACTTTTCTTATGGGTTTGAGATCCAGTGACAGAGTGAGAGTCCTTTTGTAGCGAGACCCATAGAAAACCACAGGAGAATCGAGTGATGGGAACAGAGAATGAGGGGTGGATAACCAACCATTTCCTCTCTGAATTCACTTTAACAAATATCTGTGTTATTCCTGAAAAGTCTGTGTCTAGGAGTTTTAGTTGTTGGAGCATCTTAGGTAAGATATGTGGCTTTGGAGGTAGAGTCTTGGGTTTGGGCTACAGCTCAGGTTGACTCACTGGTGGGGTGAACCTGACCAGGCTGTCTATCTCCATGGGTGTCCATGAGCTCTGACTATGGGGATAAAAACGGCAGCCTCACAAAGACTTCCTCAGGATTTACTGACGCGGTGCCTGTAACGTGATTGGCATGGTGCCTGGCATGGTCTGTATAAGTTTAATGGATGGTGGCAGTTATTCTTAAACTGTTTGTATTGAAATGTCTAATTTCTTTAGTTTTAAATGAGAATTAGCGGAGGAGAGATCTTTAATTGTGGAGCTCCTTGGTCACTACCTGTTGCCTTTATTTTGCTCTTTAGTAGGGTGTTGATAATAATCACTATTGATTTGCTGCTCTGGGGCCTGGGAGTTGTATTTCTACAGCAGCTTAGAGAGTTGCCGCTGATTCGGAACGATCCACAGCAAGGGCTATGGATAATGAATTCAGTGCTGTCTGAGCACGAGTAGCGTCTTCAGGTTGACAACGTGACTGATTATTCTGATTTATAATCTCCCCATGATGCAGCAAGTCTACGGAATCCCACCGATTCCACTTAGTGGCCCCTGGGTTCCTGTCTTACATAACCTTAGGTGTCACTTGCAACATTTATATTTTCTATTGACCTCCTGTCTTTAAAAATATATACTTAAAAAAATGGGCCTTACGTACTTTTAAAACGAGAGACCGAAACAATATGTAAATACTGCTTTCATTTGCCTATTAGAACACTTGCAGACAGCAATCAATACAGTGAAATTGTAAACGAAGCCGTCTGCATGGCTCTCATACATTCATTTTCAAGGGAAAAATTAAATGCTAGGAATGGAGCACAATTCTAATAGGGAGCTGAAGAAATCTTTGGAGATTAAATGACATCCGTTTTCTTTAAATGGATGTCATCCATCCACTTCTTTAAATTTAACTTTGTATCTCCTTCAGGAATAATTTATTTTTAAATGATTGATAAAAATAAGTAACTTAACCGTATGTACAGGATCACACATTTTTTAATATATAGAGAGAAACTCTCATGTGAATTATTATACAGTAGTTAGTAGGATAATTTTAGGGTTTGTTCTCTCGCTCACTCTCTGTCTCTTTTTCACTTGCTTAGTCTGTCTCTTTTTTCCAGAGCTGTTAATCCAGATATGATACTGGATTTAGGCCCCCTGGGAATTTCTGGTAAATGCATAAATATATTTGGAGACATTGGGTCTTTTTATTAAATTTTAGCGACTCTGCTTCCTTCAGGAATCTTCAAAGGTCATATATTTGAGTTGGGAACAGTCACCAAGGAGACTTCAGCGCTGCTTGCTGAAATACAGATTTGACTAACGATAGTAAAGGTTATATAGATAAGACAGTGTATTTAACCTGCAAATGAAAACGAGTTGGCATCTCGCCAACTCATCCTCATTTGCTAAATCTCTTCTCCATGCCTTGATCTGTCAGCTCTGGAAAAAATGGACTGGGAGTCTGCACTCATTTTTGAAAAGGATAAATGGAAGTGAGGAAGGGCCATTATGCCGATAGGTAGAGTAGACTGAAGTTTAAATCAGACCCAAGATGTGGAAAAGTTAACAGTAGGGGTTAAGACTGGAACTTTTATGTTTTAGCAGACCTGCATTGCCCTTCCCTGGGAGAGGATTCCTAACAGCAGTGGTGACATGGCCTTCTGCAAATGTTAAGGCTGTTCTTCCACTTCCTTCTTGGGTGTATCCATCTGACTCTCTGTCCTCTGAGCTTTTGGACTGAGCCAGCAGGGGAAGAAATAGTCCAGACTATGGGAGTGATTTATTTATGCTTTTAATTTGCCATATAAAGCTACTTTGTTTCAAAATTAACATGAAACACCCAAGGAAGATTTAAGCAGTCTTCAAGTTACCACATCTGCTACATCTGTCTCTATTAACCAGATGGTTTTTTGATAGAATGAATCTCATTGTAGGAGAGATGGATGAGTTTTCCTTGTCTGGTTTGTCTCTTGGCGTGCAGTTGCCATCGACAGATGATCTTACAGCAGAGATGCCTGCTCTGGTGGGCGAAATCCAATCTGTTGTGATTTCCTTCCCTCAGTATAGTGTTTTGTGGTAATTTAAACGTCAAAATTATGGAGATTTTATATACCTTTTGGGGGGCTTTTCTTTAAAAAAAAATTAGGTGCTTTTGTAACCCTGAGCCCACATAATCAGCAAGATCTGAGTAGATCGTTACCCCTTTAAGGGGCACGAGTGCTCCAGTTTGTCACAGCCCTCACCAATTCCCTCATGTTTTATATTCAGCTTATTTCTCTCATTTGAGTTTCTCATCAGTGCATTCAAGAATCACTGAGTCACCATAAAAAAGAATGAAATAATGCCATTTGCAGCAGCATGGATGGACCTAGAGATCATCATACTAAGGAAGCCAGACAGAGAATGACATATCATATGATATCGCTTATATGTAGAATCTAAAAAAATGATACAAATGAACTTATTTACAAAAAAGAAATAGACCCGCAGACATAGAAAACAAATTTATGGTTACCAGAGGGGAAAAAGGGGGGAGGATAAATTAGTTGGTGGGGATTAATACATACAAACTACTGTATATAAAATAGATAACCAACAAGGACTTACTGTATAGCACAGGGGACTATACTCAATACTTTATACTAACCTAAAGGGAAAAGAATCTGAAAAAGAAAATATATAAACACACACACACACGTATGTATATATATGTATAACTGAATCACTGTGCTGTATACCTGAAACTAACATGATACTGTAAATCAACTGTACTTCAATAAAATGCAATTAAATTCAAAAAAAGAATCACTGAGTCATAGTTTTTTAGAACTTAGAGACACTTCTTATAGAGCATGTACAGTCTAGCACCTTCGTTTAGTGGATGTGTAAACTCCAGGAAGTGGATCAGACCTGGGGGGTTTGGGTAATGGATTACTTATGCTTAAACATGATATACAGTCTGGGGCAAGATTTTTGCATGATTTCCTCATGGTAGTCAAAATGGAAAAACCTAAGTCTCAGAAGAGTTTTGAGTGTTATACTGAAGAAATCCTCATTTTAAATCAATTTCACATTCTTGTTTTTAAGTCATCAGAAATAAAGTGAATAATAGGTGTGTGATGGATGATGTGAAAGCTTTAGCAGTCTGGTCTTTTCCTGCTGTAATATTGAGCTCCTTTAGAAGGCAGTAGAGAGCAACTTAATGTTAGAGTCTGGGGCAGGGATACTGGTTTGGAATAATTCAGAAACCTTTTCTTCTCTCTGTCTTTCTTGCATGGCAAATTCTGGGGATGCAGAGAGTTCTTGGAGATGTGAGAATTGGGATGAAAATTAGATTCTCCTCTAGGTGTTGTTTAGTAGCCTCCCTAGGAATCAATCAAGTAAGAAGTGCGTATGTACAAAGTATTTGCAAGTTTTTGTGTCTCTTAAATCGGAGTGGCCAGATACCGCCTGCGTGTGTGTTTTGTTTAACTGCTAAGTGCCAGAGAACTGGACTGTAATTCTACCATACAGACAATGAAAAGAAAGGCAGGAGCTTTTCTTCTCTGTATTCTGTTGTCTCAGATTTCTGGGCTTTATCTTTACACCAAGACTGAATTCCTTTCACTCCTGAACAGGTTGGCAAGAGATATTTTGCTTAATTGATTTACATGGTTATTTTCTACTAGGAAGCAAAGTAACTTGAATGGGAAAAATTTCCACAACGTATAATAGAATTGTTTAATTGTGACATTTTATTATCATCTGAATATGATATCTGAACCCCAGATAATCACTGATAACACTATTATATTTGGCCGGTTCTAAAATTTGAAGACTCATTCTGCCCTGTGCTTATAAAACTTAGCAAGAATAGAGATTACACCTTACGTTCCAATTTTGGCGACTATCAACATTCAGTGTTCATCTTAGTCCTTGATTCCTGGGGATAAATATGCACAGTTTGCTTATTGGCTGAGTTTTAAGAAGTACCATTTACTATTTAAAGCACTAAAAATTGCTAATTTATGCATGATAATGTAAATTTCTTTATATGCTGCTAGAATTCAGTTTTAGCCAGACTGCAGCCAAATTTTAAGATTGGCTGTGTGATGGTGGTTTTAGCTATAACATGGAAATTACTTGTATGTGTGTCTGACTTGGCAAACAAGCATCCTTATATTTCCTTTGGAGCTCTAACATTCTGAGGACAGATTTCCTCCAAGCGTATTTAGAAGTTTCACCTTTTCTTTGTATACTACTTGTTATATCACTGGGGTATGTGTTGTGCATTTAAAATGGACATTTAAATCACCTTCCAGGTAAAGTGGATGAAATACCTGTTGTACTTTGGTTACCCTTTGAGTATCCAATCACTGCGTTTGGGGACGGGAAGTTATTTCCAGAGGTGGTTTGCTTTCATCCTGCTTCTTTGCAGAGGATATGGTAAAACTTGGTATGGAGATGACCATCTCTCTTATTAAGAACACACCCCAGAAAATCCAGGGAGGAGAGTTAGACAATAACCCATCCTCTTTTATAGCTCTGACCCATTTCAGCTTCCTACAGTATTCATGTTTTACAGGAAACAGAAGACATACTATTGTTTTTCTTCTTTAATGGCCATGTTTTATGGGGTTCTTCATACATCCTTACAAGTCTATGAAACACTTGCGGCATAAACAACTTTCATTGCCTACCCAGCACCAATCTCCCCCTTGTTCCTGCTAAGAGAACCCCAATTTTGTGTTTAGTCAGCACAATTACTTGGTCTCAGGCAAAGAAGGCGTGACCCAGTCATCCTTGATGAATCATGATTGGTCTAAGCCAGTCTGGTCATCCCATTCTGCTTCAGCAGTGATTGGTGTAGAATTGTGCATGTGACTTAACTCTGGCCAACAAGGCTTAAGGGGAAATGGGAGAGATTTCCTCCCTGAATAAAAATGACAGACACCCATGAAGATAAATCCTTTTGCCTCTGTCTCTCTTGTTTCCTGCTTTCAATGAGGATATGTTGCTTGGAAATGTAGCAGCCGTCTTGTAACAGTGAGGTGACAGGCTTGAAGAAGAAAATTCACATGCTGAGGATGGTAAAATAGGAGAGAGCTGTGTCCTTGTCAGCATTGCTGAATAGCTGAATCACCCCCAGGGGCCACCTCCCTCCAGATTTCTAGACGAAAAATAAACTACTAATTATTGAAGCCACTGTTATTTAAGGATTCTCTTATTTGCAGCCAAAAGCATTCCTAACTGATACACCACCTAAAAGGCAACTTATGCAATGGAGATGTTCACCATTCAACTAGATGAAAAGACAGCAGTATATTTTGTCTCTGAAAGAAAATATTATTTTGTCTCTGAAAGAAAATATTATTTTCTTTTGGCCTGGAATGAAAGACAGATGTTGAGAAATGTAATTAGATTCTTGGTATATGTGGCCAAGTTTTAATTTTTAATGAACATGAGGTCCCAAAGTGTTTGGCAACAGAAAGAAAATAATCCAGCATTTCTTATTTAATTAAATCATCCTGTACTACTGTATAACTGAAGATCAACGCTAGCAGGATTGCATTATATGGTGATTTTTGTGTTGCTGTCTTTTATTGCGAACCACTTGTTTTAAAATCTAGTCCAGTCTGCTGCTTAGAATGCAGTACTGTATTTATAGTAGACTGACTCAGAGGTTGTCTCAGGAGACTCTGGTTACGGCTGCGTTCCTGGAACAGCTGAAAAGGTCGGGAGGTGGAGTTTACTTTTATTAGTGATGGGAGCCTCAAAGATGGGTTCCCAGAGAGGACAGGCACAGGTCTGCTCAAGGAATCTCCTCTGAGTTAGATTCAGCATCATTTCTAAACCTGAATAGCTGGAGGTCTGCAAGTGACCAAATAGAATATGCTGGGTTTTTATTATCTATTGTGCATAATGTTGGAATGTTAGAACACACTGATTGCTGTGATTTGAACCAACCTCAAAGGCTAGCTAGCCTTACTGAAAATTTCAACTAGGAAATATTTTTAAATGAATACATTTGTTTTCTGATACACAGATGTAAGCAACCTCAAAGTAGGCCAACAGTGTGATAGAAATCTTTAGGTGGCCTGCAAGAATGAGTAGATAAGCAGTTTGTAATGAGTGTGTTGGTTCTGTATAAATATATTTCTGTATAGTTTGTTCTCTTCAGATTGAATACTGTCCTCCCTGCCATTGTTTGTTAATCACTAGTTTGTGGAACAGAATTTGAAAAAATTGGATAAAGCAGAATACAGTTGCAGATTACCCAGGTCCAAATTTTTACAAAATCCCATTTTTTTAATAGGGTCAGAATTAATCAGGTTTTACTGTATGCTGTGTTTTTCTTTTTAAAATCTCAGGGGTTATTAAACATGGTAAGTTATCATTTTGTGAGGCAATGTTATATGGGTATTGACTAAGAATCAAGGTAAAGCCTTACTATTTTAAAAAATAATTGTCTTCGATACACAGTTGGGTTCTACTAGAGGAATAATGCTTATGTAGTTTAAAAAGTTTTATCCTCAAGTTCTTTTTTTTTTTCCTTTCAGTTAAGATTCAACAGAAGGTTGTTGAGAATAAATGATGCCCTAGACAAAATAATATGAAAGCAAATGTGTTTTGTTTTGTTTTGCATCGCTTCTTTGGGATGACTGTATCTCCTCTGACAGATAGTGCAGTGTCCCTGTGTGACAGATAGTGCAGTGTCCCTGTGTGACAGAACATCTGGTTCTTAGCTGGGTGAATATCACGTTTGACTCATCCCTCCAGGATTTGGACTTTTAGGCCCTGAGGTTTGAGGAGGTAACCTACCATATTTAGGTGTGAATTACGGCTGCATTTCTTTAGCTTTTCCTATTGCTGTTTCCCACATAGCAGCACCTGTTTTTAACAACAGAAATCATGTCAGTGCCTTTTCCTGCTAAAAAGTGCTGAGTCCTCTTCCTTAGATGAACATCCACATTCCTTACTGTGGTCCCACGTGATCCATTCCCTCCCTGGGTCTCCAGGCTCATCTTTTGCCACTTTCTCCCTCTTAGGAGGTGCTCCAGCTGTGGTTGTTCTGTTACTCTTCCCCACAAACTCATTTCTATCTCAAAGCATTTGTACATGTCATTTGCCTGGTAAGGGAGATCTCTTTTTCCAAATCTTTGCTTGGCTGACTTAGTCTCATGGTTACAGACTCCACTCCTATGTCACCCCCAGTCTTTCCTTCTATGTCACATCACCCAGGTTGATGGATAACACTTAAAATCATAACATAATTTCACATCTGAGTTTATTTTGTATATCAACATTTCTGTCGTCTTTCTCTTTCTGAGGGTGGAAGTTCCATGTGGTCCACTCTGTTTATCTCTAAGGATGATGGGATTCCCCAGTGCCTAGGGCACATAGTAGGCACTCACAAATACTCCTTGAATGAAGCAAAAGGAAACAGACAAACAATGTACAAATACACCTGTAATATTTTAGAAGTAAAATGGCAGAATTAATTGAGGCCATCCAAATATATTCTTACTCTCTTCTCCCAGATCCCATTCTGTACTTTGTATCATAAAACGTCCACGTCACTGGGAACTCCATCTGGAATAATTCCCCCTTTTTTATTTTTTAAAAAATAATTCAGATGTAACTGAAATGCTTATTGAAGCCCCTTCATCAGGTCACAGGTTAACTACTTAGAGCAGCATTTCTCAGACTGTGTCCTATGCATTCTTAATCCTGATGAAACACCATTAAAATTCGAGTGCTGTCAAATAAGTTGGTGAGATACAGAAGTATCATATTCCTTTAGCATATTAAGGAATTTTTCAAGGTCCTGTAGTGAAGAAATCTCTTCTTACTTTGTCTCACCGTTTACTATTCTCATTTGGTCACAGAATCCTCATCCCCCTGTATTTTGTTTTCTTCCAAACTCCTGTTAACATTGTATGCAGCTATAATATATCCTGTCCTTCCACCTCCAACTTTTGGCATATCATGGCTGAAATGGACAATGGTGATATTTGCATGACATTTCAGAGGGAATTTGCAGCTCTAATAAAATGCACATAGGGTGAGACCACGCTGGGTTTCTCAGCTGCGCAAATCCCCACCCAGACCTCCAGGTCCGAGGGCATCAGTCTTCCTTGGAACCCTGGTTGAGAAGCTGTGCTTTCTAGCACATTTATGGATGGTGGCCTAGAGAATGTAGAGTATGGCCTTCTTTCAAATCAGTGTGTATGCGAGATCATCATCCTCTCTGGCTATTTCCTAGGTATCATCTGTGAAGTAACAGTGGCATCATTCAAAGATTCTGGGCTTTCTAAATGCTGCAGAAACTTGGTGCCCCGACAAGAAAACATGGCTGTATACGCCTGCTTTGTGGTATGATTATCAAAGATTTGGTAGAGTTTCTAAATCCACTTCCCAGTTGTAGGAAAATGTACATTGCAACATTTATCCAATGTCAGAGACTCAGTGTTTTTACCAGGTTGAATGGCTAGCATCTCACACACTGAATTTGCTTTTCTCCTAGACTCCCATTTTGGCATAATTTAATTCAAAAGCAGGGTTCCTCTTTGTGAAATATTAAGCCAAGGTGTTTTATATAAAGAGCATTGAATTATTTTATTCTCTAGGTGGCATAGTTTAAATAAGATGGAAGTGTAAATCGAATCAACTACAAGACCGTGTCTATTTCATACTGTATAGCTTCTTGAAAGAAGACTGATTCATATGCAGCAGTAATTCATTTAATCTGAACCAGTCTTTGCATAATTTTATATTTCTCTACTTTCTCTGCCAAGAATTTGTTTGTATAAATCACTCTTCCCCTGCTAAACTGCCTTCAGAAAATATTTGAAAAGCAACTAGACTATTAACCCTTTAAATAATAGTTTCTTTCCCCTTTTTCTTTCCTTTATTTATTTGTTTATTTTTTGCTAATTAAACGATCTGGAATCAAGTTTTTTGAGAGATTTCGTTTCCACGCACAGATTTTTCGAATACTGGAGCATCCAGCTTGGAGCGTCTCAAAATCCTAACCTCCAGATTTTTTTTGTCTGTGACCGGCTAAGGCTGGCTACTTCCATTATTTTTTTAGTTGGCTGGAATGAAATGTGTTGCCACTCATTCTCGGGTCTGGGTGGAGAGTGACGGAGGAGATTCACAATTCCTGTCTTTCAGCCCCCTTGGCTTGGTCTCACTGAAGTCCCTTGCATTCCTTCTTTTTTGTGCTGTGGATCAGAAAGCCCACATGTTTGCTTTCCAGTCTTAGTTTCTGAGCAGCTGATGGAATGTACATCTATTCATTGTGGTGTGATCTTCAGAGATTTGGTACAGAGTTTCTAAGTCCACTTCCCAACTGTAGGAAAATGTCCACCAGCTTTTGCATAGTTGAGACAATGGAAGGCTACCTGATGATTGTCATTTCTGCTTTCTGGTGGGGAGAGTTAGACATGTAACAAGATATATAATATCACGTGGTGGTGCTGTAGTAGAAACTTGGGGATGTTTTAGTCATCTTTTTATGTATAGCACGTGCTCAGTGATAATAGCCGACATGCGAGGTAGGCCCTATTAACTCACTCTCTTTTTCAGATGGGGCACACATAGGTAACTGATCCCTTTAAGGTCATGTAGTGATAGAGTCAGGATTCAAAACCAGGCATTTTGGTATTGGAGTCTACCCACTTCACCATTGTACTCCTGTCTCAGTTGAATGACTTAATGATAAATGGAAGGGATAAAGAATAAAACTTAGGAATTTTACTTGGAGTTCTGAGTAGATTGAAAAATTCAGTTCTTTTGACCCTAATCCTGGGCCTTGCGATTTTACAACGAAGTATGGAGTTTTATGCTGTGGTTCTCATTTGTGCTCTGTTTTTCATTGTGATCATTCATTTAACAGATATTTATTGAGCACCTAGTATGTGCCAGGCATTATCCGAGGTAATGGGGATTCAGCAAAGAACAAAACAGGGGAAAAACCCTACTCTCAGGTAGCATACATTCTCGTGGGCAGTGCTGGTAATCTTGAGCCAGGTATGCAGTAAAATTTCCTTTCCAAAGACCTTGTACTTACGGCCACACTCAGGTGGTTCAGAACAATGGAGTCCTGTGCCTAAAGGATTTTCCTCTGGACGGCTGAAAGATAACCTGAGCAAGTCTTTCTGGTAAGAACCTGAGAGATGAGACAGAATCACCCAGAGATCTCCAGTGTGGTGGCAGTTTTCTGTTGCTATGGAAACCACTTCTCTTAGTATCCCGCTCCACCGCTACATCATAATTTTGACAGGACAATGTGACTGAGTTTATGTACACACACATGTGCTTTTTAAAAAACCTAGCTGGGGTGGAAGAAAACTCTAATACCTGCATTGTCTTTTATAAAGATCCACAGCGTTCAGGCTAATTAAACCTGTCTGTGCAGGTTTCTCATTGTCAGTGCCGTGCTTGGAGTATCAGATTGCCTTGTTTGTGGTGATGGTGTGTCGGCAAGTGATGGGCTTTTTAAAATATATATGTTCACAGGTACACCTAGCAGATTTTCACTTTTTCTAATCCAGAAAACACGCTAATTTTCACACCAAGCTCTCTCAGGCTCACGCTGCATCTCAGTGAAGATGAAATACTTGAGGCTCTAACGAGGCCCTCCAGTGTGATTAAGATTTCATTACTCTCACTTTAGCATAAGTTCTCCACCAAAACTATGATTATGATGTACATTTTACATGTCAGAATTACTAACTTTGTCATCTTTTGTTGTCGTTGTGGCTAACTTCCTAACATTAATGAGGGAGCACTACTTAAACAGGAGATGTGTGTTGAAGAGGCATAGGTGCCAGCTTGTTCTGGATGGTGGTGGAAGTTGCTGGCATGTTACAAGTGTAACATCTACATAATCTAGTCCCCTTCCTGGGGAACCCTGTGCACAGGGGAAAGGACTTGGTAGAATGATTTTGCGAAGTATAAAGGGGTCCTGAAGCTTTGTGAACTGCTGCTCCAGGAGTTTCCAGAGCCAGAGGTGCCAAGATAAGGCCCCCTGCTCTTGTGTCTGCCATCTGGAGGTTCTCAGCTTCCTTTTGGAGCCACCTTGGAGTGGGGAGATGTCAGATGCCGGACATTCTGCATGAAAAGACCAGCATGAAAGCTTTTGGTGAGGTAGCTCTTTTTTTCCTCCACATACCACACGGTTCCTCCTTATGATGTACCCAGTGTCACAAGGGATTTCACTGCTATCCATACTCTGTCCCTCCTCTCAGGGCCATCATTTGCTCATTCATGTATTAAAAATGATGTCATACAGGGCCTTCCCTGGTGGCGCAGTGGTTGGGAGTCCGCCTGCCGATGCGGGGGAAATGGGTTCGTGTCCCAGTCCGGGAGGATCCCGCATGCCGCGGAGCGGCTGGGCCCGTGAGCCATGGCCGCTGAGCCTGCGCGTCCAGAGCCTGTGCTGCGCAGCGGGAGAGGCCGCAGCAGTGAGAGGCCCGCGTACCGCAAAAAAAAAAAAAAAAAAAAAATGATGTCATACAAAGCGAGAGAGAGGCATGGACATATATACACTACCAAACGGAAGGTAGATAGCTAGTGGGAAGCAGCCGCATAGCACAGGGAGATCAGCTCGGTGCTTTGTGACCACCTAGAGGGGTGGGATAGGGAGGGTGGGAGGGAGGGAGATGCAGGAGGGAAGAGATATGGGAACATATGTATATATATAACTGATTCATTTTGTTGTAAAGCAGAAACTAACACACTATTGTAAAGCAATTATACTCCAATAAAGATGTAAAGAAAATGATGTCATAGATGAATATGAATTGGTATAGAACAGTGTTTGCAATGTGTAGTGCAGGTGGTAGAAAGTTACAAGATAGCACGCAATATTGCATTGTTTATTAAAAGTAATCTGTATAGTATCTACATAGTAATCTATACAGTAAATGTAACGTAATAGGTATGTTTTACAAAAATGAAATGTATATGTATGTATATGTTCTATGTATTTTATGTGTGTTTGTATATATGCAAACACAGTTTGAACAAATCTAGAGCAGTGTGTTCATATTGATTATCTTTGTGTGGACGGACTGCTGCGTGTAGATTTCTTTGTGTTTGTGTCTTCTGGCGTTTTGTTATGAATATATAATATTTTAGATTAAATGTTATTTTCCGAATGATTTTAAAAAACCATTTTTAGTATCTAGCAATTTAGGGCATTTGCTCTGTGTCCTTTTGTTTGTAAGGCTGTGTCGTGCTAGTTGGAAATTCTGAAAGGCAGCTTATAAGATGGTGTGAGGGGCAGAGAGAGGGCAGAGTGCAGCTGACAGTGTCTCTTAGTGGGTTTTGGAAGGAAGGAAGGAAGAAGGAAGGAAGGGAGGGAGGGAGGGAGGGGAAACAAACAAGGGAAGGAAAAATACTGTGTTCTAGTTTGAAAGGACAGATGCACATCTGTAAAGGATGCCTAGTGATGCCTGGCTTGGGAAGCATGAATCCAAACATGACAAATATATTGTTTCTGGGAGATTCATATGAAAAAAAGAAGATTTTATTCATCTTACTTTTTATGTTGCCCTCCTTAGTGTTATGTAAACTTCTAGGTTCAACTCTCGTGTTTGTGTGTGAATCCTATAATAATTTGACTTCAGCACATGCTCAGAAATCTACATCATTCTGGACCACAGGCTAATTTTGACTGTTTATATGAGAGTTATGAAAAGGTGAAGAAATTTGAAGGCAGGGCACATACATGACTAATGCTTAACTAAAGTGAACCGCCTATGCTTTGCAGAGAAAAGAAAGTGTGAGAGGAGAAGTCACTTTGAAAAGATAAAACAAAGACTCACGATTTACAGGGTTTGGCTAGGCCACTGAGGTCATTTCTGTGTCTCCTGTCTATTTCTACGACTGATCAAAGATTGGTTCATCTTTGTCTTGATCTAGAAACACATATTGTGAAGAGAATTGCATCAAGTTCTCAGACTAATCCTTTTTTCATCATCTTAGGAAGTTATCTCTTAGATCCAGCCACAGTGCTTCTGGCAATACTATAGAGCTTGCTTCTGCTGTGAGAGTGTTCATCCATGGCATTCTTAAAAAGAAAGTCTTCTTGACCAAAGTCGTGTCACGTTAACCTCAGACAACACAGCCTGTCAACTGTATGTCGTTGTGACCCAATGAGAAACACTTTCATGGGGAGCTAGAATCATAGACCAGTCAGTGCAGAGGCCCAGGGAGGGGTGTGGAGGTAAAAGATACCAGTTCATGGAAGATGTTGTTAGGCAGTGTTTATAAAACCCTCCAGAATCACTCTTTGTCCACTTGATAAGACAGAATCTACTACCGCAGCAGACACTTAAAAATCTTTCTTACATTATTTCCTTTTGGTGGCCATCTTCTGCTATTGCGTAATGGTTTATGTGGAGCTGGAGCTGACTCAGTGCTTTTGGCCCTAGAGGAGGTCATGTGACTAAGCCTGGCCAATCGGGATAGCGCTCCATCCTCATAGCCACTGTGATTAGTTTAGGAGTCAGGGGATCAATCAAGATGGGCCAATCAGAATCAACCCAAGGACTTTGCGAGACCTATTTCAGTCAGTCTTCGTGTTGGTCTAATTGCTGTCCTTCCTTCCCTTTGTTTTTTGTGCCTTGCACATCGAGGTAAGTGACTGATAAATGAACCCTGGGTGTAGAAGAATTTATTACTTTTATTTTCCTTCTCAGAGCAATTTCTCAAGATGAAATATATTTATGTCCTCCGCCTGTGTGTTCTGGAGTCTGTGAGTTTTCTAACAGGGAGATTACACAAATCCCTTTGGAATTACAATTCACTGGCCTGGAGCACATCCAATAGTCCCTTCAATGCCTTTTGTGTCCTCAGAGACTCTTAGGTTCTAAGGTTGGTCCTGCCTCTGATGTAGTGCCTCACTCCATAAGAGATGGTGTCTGAATTATCAGCCCCCAAGATGAAGACCAGGGGATGCCTTTAATTTAAAGCAATCCAGGAGACCCTGACTGCTTTAGTTGAGCAAATACTCTCATGGAGGCCAATTTTTCGTTTTCAAAGGCCTTAGGGAACTGAGAGACCTGAATCTCACATACCTTGACTTGTAACAGGGAACCTTTTTTTTTTTTTTTTTTTTTTTTTTTTGCGGTACGCGGGCCTCTCACTGTTGTGGCCTCTCCCGTTGCGGAACACAGGCTCCGGACGCGCAGGCTCAGCGGCCATGGCTCACGGGCCCAGCCGCTCCGCGGCATGTGGGATCTTCCCGGACCGGGGCACGAACCCGTGTCCCCTGCATCGGCAGGCGGACTCTCAACCACTGCGCCACCAGGGAAGCCCAGGGAACTTTTTGAAAGCTCGATTCTCACAAACTGCTTCCAGCACCTCTGGTTGCCCAAAGGACAGCTGATACAGGAGCTGCCCTGGCTTTACTTTACTCAGTTTACCAGTCCAAACAGAATGAATTTGACAATGTAAATTCTTCCCGCTTTTTTACTTAAGCAGCACAAAATCTTGGTTATAAAATGGAGTGTTTTCCTATAATGATTGCACATAAATATTTCATTGATGCAATTATCTTTGACGTGAAATAATTCTACAGCCTGGCTAGCGCCTGGGAGAAGTGATCAATCTACTTCCTTCCCCCAAGTGATTTATTTTTTAAATAAACAAAATGTGTGTCTGAAACTGTGGTTCATGTGTGTCCATGTCTCTTTGTACATGCAATTTCCTTTTCTGGAATGTGCACGTGACTTCTAGGAGTAAGTCATAATCAGCATTAAAAATGCATTTCAAATTCTGAGCTTTTGCCACATATAATAAGAGTTAGTGAATTCAACTTACACTTTGCACTTAGAAAAAAAAATTGGCCTGGAGAGAAGAAAGAATGTACAATAAGGGCACCAAGAAAAGCTTTCTGACCCTGCAAAAATTATAACTGCTGCCTGTCCAATTTTTACTTTTACTTGAGATACAGAAGATTGTTACACACCATTTTTACCATCTGATAAAAGAGATATGCCCTTGACAAAAATGCCTTTTTTCAAAGCGTTGCTGATTAAAACTTACTTGTTTGAGTTCATTTTTCTTCCTAGATAGGTCTCCATTATGAGAGCAAATCTATATGCTTTATGATACTTGCAAATTTGCCACCTTCTTTGTTTTTATGATTCTTTGACGCTCCCTTTCTCACTCTCTTTTGTCATTTTATAACTTTCTCACCATACTGTATGCTGATTCTAAAGCTGTGTCTGTATAGGGTCTCTGGTCTTTCTGACTTGCTGGGAGAACAAAACACCATCATTCATATCTATAATAGTTCTGCAGTGGTGAGGAATAAAAGAAGCTGCCCGGCTTGGCAGTGGTGGGAAAGAGAAATTGCGGATGATTTAGACTGGTGTTGTGTGGTGTGTGTGTATTTCATGATGATGGTAGCTAAAAACTATCATTAAGAGAGCCTGCTATGTCAGGGAGGAAGTGACTGAGGACTTGACTTATCTGTAGAAAACTAAGTTAAGTGTCACTGGTGATTCTGAAAGGATGCTGTCAGGATCTGAGATTCTACCCTGCATATGAGCTAGTATCATCTATTATGGTTTCATGCATGCTTCCAGAAAACATGAAACTCTTGGGTCAGATAAAGGACTGAAACAGTTACAGCACAACAAGCAACATTTATGTGTCAGCTCCCCAGATCCCAAGCGGGTGACGTGAAGAGGCCTAGGTGAGTATTGTGCACACTGGGTTTGCTTCTGAGCCAAGGAACCCTGAGATTGGGGAATCCACCTCTTTTATGCAAACTTGCTTTTTGCCCTGGAGGGAGACAAGACTTTTCCCCTCAAGATTGCTCCCCACAGACACAGCCCTGAGTGGTGGTCTGGACAAAGAGTGGTCAGGGCTTAGCATTCTTTGCTGGGACACTCAGGGCTCAGCGCTCAGGGCCCATGGTGGATTGCCACTTCCAAGAGTCACCCAAGGTACTTTGACGTATATTAATCATAAAACTAGCCGCCATTTACTGAGCATCACCGTGCCCCAAGCATAGTGCACATGCTCAGTATGGTTTAATTTGCATCCTTGCAACAAGATGGTGCAGCAGCATGACTGTTTACACTTAAAGAGCTGAAACAGTGTTACCTGCCCTGAGGTGAGACTGTTATTTTGTTTTAGCTCCTTATATGTCTCTTTCCTGGCTCTTGTCACAATACGTCATTTTGTTTAATTTTTTTTCTCTGTCTCCACTGCTGGAATGAAAGGTCTTTTAAAGTCAAGGACTTCATCTTGTTCACCTGTGTTTTCCCTGTAGCTAGATTATGTGCCTGGTGGTATGTTAGGCATGGGGTAAATCTTTAAGGACTATGTCTGTTTTGTATCCCAAGGGTTTTCTCAATGTTTAGCAAAGCACCTTGTGACCTATTAGGTGCCCCCAAATATTTGTTGAACGACTATATAAACGAGTGAATGGACTTCTCCAGCTATTGTACTTAGTAATGGAGTTAGGACCGGACGTGAGTTCTTTCTGGCTTGAAAGCCTTGTACTTTATTATTAATCTCTATCCTTCTCAATTGGTGATGGATTCAGCCCAGTGCACAAAAATCCTTGGGACTTAGGGTTCTGTATCAGTTGTTGTAGTACTTCCCACAAGGTAGGCAGTTAGTATTATTTTGGACGTTGATTAGAAAGGAGTTTCATTTGTTTTTATTTTTGAAATATCTCTTGCAGCTTGATAGGGAGTATCAGAAATAACCATTTTTACTTAAATAGGAGCCTCTCTTTCCAGAGCTTCCTGTGGCTGTTAGCATAGAGGGTTTGATGGAGAAGGTTGAGCTGGTCTCCATGGTGATGGGGCTGGGGTGGGAGGGAGAGGAAGCGCAGACAGGGTGATGTCGCACCATGAAGTAACCCAAATCCTTTCGGCCACAAAGAGTAGAGTCTGCGGCCCATGACAGTGGACAGAAACTGGCTCGTAATGTGCGAGGAAAGGGGCCCTGAAAAGCTGTTTTTTTCTGTGAAAGAGAGATTTGCCTGTATTCAGGCTCAAGACTTAAGAGTAGGATTACTTCTCTAACGATGACTTGCCTAAATGCATATGAAGTTGGAGATTTTACCTGTGAGAGAATAAAGGTAGAACGGTGCTCACCTGATAAGGTTCCCAGAGACGTCCCAAAGCACTTATGGGCAAAATTTGTAGAAATACGTCAGAAAGAATTTCACTGAGAACATATTTATAGAATGCTGTTCAGGTAGTCTCTTGCTACATAACCGTTCCAAAACAAACTGTTTTAACTAACAACTTTATTATTATGTCTCCTGGTTTGAGGGGTTGTTCGTGCTCTGGTCTCCTGTGTGGTTGCAGTTCAGATGGGAACTGCAGCTGGATGCATCGTGGGGGTTCCTCACTCATGTGATGCTGGCTCGTAGTTGGGACCTCACCTTGGACTGTCAGCCAGCACACAGGCTCGTGGCTTCTGTACCTGTCCTGGTTTTCTCACACAGTGGTGACTGGGGTCCAAGAGTAGGTGTCCAGGAGAGAGGAACTGGAAGTCTCTTAAGCCCTCAGCCCAAAAACTGGCACAGCATTGCTTCTACAGTATTCTGAATGGTCATGTTGTCCCAAAGCCCATATTGAAGGGGAGAGGACATAGACCCTACCTGTCAATGGAAGGAGGAAGAAAAAACTTTTAGGTTGTCTTTTCAAACCACCACAAGTGCCAACTCTATCCTCTTGCTGTCTTCCTGGAGTTTATAGACAAATCTAGAAACTACTGTGTGCTCTTGAAATGTAAGGGGGAAAACGATGCTCAAAAGTCAAGGGTCTTCTAAACTTACCCAGTTTAAGCCTATATCTTTTCAGTTATGCCTAAATTGTCTCCCTCCCATAGTATTTTGCTTTTCTAAATCAAGACTCAAAAGGCTTGTGAAATCCTGGGGAATAACTTCTTAAACTTTCTTTAATGGGGAGGTGATCTCCAAAAGAGAGCTTTCAAAAGTCAAAAACTTATTATTATTTTGTTTAACATCTTTATTGGCATATAATTGCTTTACAATGGTGTGTTAGTTTCTGCTGTATAACAAAGTCAATCAGCTGAAGATGTACATATGTCCCCATATCTTCGCCCTCTTGCATCTCCCTCCCACCCTCCCTATCCCACCTTAGACTTGTATGTGCCACAGTTCATTCTTTTCTCATCACGTAGGCTTTTTGGAGGAGCTTTGGCCGTAAGGTTCCTGATTTTGGAGACAGTTTTTCCTCATAATTTAAAGCACACCAGATACTTCTAGGCAAAAGTGTATCAGGCATCGTCTGATTTACACCAGTTATAGTTTGCATTTCAATTAATACAGAGACTGGTGTTATAAGTAAATTAGAGCTACTCAAATCCTTTTCAAGTTGCTTGACAAAAGCATGTCTTGAATTTTTAACCTGTTACACATGACACATAAAGTGAGCACTCTTATATGTTGATTGAGGTGATAAAATTGGACATCAGCATGCTTAAACACACCTCTAATGGATAAGGAACAGATAGGAAGGTATTAAATGCATCGGGTCTTGCTAGAAGCTCATGTTGGCAAAGAAATGCTGATGTTTTTGCTTTGTCCGTAATTTCTCATCTTCGTTTTTCCAAAACTCAACTATGATGTTTCTAAAAAAGGTTTACATATTTTCTCCTCCAATCTGGTTCATTCAGTAGCTCTTAAAAATGGAGGGAAACCTCAGAAGTGTTAATAGAGGTGGATGAATCAACTCACTTTTAAAGGCAGAGACTTGTCAAAAGTCACAGCTTCAGAGATAAGTTTTCTTAAAACTTTAGAGGACTCTGTAATCCAATGTGCTAAGTGCTGGACTGGAGAAAAAGAGATACAGGGTTTTCATTTTCGGTGTGTCACTAGCCGCCTTGCCTTGAAGGTTGGTTTAAGAAGTGTGTAAGGCTGCACAATTTTTCCCCCCTCATCCATTTTTATACATGGATAAAAACTGAGAGATAGTGATATGAATGCAGAGTACATTTCTGTCACATCAAAGGGAACAGAGATCTATTATATATGTAACATATATGTGTCCATCCGTCTTTATTGGAAAATGACTGACTAGTTTTAAACTTAATTTCTTCTCTGCCGAAGCTGGGGTGTGGGAGTTCTGTCCCATCTTCTGGGGTCTAGTTACATTAGAACAATTTGCTAACGGTTAAGAAACCTCGGATTTCCCCCTCTAAGGCCACAGAACCGATAGAGAATTGAGAGAGAGGGTGCGAGAGTGGGAAATTAGTCTTTACTGCTTGGCTGGATTTCCCCTTCCTTCAGATACGTTGGTAGTTGGTGGGGAAAAAGAGAAAATAAGGGCAGTGCTAATGGAGATGAATGCAGGGTCTCTTTGGAAGCTGTCAGAGAACATGGAATGCTATCTTCTGTCTGTTCTTTCTCTTTCCTCTCTTTTCTTTCTTTCTTCTTTTGCCTTCTTCTCTATGCCCATCCTTCAACTTTTCTCTCCCTCTTTCCTCTTTTCTCAATGTACCTCCCTTTTTCTTCCTCTTCCCCCCACGACCAGGACAACTCTTGCCCATCTTACTGTTTACTTAAGCCCTACTTAGAAGAAATCAGTGATTGAATCCTTCTTCTCAAATTCATTTTTAAGAAGATGAAGCTTTTCTGGATTAATGAGAAAATGGCGTCTCTCAGCCATTCTCTTTTTCTCCTCCATCTATGATACGGCTCTTTCCCCCGTCACTGAACACAGTGGTTGCTCTTCTGACCGGATTCCCTCTCTTTCCACGGGGACAGAGAGCTCTGCCCAGACTCCTCAGTCTTCGTTTCAAGTGGCCAGAGGATACTTACCACAATGAAAGCTGGCCTTCCTCCTCTCCTGGCCCTCACTGTCTGCTCTTAATTGGCTTAAAAACAAAAGTCTCGGGCTTCCTTGGTGGCGCAGTGGTGAGAGTCCGCCTGCCGATGCAGGGGACGCGGGTTCGTGCCCCGGTTCGGGAAGATCCCATGTGCCGCAGAGCGGCTGGGCCGTGAGCCATGGCCGCAGAGCCTGCGCGTCTGGAGCCTGTGCTCCGCAACGGGAGAGGCCACAACAGTGAGAGGCCCGCGTACCGCAAAAAAACAAAACAAAACAAAACAAAAAAAAGTCTCCATATATAAATGGGATTACTTTTTTTTAAATGTGGGACTTCCCTGGTTGTCTAGTGGTTAAGGCTCCGAGCTCAGGGAACTAAGATCCCACATGCCGTGGGGCGTGACCAAGGAAAAAGAGCAATCTTGAAACTCAAGTTGGAGAAGGTTTCATTGTGGGAGAGGCATCACTTTTGTTAGGCTAGTTCCGAAGATTGTTTTTTAACTTATAGCAAGTGGGTTGCATTTGTTGGGTTGATTACTTTGGTAAATAGGTCATATTCAGAACTATGTCCAATTCCATACTTTTTGATGATGAAATGCTTTTTAAATATATATATATATATATATATATATATATATATATACACATTGATGCTCTATCAAATGAGGCTTAACTCTTTGTACCTATTCAGTTGTATATTCTTCTCGCAGTCACAGCCCCAGGTTGGATTGGCATGGTCATAACTTTGGATTTTTACAGGCTTTCTAATTGTCAATATTTTATTGACTTGTTTTCCTCTGATTCAGCTGTCGATGTAGTTTAAAGGCTTTACAGAGGAAGAAACTTGTGAGGGAAGTTTTGAAACCCACGACTGGCAGAACATCTTTTATCTTTGCGGCTTCATAACTCTCTCTCCTCTAGGGATGCTTTCGCCATCTTGATTGTGTATTTTGATTATTTACAGAGTGCTTCCATGTGGCATAGCATCAGCCTTGAAGCATATGAGTCATGAAATATTTAATTTGGAAGTGTGAAATGTCAGGTTTAGTTTGAAAGTTATACCTTAGGAGCCCTGATAATCAGCACCAAAGAAAAGTTTCCTACATCTAAGGTTTGGTCAGGCTTTGGGGATAGAAGTTCCTGCACTATCTACAGTAACTATGGCATGCATATACATTCATGTTTAATCAATGAGCTGTCATCTCCCTAAATTCTTTGCCAAGTCTATAGTTTATCCTGCTGCCATGCTGAGACAGTGGTTCACTGGAAATGATGAATGAAACCCACAGGTGGTTTTGCTGTGGAAATCATGCCTCCCAAAGATGGAATTACGGGACTGGGTTTAAAGCAAAGTGAGCATCCTTAGTACATGCCTTCAGTACACTCCTGTTGAAATGAAAATAAGATGCAGAAGCTTATTACCGTGGCCAACAAGGCCCTGTGGTGTCTGGCCCCTCCCTGCTTTTTCACTCCCATCCCATGCTACCTACCGCCCCTTTCCATTCGACTGGAATCAACAGAAAGGCCATGGTGCTGTCAAACTTATTTTGTCTTAGAATCTGTGCATTTCCGTATCTTCCTCCCTGGCGCTCTCCCTTCTTCTCCCACGCCTGGGTCCTCCTCATCTTTTACTCCAGTCAGGGCTATCCCAGGTTCCCTGCCAACATCCCACGCTTCCCTCTGCCCTTTTCACTTGGCGGATTCTATTGTAGTGTGTCTGTTTCCCAGCTCATTGAGACAGGGCACCTTGGCTCATTTTTGACAGTTTACCCATGTGTAGCACTGTGCTTGGCACCTAGGAGGTGCTTAATCCACACTTGTTGAATCAGTGAATGGAGCTATAAACAGATAGGATAGAGGGGGTTCCCTGGAGAAGGAGGACTAGACATAGCTTTCTTGGCATAAGAGGAGCCATTTTTTGCCTAAACCATTTTGTGATCTGAGCGTGACCATGGTGCTTGCCCTTAAACAAATCTCAGTAATTAGAAAGCTTAAGGGAAGTGAGGGAATGCAGGAACAAGGGAAGAGGACTCAAGAAACAGAGGTCCAGGATGGTAACTTTATGCTGAGACCCCAGACTGGTTGGAAGGTAAGGCATGATGATGGTGACCTTTTTTGACCCTCGTGACTTCAATCAATTAAAGCTTGGACTCTGTCAACCTTTTCCCCAATTCTATGCTGAATTCTCTCCTGCCCAAGCCCCTTCATGAATGTGTCTGTACCCTTAGCTTAAAGCTTTCCCAGTTTTGATGTTTGGGGAGACGCTGCTTTGGGAAAGATCCCCGGTGTTCTTCTTACTTGCTGCAAGTAATAAATCATCCCTTCTCCCGATCTTTGGCTTGGTTACGTGTTTTGGCTTGATACCCACCAAGAGAGGAACTCAGTTTTCAGTAAATTCCAAGAGCACCTCATAGCTGGCCTTGGTCTGCCACTGAATGCTAACCGCTTTGTAAAACTTCATAGGGCAGAAAAAATATTCAGTTAAGCTAACACAGTCAAAAAATTTTTTTTAATTACTTAGAATTTAAATTACTTAGAATTAAATTTAAATTACTTATTATAACACTTCATTATCCAAATGTAAGCTTAGAAATTATTTTCTCTTACTTCAAATGGACCTTGATTAGCTTGACTTAACACCATGGAGATGAGAATTTTTATAAAACCTCCTGAAATTCTCTGCATCAGTGTCCTACCTAGTATTTGTATGAACGTAATATGATATGAATTGTGACTGATCCTTCACATCAGCAAAGTTCTCCAAAATTTCAGCCAGGCAGAGCCATTTTTAATTGATTGGGGATTTGGAGTTTGCCACTTAGGAGTTTGTGTAGCAGTAGAAAGCCGTATTTTGAGACTAGAAGGAAAGTAGGGATTAGTGGGAAGAGTAGGTAAATATGAGACATACCTCACAGGGCACATCTGCTGCAGAATGGAATGAGATGGAGTCTAGTGCGTGACTACAATGGAGGAGAAATATTTAGCTCATTAGACAGGTGCATTTCTACACACTGATGCTACCTGTGCCAAAAAAAGAAAAAAAAGAAAATCTGAAGAAATGAGTCTTCACAAGGTAAGGCGTTCAATTCTCAGAAATTGATGAAAATAAGTGTTAAAAAAAGAAACTGACCTACAATAGCATCCCTAAATTTAAAACCCACTTAAGCCCCATTGACTCTTGTCAAACGTGCAAGCTCTTGGTGCCAAGTCAGATGAAAAACAACAACAACACATCCAATTCAAAACAATATGGACAAAGATAACTGGAAACAGAGATCAAGGGCAGGGGGAACCTGGCAAGTGGTAATACCCAGGAAATCCTGAGGAAGTGTGTGGAAATGAGGGGGTGTACCACAACCAGTCTGACTTGAGCCTCCCACGGGGAAGGATGGATGGGCATCCCTGGGCAAAGTGGCTGAGTTGATACCTGGGGCTGGTAATGTTTGGTAACAACTGTGTCTAAGAAAATTGGAAAGAGTTGAAGCTTGGAAACAAGCTGCAAATGCACCGTATTTTCTAAGAATGACAGAGCTCTATTCAAGGAGGGGGCTAACTGTTCACATTGGTGAACGAAAATATAAAAAGAATGAGGCAGAACACATGGCCGGCTGGACGTGTACGGTGTTGCTCAAGAAATGGTATTTTCCTATGAGGATTGTTAGGAGAGAACAGTGGACTGGTGACCTCCTTCCTTCTTCCACTCCTCACACCCTGCCTTGGGAGATCCTTCATTGATCGAGTCACTTCAAAAGCTAAGCAGGAAATAAAGGGCCATTAGGTTGTACCAGGTTCCCCCCAAATCCACTGAATTCTAGGCAAGTGAATTTCTTTTTTTTTAATTTATTTATTTTTATTTTTGGCTGCGTTGGATCTTTGTTGCGGTGCGGGAGCTTTCTCTAGTTGTGGTGAGCAGGGGGCTTCTCTTCGACGCGGTGCACAGGCTTCTCATTGCGGTAGCTTCTCTTGTTGCGGAGCACGGGCTCTAGGCGCGCGGGCTTCAGTAGTTGTGGCTCATGGGCTCTAGAGCGCAGGCTCAGTAGTTGTGGCACACGGGCTCAGTAGTTGTGGCTCGTGGGCTCTAGAACACAGGCTCAGTAGTTGCGGCGCGTGGGCTTAGTTGCTCCGCGGCATGTGGGATCTTCCCAGACCTTGGCTCGAACCCGTGTCCCCTGCATTGGCAGGTGGATTCTTAAGCACTGCACCACCCGGGAAGCCCAAAGGTGAATTTCTTGATAACTTTAAGGCTATCAATGTCTAAGAAATCCCCAGCTAATACTGAAGTTAACAATTCTCAGGTTAATGGGAGAATGGGGTAACATTTTATTGACAGTGTTCACTGCCATTTGTGATGTAGAATTCATTTCATTGTGGTTCATTTACCCAAGCAAATCTGTCCAGCCACACCCTCCCTCCCTCCTACCTACAGGCATCCCCATCCATGAGGGGGAACGGCTGTGTAGTCTTCGGTGTCATCTAAATCTGAAAAGAACCTGCCATTCGCTATCCGCATAACCTTAGGAAAGTTTTGCACATTCTGAGTTTGAGATGCCTGCAAGATATCCAAGTAGTGTCCAAGGGGCAGTTGGCGATATGGGAGAAGCACAGGAGAAAGGTCCAGCCTGGAAGACTCATTAGCATAGAGATAGTAATTGAAGCCTTGGGCTTAGATAGAATCACCTAAGGGCAGTACATCTAATGGAATGAGAAAGCGCACCTGGGAGTGTATTTAAATTTTCTTGGACAAGTTTTTATTGGGTCTCTATACTAATCAGTGAGAAAAGTTGTCCAGGGCAGTCTTGCTAGCATTTGAATGGATAATTGACTCGCCAGTCTTGGGTCCTCACTTACATCCCAATCCTCTGTTCAGTGTATGCACGCCTGGTGTTCATTACTCTAGTTTAGCTGAGTCAGCATTGGAGCAGCTGTTAGATTTGCTCATCTTCTGGTTCAGTGGCCATACAGCACATACAGCAGCAAAGACTGAAAATCCAGCCACCCTCTGCCCAAACAGTAGGGAAAAGCACATCATGCCTTGAAGCCCAAATGAGGCAGATTGGCAAGTGCAGCGGGGATCTTCTGAACTTGGAGGGTGGCCTGCCTCCATAGGTTCCTCCTCTCAGTGTCTCTGCTCCACATTTTGCTTGTAAGTATTCTGTGAAGGCAGGTACCTTCCATCTTCCTTAGCAGGGGGGCAGCCCTGCATCTCAGAGATCTAAGGAAGAAAGTTTCTCACCACCGTATTTAGAACTCAAGCTTTTAGGAGTGGACATTTTAAAAGGGAGCTGCTTATTTATTCATTTCCTTGACAAACATGCATGAAAGGCCAAGGCTTTAGAGATACTCTGTTGCCAATACAAACAAGGTCTCTGCTTTCAAGGAGTTGAGATTCTGGAAGAGATATGCTATAGATAAAATAATTACAGGTGGTTTAAGTACTGTGACAGAAAATAATTGGATAATCTTCTTTAGCTAGGGATGGCCTCTCCAAAGAGGGGACATTTAAGCTGAGTCCTGAAGATACAAAGGGGATAGATTTAGGAGAATCAAGACCAGTTAAACAATTGCACGGGCCAAGCTAGAGAGGCTGGTAATGCTAGGAGGCGGGAGGTGGATGCCAAGTGTGAGAGGTCTCCCGGGAAGCCTACAAATTACCCTATGACAAATGACAGTAGTCACCCCGGGGGCTATGGTGGCATTGAGCATTCCTTGGTTTCCATTATAATCCTCTTTTCAAAGGCATTGGGTTCAACTATGAAAACTTTTTCTGCCCAACGAGTCAATCCAAGAGGTGGTTTGTTGCATGCGTGCATTGATTTTTAAAGAAGCAGGGTGGCAAAAGTCTGTCTGTAACTGGGCCGAGGCCTTTGAAATTGACACTTAAAAAATATGTATATACAAATTCTTCTTGACGTTTGGATTTTACGCTGCCATTGTAGGAGACCCATGAACATATGTACGGAATACCGATAAGAAACTCCCCTCAGATCTGTCATCTCCACTAGAGCAAATGTTCCATCCAGAGCACTGATCCAAGAGGGCAGAGTTCCATTGTTTCTACTTGAATTTCCCAAGGGCCACATCCTAGGGAGAGTGGGGCGGGGTTGGGGGGAATGACAGGCATGGGAATATATGTAGGCTTTATTTTTGCATGTGATTTGCATAGCGCTTGATAAGCTGAAATCTGGCCTCAGAAAATGTTCAAATTAAAAATTTATCATGGCTACCACTGCAGCCATTTCTTAATATTTCCTTCTCTGTTTTATTCTTTTGCTCCAATTGACTGTCTGTGATGCATATATCTTTTTGTTAGATATGTACAGCTGTGATTTAGAGCATCAGAGAAGGAAAAGGGGAAAATCTGGGTCTGCCAGAGACCATTTCTTGGCAAATGAAATTTGTATTCAAGCCTTCAAGCCTAGTCATATCTTTCTCAGTCCTATAGTAAGAGTGCCTTTATTTGGGGGTCTGTCTTGGAAGCTCAAGGAAGCCGTATGTGTGATAGAAAAAAACAAAAAGTGAGTCTTGTGTGGAAACCTACTTGGATTCAAGTTCAGGCTTTGGTCTTTGTATTGTGCAATTTTAGGTAAGTTACTTTGCCTGTTGACACCTTAGTTCCTTCCTTTGTAACTGAGGATAAATGCAAACTTCCCAGGGCTATTATGAAAATGAAACAATACGTATTATGAATGTAGAACTTAGCACAAGGCCAGCAATTCATATTGCTAACTTGTTTATATAAACTGGCCTCCAGCCATATTGTGGGCATATTTTTTGTCTCCGAAATTTGTAATGGGCACCATGGTGGTGGCTACCATGCAATGACTAAGTGATATGGGGACCCCAACCCTCTGTGTTCTCTAGAGCTGGGGAGTGACTGGAGTGCTTTGGTTTTCTGAAGAGCTGTGCACATCTTATCAGTACTCACATTTGCGCTTAATATTTAATTAACATATACATTGACTTTGTTAGAAGCAATTAGAGAAACAGCTTCAGGTAAAGACATTTTGTGAAATTTCTGGACATGGGACTGTTAGACACTCAACATTTTCAATCCTTCGAGGATTTCTTACAGGATGTTTTACAGTCATTTTTTATTTTTCTGATTTCTGCTAATTATCAGAACTGTTACCTGAAACAGTCACAGCATTGCCATGAAATTAGATATGCTTGTTCCGTTTTATTTGTAAGTAGATCCGGGGAAGCTGTGGAATACGAAGCTTGCTTTTAAAAAATATTTAACACATTAGATCCATTTTGTACAACTGTTAGTCAAAACGAGAGCCCCATTAAAGTGATAGGATAAAATTTGCTGTTTATTATTTAAGAGCTATCTCACTCACCTTATAAGGAATCATGTTTTTAATTTACAAGCGAAAAGAGTAAAATTGTGCTGAGTTTAAGTAAATTTTGAAAATCTCACATCTTCCTTCAGGGCAGTAGTTCTCAACCTGGAGTGTACATCAGAATCTTTTGGAGGGCTTATTAAAGGGCCCAGATTTCTGGGCTTCCACCTTCAGAGTTTTTGCTTCAAGAGATCTAGGGTAGGGCCCAAGACATTGAGTTTCTAGCTTGGGGGAGGGCATCTGATGCTGAGTCCAGGGACCATATTTTGAGAACCACTGCTTTAGGGAAAATCTATAAGGGGTTATGCAGGAGAACTTTTCCCCATCTTGTTTCTTTATTACGTGTGTTTCAGGGTGGGCTACATTGCTTTTTGCTAAGAAAAATGTGTATTTCTATTTGGCTTTTCACTATAATTGTTTCAAACTGGGAAATTGGGTTTATGGTATTTGGTATGAGGGTAGCAAGATATGAAGCTCATATATGTTGCAGGAAGGGGGACCCCTTCCAGGGCCCGAGCTCTTGTCTAACACTTGGAAATGAATTGTCCGAGGAGACACACATACTGACATAGCAAAAGACTTTATTGGAAAGGGGCGCCTGGACCCTGGAGAACTGCTCTGCCAGGTGGCTCGCAGTCACAGGAATGGGGTTATTTTCTGGGGTGTCTCTGGCCAGTCACCTTGCTTGGCCCATATTTGGTCTGATTCAGGTCCTTGCTGGTGACGCGCACATCTCTCAGCCAAGATGGATTGCAGTGCGAAGGATTCTGGGAGGTCGGTAGGATATACTATGGGCTGGCGTCTCCTCTCTCCTGTGGACCCCTCCCAATTCTCCCAGTTAGCTGTTGGTGGCAGCACCATGTTCCTTGTTGGGACCTCCTGTTGTGAGACAGCTCATGCAAGCAGTTACTATTGTGCCTGGCCAAAGCGGGCAGCTTCAGTCAGTGGTTCCCTAATATATAGATATGTTTCCATGGGTGGATTAACTGTTCTTTAGATGAAAATAGGCTTTAATCATTTTTTAAAAAAAATATTTATTTATTTTGCCTGAGGCAGGTCTTAGTTGCGGCACACGGGATCTTCGTGGCAGCATGCTGGATCTTTTAGTTGCGGCATGCCGACTTCTTAGTTGTGGCATGCATGCAGCATCTAGTTCCCTGACCGGGGATCAAACCCGGGCCCCCTGCACTGGGAGCACAGTCTTACCCACTGGACCACCAGGGACGTCCCCCTTTTTAATTCTCAGTGGGAATTTATTTATTCGTTCTTTCAACAGGTATTTATTGGGGACTCCTTATGTACCACATATTGTTCTAAGTGTTCTGGATACTCCCGGAATAAAGAGGATAAAATTCCTTTTCTAATGGGGTTTAGGTATTAGGTGGGGGCATGGGAAGGGATGGATGGGAGGAAACAGACAATACATAAATCATGTCAAGTAGGAAATGTCCTGCAGAAGAATAAAGCTGGATGGGATTACAGAAAGCGATGGTGAGGGAGAGCGATTTTACGTGGAGTGAGCCAGGTGGGTCCCTCAGGTAAAGTGAGGGCTGAACCTGCAGGAAGGAGTAGGAGATCTGTGCCTGGGGGTGTTTGGGGGAGGAGGGTGTTTCTGATGGAGGAAGATGCTTCCAGGACGGGGAGTCAGGAGTGTCCTTGTTGTATTTGCGGAACAGCCGTTGGAACCCATTGGGTGAGAGGGAGGTGATGTTGAATGGCCACTGGATTTTATTCTGAGTGAGAAGGGGTGTCCCTGCAGGGTTTTGAGAAGTGCAGTAACAGAACCCGCCTCACCTTGGGAAGGAGGAGCAGTCTGGCTGCTTGTGGAGAGTGGAAACAAGGAAAGCATCCTAGGTGATGTAGGATGAGTAAAGGGTGAGTAGCACACCGGCGTACTTGTTGCACCACTCATGACAGACATCGCAAGTCAATCACAGAGCTCTTTCCCAGTGTTGTGGCTGTGGACTGGCATGACTTCCCAACACAGCAAGCAGCCAGAACTGAGCTCTTGGCATCTGCACATGGAATGAAATCTCTTTCTGTCCCAACAGTTCATATATCCAATGGCTTCTATCCTTAGAAGAGGTCTGGGCATCTGCCCCCAGCGGTATTTGTGCATCAACACTGTATACTGAACTCTGTGAGGCAGACAATAAAAAGAAGTCCATAAGCAAATGGACTTGATAATTTCAGATCATAAGAGCTTTGAAGAAAAATGACATGACTGAGACCTGAACAATGAGGCAATTTACATAATAGGGGAAGTAGAGGAGCAGCAGGTACAGGGTCCCATGGCAAGACGGACTGAGAGGGAGTGTGTCCAGGGCACAGATCTTGTTTTCTCTTGGTTCACACATATCCCTCTGGTCCATGCAGACCGTGAGCTCTGCAGTGCTCTCCCTGTGACATGATTGGCAAGTCGCTGCATCCTTTGATGGGGGTGATGCCTGAGTCATTTTTGGGCTTTCCCTTTAATACTCTCCCACCCAAAATCTCTCTCTTCTCCTGCACTCATTTCCATTTTGTCTTCCTTTCTCTAGTTCATTTATTTCTTATCCTTCTTTTTTCACTTTGCCATTACCTTTGTTGAGGAGGATTGTGTGGGGGAATATATCAGGGTGGATTTCATATGGCATTCAGGTACTAATAAGCTTATTACTTTGGGGACTTTCTTCCTTCTTTCTCTCCAGAATTATTTTTTGTAATAAATGCCCATTTCATTTACTAAGTTTTCCCTTGGGCACAAGCAACCTTATATGCAAAAGAAATTTCTGATCTAGTACCCTGATATAGTGTTTGCTAAAATATACACACAGAAAAAAATCATTCAACAGGAAAAATAAAACAGAAAGGAAACCAGTTGTTTCATCTGTTCAGAGAGCCATCCAGCCAGAGTAGTGAGTAGTAATTGCGGTATTTTGTCATGGAAGTCTTTGGTTGTATAACAGATTTCTGCTTTTTTGGCATCCACTTGTTCTATTGCCCATTGGATTTCCTTGCTTTGAGAAGTGCAGCTGAGGGCTTCACAGGAGTGTGAGTTAGCGAGAAGTAGCGGGGCAGCTGCTCTTTGCTGTGTGGGAGTTTCCAGGTGTGGTTGGTCAAGAGCAGAGGCTCAGCCAGAATCAGCTGTCAGTGTTGTCAGCATCTGTCTTCTTTTTCTTTCTTTCTTTTAATATTTATTCATTCATTTGGCTCAGTCTGTTCTTAGTTGCGGCATGTAGGATCTTCATTGCTGTATTCGGAATCTTTAGTTGTGACGTGCGAACGCTTAGTTGCGGCATGTGTGATCTGGTTCCCTGCCCGGGGATTGAACCCAGGCCCCCTGTGTTGGGAGCGTAGAGTGTTAGCCACTGGACCACCAGGGAAGTCCCTAGCATCTGTCTTGATTAAGGGACTTTACAGTGAGTCCTTTTTGCCCTCCAGCCTTGAGGATGGCTCACCATGCTTTGGTTTACTCATGTGTAAAATGGACTTGATTGGATCCACCTTATTGGGTTTCTGTGAGGAGGAATCCAGGGTGGTGGTGATGAGAACGGTTCACATTTTGAGCACTTAATACCCACCAGGCATGTCCCAAAGCACTGTACATTCACCATTTCAGTTAATCCTCACAATAGCTGATGAGGTCAATCCTACTGTCCCCATGTTCCTATTGAGGAAACGATGGCATGGAAAGTTAGGTGAGCTGCTCAAGGACACACAGCTTAGTGCCATGCCTGACACACATGAAGTGTTTCTGGAAAGGAAATAACTGCTGTTGCTGTTGTTTAGATTTAACTTTTAAAAAAACAAACCAACATAGCTTGAATATATTACAGAGTATAGGAAGTCCGATTCTCAATGTGTGTTGTTTTCTGTTTGTTTAGTTATTGGCTCCATTTCACAGCACTCATTTTCATCTTTATTGTTTTTCTGCTGATAAAAAAAAGTCAGTTTAAAATTTTTTTACCACGTTTTTTCCCTCCTATAAATGCTCTGAGTGTGGGCATCCTGTCAAAGTATAGTATCTGCTGGACCCCTTGAATCAGGCCTTCTTTGGGCCATCCGGGAAGACTCACCTTGACCCCCCTTTGGGGATAGGGGAGTAGACATTTCAAATAAGTCAAAAAGGTCCTCCAGGAAATTATGATTGTGGGTATTCCTTCCCTTTCTTCTAATTTTTAGCATCTTCAGAGTCTCACTTGGCTTTCTTGGAAACACGGCCAATTTGTGTGCTATTTTTTATGTTCCAGGTGTGTTGGGACCCTCTTAGGAAAGTCTCTCAATGTTTTAGCGTCTCAGCCCCCAGAACTACAAAATGGGGCTGGTGGGGATGATGATATGATGATGATGTTAATGAAACTAACATCTCCTAGGGTTATATGAATTAAATACAGCTTTGTAGGTTAAGGCTACTAAAGGCTTTTATTCCTCCTCTCAAACAATATACTTCATTTTCTCTGTGTTCTACTTTTCCTTCAATATCTAGTTTCCCTTACAATGTTCCTTCCTGCCTTCCCCATTCTTCCTTTTTCCATTCTTTCCATCCTTCCATCTGTCCAACAGTTCATCTGCCCACCCATCCACCCATTCTTCCTTCTGTCTGTCCGTCCGTCCATCCATCGATCCATCCATCCATCCATCCCTCCCTCCCTCCCTGCCTCCCTGCCTCCCTCCCTCCCTCCACCCCTCTCTTCAGCTTCGAGTGCCGATTTTACCAAATGCCCTTTTGCACCCTGGGCCTACAGCAGTGAACAACTTGTCGCCAGTTACAGTGTGGAGGCCACATAGATGTTAGTCTGTACCATAATCATCTAGATATATGTTTTCTTATTTTATTGTGTTTATTTTCTGTCCCCCCCCACCCTAGATTTTTCACTAATACTATAAGTGCAGCTGTATCCCCAGTGTCTAAAAAAGTACCTGGCACAGGGCGAACGCTCAACAAATGCTTTTGAATAAATGAATGGATCCTAAGTGAAACTTAACAGGCAGGCAAGTTGAGAAATAGATGAGCCTGCATTTTATAAGGACCTGATTTTTTTTTTTTTTTAACAGTTTTGGCAGTTTCAGAATTGTTGTAGCAGAAGATAACTATGAACAGTTTGCAAATGATGGCGTTTGTAGATTCGGGAGTTTCTTTTAAGTGTGTTGGAATTGATTTTCTGGGAGAAGAGAGAAATGCTGAGCTGATGTGACTCTGGGTTCCCACACCCAACTTCAGTCAGGGTGGTTCTGCCTTTCTCTGGTTTATGTATCTGGCTCCTACTTAAGGTCTGATTTGAAGAATGGTTTCCCCTACCGAAAAGTTTCACCGTAGATTAGAAAATTCTTCAAATGCAGCACTGCTCTGGCAAGTCTCCTGTTTTGGCCACTCTGTCCTCCTTCAGGCATTCTCCACATCAGAGCTGGAATGATCTTTCAAAATCTAAGCCTGACCACCATGTCACTCCCTCAGAACACCACAGTGGATTCTCATTACTAAAAAAAACAATATCTACTGTTTATTAAGCCTTACTAAGTCCATTCTGAGCATTTTCTGTGTATTAACTCATTGGATCCTTTGTACTGGAACGAGAGTCTTCTAAATCCCTGTTTTACAGATGAGGGAACCAAGTCTCAGAGGTGTTAACAAACTTGCCCAAGTGATGCAGCTAGCAGTTAACCTTAGAAGAGAGACAAAACAAGGATCTTAAGCGTTCCTAAATTTTTGTGCCTGGACCCTTCTGGTGCTCTAGTAAAAACGATGGAAGCTATCTCAGCATACTATTTTTAACTGCATAAAATAACATAATATTACAAAGGAAACAATTACCTTTAAATATAGTTAGCAAAATATTTTAAATAAACTTGGAGTGTATGGATGATAGAAGTAATATATGAGCTTCTTTAAATGCATTAACTTACAAGATCCAGAGCCAGGCACAATAATGCCATAATTTTTAAGTAGTGATGAACACGTATAAATTTCATGGTGTCTGCAAAGACCCTAACAAGATACGAAAATACTTCTAATTTCTATTGGTGAAAAAGTGGCAGATATTGCTATGATACCATCACGATTTATTGCCTGCATTCATAATAGAGGGAAAGGCTGAATTTTTTTTTTTTTTTTTTGCGGTACTCGGGCCTCTCACTGTTGTGGCCTCTCCGGCTGCGGAGCACAGGCTCCGGACGCGCAGGCTCAGCGGCCATGGCTCATGGGCCCAGCCGCTACGCGGCATGTGGGATCTTCCCAGCCCGGGGCACGAACCCGTGTCCCCTGCATCGGCAGGCGGACTCTCAACCACTGCACCACCAGGGAAGCCCGGAAAGGCTGAATTTATAGGTTAGTAAAGATAAGAATGTAATTTTTACCCATCCAAGTTCTCAGACGCTTGGAATATAATCTTAATAAGTCCTTCCTTGTCTTGTACCCTACGTCTTGGCCTCTGGTTACCTTGCCAGCCAATCATCCCCTCCCATATCTCCTTGCTTTCTGTTCCCTGGCCACACTGCTTACCTTTGGTCCCTCATGTTCCTCTCCACAGGACCTTTGCACATACTGGATCACCTTCCTGGAATGTACATCCCCTTCCTTCTCACCCTGTTAACTCCTCTCCTACCCATCTCAGCTCAGGTGTCACTTCCCCAGGGAAGACCACCTCGGTTTCCTCTCCAGGTCACTCTCCTCTGTCACAGCACCTCTTGTTGGATCGCCATGCTCCCAGTCAGAGCTACAGGTCTGGGTTTATTCGCCTGATTATTTGATCAAGGTCTGTCTCTTCAAATACAGTTTAAGCTTTATGAGTGTATTGGTTTGCTAGGACTATCATCACTAAGTATCAGACTAGATGGCTTAAGCAGTGGAAGGTTATTTTCTCACAATTCTGGAGGCTAGAGGTTGGTTTCAAGCAGAGTTGGTTTCTTCTGAGGCTTCCTTCCTTGCCTTATAGATGGCCATCTTCCTTCTGTGTTTTCACGTGGTCTTGCCTCTGTGCATGTCTGTGTTCTAATTTCCTCTTATAAGGATACCCGTCGTATTGGATTAGGGCCACTCTGATGACCTCATGTTAACTTAATCACCTCTTTAAAGACCCTGTCTCCAAATACAGTCACATTCTGAGATACTGGGGGTTAGTACTTAAATGAATTTGGCTGGCATGGAGATGGGGCCACAACTCAGCCAATAACATGAGGGAATGGAGGAAGTCTATTTCGCTCACCAGGCTTTCTCCATCATCTAACGTCTAGCACTTAACCCAGAGTTGACCATCAATAAATATCTATTAAATGAATGAATACGCACACAAGTTTGAATGAGTGAAACATACTTTATTGACCATTGAAACATTAAAAACATGCCTTTGTATCGGATGTTCTAACATTGAGCTTATTCTTTGAATTCTAATTTTCACTGTTCCAAAACGAGTACATCTGATCTAGGAATGTCCAAATCACATTAAATGAAAAATCTCATGTGCCTATACTTGTCTGCTTGACTCAGCTCGAAGTAGCGTTAGTTATGTAATTAAATCACAGATGCAGAATATTTAAATTTCAATTCTGGAGTGATTAGTTACAACCTGAAGTTTACTCTGTTCTGACATGCAGCACGTTGGCTTTTTTAAATTAATCAATTAATTAATTAATTTTAATTTTGGCTGCGTTGGGTCTTTGTTGCTGTGTGAGGGCTTTCTCTAGTTGCGGTGAGCGGGGGCTACTCTTCGTTGTGGTGCATGGCCCTCTCATTGCGGTGGCTTCTCTTGTTGCAGAACACAGGATCTAGGCACTTCAGCTTCAGTAGTTGTGGCATGCGGGCTCAGTAGTTGTGGCGTATGGGCTTATTTGCTCCGTGGCATGTGGGATCTTCCTGGACCAGGGCTTGAACCTGTGTCCCCTGCATTGGCAGGCGGATTCTTAACGACTGCACCACCAGGGAAGCCTCAGCACATTGACTTTGATTGTTAAATCAAATTGCTATTTGGTTGTAGAAAGCAGGGTTTTAGCTTCTATGAAAAACTAATTAGGTTGGAATTGGTTGAAGCAGGTGTTTTCTGGGATGATTGCAGCCCATTTATGCATACCTTTTTCTTTTTGCTCATATGTAAGCACAAGTAGCCACAGCAGTCTCAAATACAAAATTGAAAAATGCAGCACAGTGCTGACCGTATAACTTCTGGAAGTATATTGTCATGTGATAGGCCGTGATGGTGGGATTCAAATTGTGTCGAAAAATCAAGGTTCTTACCATTTTTATCAGTATAGCAGCAAGCTGGGAAGAAAGAGACAAGGGATGTACTTGAGGTGGAGCTGGTGGGTTCTTGAGTGCAGTGTTTTCCCTAATGAAATGTTACCGAGTGTTGCTAAAAATAAGTAAATAAAAGTCATCATAATAAAAAAAAGTTATGTGGTCAAAGAGCACTGGGAAGCAGGTTTCTGATGTGCAGAAGCTCACAGAGCCCTTGACGTTGCTAGTGTCCATTGCGACTTTCCAAGTGGGGAACGCAGTGTGTAGACTCTCACACATTTGTCTCCACACTCTTTTTTTCTTAAGGGACTGGTGTCCTGAGAAACTCGTTTTGAGGGTGGTGCCTCTCAACAGTCTAAAATTAGTTCACACATTTTTTTGGTTTGGAGATACTTATCAGAATTTCGCCTTTTACCGTTCAGGTATCATAGTATTATATGTTGGTATTTCACTGGCATCATTCCAAATATCAATTTTTTTTTTTTTTTTTTTTTTGAGGTACACGGGCCTCTCACTGTTGCAGCCTCTCCCGTCGCGGAGCACAGGCTCCGGACGCGCAGGCTCAGCGGCCATGGCTCACGGGCCCAGCCGCTCCACGGCATGTGGGATCTTGCCGGACGGGGGCATGAACCGGTGTCCCCTGCATCAGCAGGCGGACCCTCAACCACTGAGCCACCAGGGAAGCCCCCAAATATCAATTTTTAATGCAGACCATTACAGTGGTTAAAATTTTATAGATCTGAGTGTAAGTTTTTAAACTAAATTCAGCAATTTTAAAAAAACCCTCAAAGTTTCTGTGTTTTTTGTTACAAGTGTCAGAAAACCAACTCAAACTGGCTTTAGCAAAAAATCGTGTGAAAGTGGCTGGAGAGGGATTTATTAACTGAGAAAAGAATGTGTCATCGGGATTCAGCCTTGCTGTGTCTGCTGGATTTTCTCTCCTTCCATAGTCACTTGATCTCAAGGAAGATCTTTGCCTGTCTAAGGAAATAGACTCCAGTAGGTCTGCTCACTTAGCATTTGCAGTGGAAATTGAATTTTTCTTTGCCTTTCTTTCAACACAGGGTGAAGTAAGACAGAAAGAGAAAAACAAATGTCGTATATTAACACATATATGTGGAATTTAGAAAAATGGTACAGGTGAACCTATTTGGAGGGCAGGAATAGAGATGTAGATGTAGAGAACGGACCTGTGGACACAGGCGGGGAAGGGGAGGGTGGGACGAAATGGGAGATTAGATTGATGTATATACAATACCATGCGTAAAATAGGTAGTGGGAAGATGCTGTCAAGAGCAGGAAGCTCAGCTTGGTGCTCTGTGACAACCTAGATGGATGGGGTGGGGGAGGGTGGGAGAAAGGGAGGTCCCAGAGGGAGGGGATGTAGGTATACATATAGCTGATTCACTTCATTGTACAGCAGAAACTAACACAACATTGTAAAGTAATTATACTCCAATTAAAAAAAAAAAGAATGGAAAAAAATATCTCATTGGCTTGGTTTGGGTCCTGTGACTCCCTGCCTTCCACCCCCTCCTAGACCTGTGCAGGCAAAGCTGGATTGTGTGCCCTCTTTTACGCCTAGGGGTGGGGGCCACCCCATGGTAAGTCCGTGCACTGAGCCAGGGAAGGGACATGGGATATGGACCCCAAGGAGAAAATGGAGGTACTTTGGCCCAAAGAAGCAGAAATGTATGTCTGGCCGGTGAAAATAACAGGTATCCCATTCCCCTGCCTTCAGGCCTGTGAATATCTCTTTTGCTGTAAATCCAATGAAAAAGATTTCAGTTAATCGAGCTTCTAGTTAGTTAAGCTGCAGCTAATTAAGTTTGTTAGATAACCAGGTGTGATGGAATACATAAATAGAAGAGATGTCACAGTAATAAAATCAACACGTCCCGACAGTTGGTTCTGTGTGGGAAGCAAGTGAAAGGGAGGATTCAAGGATGACTTTAAATATCCCAGATGATGTGAGTATACTGTGAGCTTCTTCACCTTGGGTACTATGTCTTTTCCATTTTGGTGTCACTATGGCCTGCCACATAGTTAATTGTCAGTGACTTTTTTCACTGTTGTAGAATTAGGAGATTGGGATGATTTTTTTTTTTTTTTTTTCCTGAGGGGTCATTAACTGAAATAGGGGAGCATAGATTTAGGAGAGAAGATGCTGAGTGTGAATTTGAAAGTTAAATGCATTTGACTTGCCAGTGGGACAGTTTGGCATTTGGGAACATGGAACTCAGGTCCATTTGATTGTATCCTGGGAAAATCCAATCTTAGCTGTAACTTTAGTTCATAATAAAACTTTCTCTGGTAAAACTGTAGGCGTATTTCCTCATGAGAAGCAGGAGGTGGGATGCTTTATCAAGGAATAAGGCTATTGAAGAGAAGTGTTTATGGAGTATTTGTTTTCTCTTAAATTCACTGGTGTCTGGGTCTCAGAGAGATTGTGTTTCTAAATGTTTCCACTTGTGAGTGGCAAATTGTGTTCATGCCACATTTTAGTGACATAATATCACATTGCCTCAACGAGGACAATTTGGGGCCTAAAAATCATAGTCGAGGAAAATTCGCCTTTGTTTCCATTGTAGTCAGCTGAAGTTCAACTGTTTTCCCAGCACTGGGGATAATGTAGAAAAATAAAACTACAAACAGAGCTGGCAATGGGTAAATAGTTTCTTAATCAGTAGTTCTCAACTCTGAAACTTCCTGTTTTAATCATAAATGTTTTAGTATTTCCTTCATTATGTAAAAATGAAATTAGTAGATAATATATTCTTTAATATACCTAATTCTTTTTTTCTCTTTTATTATTTTTTTATTGAAGTATAGTGAATTTACAATGTGTTAGTTTCAGGTATATAGCAAAATTATTCAGCTATACATATGTGTCTATTCTTTTTCAGATTTTCTTCCATTATAGGTTTTTACAAGATATTGAATATAGTTCCCTGTGCTATACAGTAAGTAGGTCCTTCTTGTTTATCTGTTTTATATATAGTAGTGTGTATCTGTTAATCCCAGACTCCTAATTCAACTCTAATATAGCTAATTCTTAAAAATCATGTAGTGATCTAACTAACCATAGAAAATAAAAGGAAAGTAATGGATAACAAATGATGCATACTGCAGTAGGTAATTGATGCTTCGACACAAGTTTACTAGAGCAGTGCTTCTCTTGAGAATCTTGTTAAAATGCAGATTCTGATTCAGCAGCTCTGGGGTGGGGCCTGAGGTTCTGCATTTTGAACAAACTGCCAAGTGATGCCAGTACCACTGGTCTTGAGCCCCACTTTGGATGGCAGGGCTTTGGAGGACATAATGAGGTATCAGAGGCTTGCGCTTATACCGGTAATCCCTATGAATGCTTCAGCTCTAAAACCCACTGCTACAGATGCATTGAATGGGCTACCATTGCCTTTGGTGACGCCATTTTTGAAATGATAAACAATCCTTGGTAAAGTTCCCGACAGAGTAGAATAGCATTTTCCTCTCATTTTACACAATTTTGCATGCACTGTATATTAAAACTGTAAAAAGCAAAAAAATCTGCGTTTCCGTGAACCAAAGGAAGGTTCTAGGCTCAGGTGCTTGGCATTTTGTTTCCTGCCCACTAGGGTAGTCCTGAATCCTGCACAATTCTGTGAGGCGCCCTGCCCACCAAATCCCAGTGTTGTTTCTCAGTTGCTGTGGCAGCTCCCGTTCCCTCTGTATTCAGAAAACACCGCACAGATTTCCAAGATGTCCTCTAGGAGGAGGTACCATCTGTTGAGGACTTCTGAACCCAAAGACCAATAAATGGGAATAGGCCACAGGGACATTCACAGGTGTGATGTCACTACTTATATATAGTTTATTTAGGCAAATTGTCCCATAAGCCAGGGCCCATGGAAAATACAGAAAATGCAGTCCTTGCACAGCACATGACAGCTAGGGGCACATTCTTTTTGGAGGTGTTTTCCCTGCTGTTCACTTTGTTACCCTGGTAATTGGGGGGAAGTTGCTATGGCCGTATTTGCCGCTGACAGATTTGTTTTGCAGTGTGTTGTGAGAGGGTGTTAAATGCAGGCCTGTGAAGAATCTGAAGCAAATGGAGATAATTTGGGGCGGGGGGGGAATAAGGGAGTGTAACTTCCTGGTAACCACAGACTGAATTGTTTTTCTAGCTTCATTTCACCTCTCGCAGTGGCCCTGTATTTCCAGTGTCAGAGAACCTTGACTTTCTCCCGACACTAGAAAGGAAAGTACAGTTATTCAGGGTGACATAATCCTCTGAAGTTCTACCTTTGCACCATACAGTTCTGCTAAAAGCTTTATTTCTAAAATAGCAAAGATGGGATTGACTGAATGAAAATAGGAATATGTAGAATAGGTTTTATTAGTTGTATCACAAGAGATATTTATATTCAAGGGACCACCACTTCTGATTGAATTCAACGTTACTGCCTCAGATAGGCCCTTAGCTTAAAAAATCTTAATCCTCAGGCAAGGTGCCTTCTCTGACATTGTGCTGGATAAGTAGTACATAAAATTAGGATGATTTTTTTTCTCCATTTGCTCTCAAGCATATTTAATGCCATTGGAGTATAAGAACAATGTATTCATTTTAGACTATTTGAAAAAATAAACTAAAATTTGAGAAAAACTTAAAAAGCAAGTAGCAGTATGCATAATCTCTCCATCCAGAAATGACAACCACTGACAAGTATTTCCTATTAATCTTTTTTTTTTTTTTTTAGTGCAGGAATACACAGGGACATGCTTACATCTTAACAAAATTAGTATAGTTCCACTAATTCTGTAAGCTAGTTATTTTTATTTAGTCTTCTGAAGTAAACATGTTAATAATGCTTGATTTTTTAGCACTTATTTTTTATTCATAGAAAACTTTGAGATAATCATAAATTAACATGCAGTTTCACGAGAGCCCTTGGACACTTGGCCCCCTTTCCTCCAATGGTAACATGTTGCAAAACGCTAGTATAGAAACAGACTCACAGACATAGAGAACAGAGCTGTGGTTGCCACGGAGAGGAGAGGTGGGGGAGGGATGGAGTGGGAGGTTTGGCTTAGCAGATGCAAACTATTATATACGGAATGGATAAACAACAAGGTCCTGTTGTATAGCACAGGGAACTATATTCAATATCCTGGGATAAACCACAATGGAAAAGAATGTAGTTACATATACACACACACATAGATATGTATAACTGAATCACTTTGCTGTACAGCACAAATTAACACAATATTGTAAATCAAACTGTACTTCAATTAAGAAAAAAGAAAGAAAGATCAAGTGATTAGAGGGTTGGAAATTTCAGCCCCTGCCACTGACCTTCAGGGAGAAAGGAATGGCTAGAGATTAGGTCTATGAAAACTCTCGAACCACAAGATCTGGGGAGCTTCTGGGTTAGTGAACACATCCTGGTGCTGACAGGGTGACACACGTAGAGGGCATGTAAGCCACACACACACACACACACACACACACACACACACACCACACACACACCACACATCTCTTCCATTTGGCTGTTCCTGAGTTGTATCCCTTTATATTAAGCCAGTAGCAGTAAGTAAACAACAAACAAACAAAAAACCTCTCGTATAATATTGCATCCCAGATATTGGCGTTGATATAATCTACCAGTCTTGTTCAGGTTTCTCCTGTTGTGCTTGTACTCATTTCTGTGGCTCTATGTACTTAGTTTTATAAAGTTCGATCACCTGCGTAGGTTTGTGTGTCCATCTCCACAGTCATGTAGGAACAGTTTTGACATCACACCTGGTGCTCCTGTTACCTTTTACAGCCATACCCATCTCCCTCCTGCTTCCACTTCTAACCCCTAATAACCACTCCTCTCACTTCAATTTCTAAAATGTTGTCATTTCAAAATTTTATGTTAATGCAGTAATACATATTAACCTTTTTGGGATGGACTTTTTTCACCTGGCCTAATTCTGTGGAGTTTCATCCACATTGTTGCGAATATCAGTAGTCTGTCGCTTTTTAATTGCTGAGTAGTATATCATGATACACACACACCGCCCCCCGCACATATATATGTGTCCATCACTGTATATCAGTATATCATTACATATATATGTTTAGATGTATATACATACACACACATATATTCTGTGTATATCACAGTTTGCTTAACCCCTCACCTGTTGAAAGACACTTTGGCTAGATCCAGTTTTCAGCTCTGATAAGTATAGCTGCTGTGAACACTCATGTACAGGTTTTTTGTTTGGTTGCTTGTTTTCAATAAAAAAATTCAGTTTTTTCCTAGGATAAATGCACTAGAGTTCAATTGCTGGTTGAATGTTTAGTTTTATAAGAAACTGACAAACCATTTTCCAGAGTGATTGTACCATTTTCCATTCTTACCAGCAGTATATGAGTGTAATTCAGGTTTTTTCCCATCCTCACCAGCATATGGTGTTGTCACTGTTTTCATTTTATCCATTCTGATAGGTGTGAAATGATCTCATTGTAGTTTAAATTTGCATTTCCCAAATGCATAATAATGTTGAGCATCTTTTCATGCACTTGCCATCTGCAGATCTTCAGCCAGACGTCTGTTCAGGGCTTTTGCTCATTGTTTAATCGGACTTTTTTTTCTTTTAATGTTGAGGTTTGAGAGTTCTTTATATGTTCTAGATACTAGTCCTTGGTCACATATGTGATATGAAATATTTTCTCCCAGTCAGTAGGTTGTCTTTTTCTTTTTCTTCACATGGGCTTTCATAGAGCAGAAGTCTTTAATTTTGATAAGGTTCAAAATGATCAGTTTTTCCTTTTATGGATCATGCCTTTGGTAATAATACTAGCTCTAGATCCTAAGGATTTTTCTTTTTTTTTCCCTAGAAGCCTAAAAGTTTTACATTTAAGTCCATGATCCATCCTGAGTAAATTTTTGTGTGAAGTGTGAAGTTTAGGTCAATATTCATTTTTTTTGCCCATGGATATCCACTAGTTCTAGCACCATTTGTTGAAAAGATTAATCCTTCCTCTACTGAACGCTTTTTTGCACCTTTGTCAATCAGTTAGGCGTTTTTGTGTAGGTCTATTTCTGGGTTCTAGATTATGTTCCATTGATTTATGTGTCTCTCCCTCTGTCTTGATTATTTGTAGTTCTGTAACCAACCTTAATATTGGGTAGAGTGATTCCTTCCACTTTATTCTTTGTCAGGGTTGTTGTAGCTTTCCTAGGGCTGGACTGCTTGTTGCGAATGGGTCCTCATTTCTGGTTTTGCATGCCTGTTCATGATGTTCATTTGCAACTCCGGTCTCATTTTTCAGTTTTCTCTCCAGCGATTATTTTGTTTTATAAAGGGAGCATTTCCCTTTCCCTGGGAATCATGTCTTTTCTTTCTCCTCACTTTTCACAGTTAAAATTGTGAATGTGAATGATTTTATGTCCACCTAAACCCACCAAACTCTTCAACACCTTGCCATGGACTTATTCTGCCTTTTTTTTTTTTTTTTTAAACATCATCTGCTCTCTTTGGTATCTAATTTTTAACTTCTTTTGATTTTGTTCAGGTTTATCTACATGATTGGGAATGGGGATGAAGAGTGGAAATTACCTGCTGACCATCTAACAGTGTTCTGTTCAAAAGCAAGAGGACTTTGCACTGGAATATCAGTGTGAATTTGAGCATAAATATAAGTGCACAGTGTCTGCCAGTGTTTATTTAAACAGAAAGTTTTTTGGAGTTATCTTTTTTGGAAAATGTTTCCAAACAATGTGACAGCAAAATGATAGTGTAAATTGTAATGTCTGTCCCAGTTAGATTCATAAACATAGGAAGAATCTTTTTCTGAAAAATGTTTGGGTTGTTCATTCAGAGTGAAAATGATGTAACTCACATTCAAAAATAATGGCAGGATGAAATAATGATTTTTATCTTTGAGAGTCATATAGGTCCTTTGTTACTTTGCAGGGAGTCTGGGGGAATAGCTTGTTTGGGGCCGATGTTTTTAGATTATGGTCTGTGAGTAAGACCCAGATCTTTGGAAAAGAGAAGGAATACATGCAGGGAGAGATGATTTAGAATTATTTTTAGTTCATAAATAATGGAATGGATGCTCTCAAGTGTCTATGATCGTGCTTTAGCCACTAAGCCAAGGAGTACGTAAGCTCTCTTCTCAAAGCTCCTAAGATAACTTGTGCACGGAAGATGAATCTGAGTGCAAGCACCTAGATGCTTTGTCCCCAAGCCCCCCTGTAGATCTTGATTAAGCACGTCTGGACATATGGACTTGTGGGGAACACCTTTCCTGAGCCTTGTCAGTGAGCCAGAGTGGCTTAAAAACTAACATAGGCCAAAATCAATCCTTCATCCTTTATCCTTTCCAAAGCTCAAACTTGAATATCTAGTCTTCCTACTCCTTTATGAGAAAAACTCATACCATACTTTCCTGGTTTGCCTGTGACAATTCTAGTACTATATATTCCTGGTCGTCCCAGTATAATTATTAAAAGTACTCCCTTTCACTCTCGAGAGTGTCCCTGTTTGGATGGTAAATTACATGGTTCCTGTAGTCTTAGCTTGCTTAAATCAGAGACAAATGAAAAGGAAGGTATTAATGACAGCACAAGACTGTGCCTTGATGCATGGTGGAGGCTACTCGAGGCTGCTGTCTGCTGATGTGCCTTGGCTGAGGTGAGTTTGGGACAGGGCATGGGAGTTTAAGGGAGATACTTGCAGACCTGTTCTACCTTTTTCCATAAAAGAATAGAAAGCATACAAAGGAAAAAGTATGAAATATAAGAGCTTTTCCTATAGGATGCCTTTCCACCTTTCTTACCCATATTTTGAAGGGAGAAATCTTGAGATCAAGGGAGAACTAGGCTTTGTCTACCTTCATCTCGCTTCATCAGGAGAAGAAAGAATGACAGAAAATCAGCGTCGTCTGGGCATGCCCTGTCCTACAGCCGCTTTAACCCTGCTGCTGCCCAACAGCCTTGTGGAAACTAGGGAGATGGGAAAGATTCTGCAACCCCATGCACTCAAACTTCTGATGGGCAGAATGCAACTCCACCTAGTCTTGGAGACCACTAAAACGTCCTTTACCCTTTCCAACTATTGCAGTCCTCTTCTTTCTGGAGGGTAGAGTGAAGGTGGAGATATGAGGGTTTTCTTAAAGCCATACCTATCTCCCACTCTTGATGAATAGCCCTGGGGTCTGGTCATTCTTCTGCCTCTAAGGAATGGGTGACATGATGATACTTTTCCACGAGATTAGGGGTAACATCAATGCCTCTACTCTTTTTAGGTATAGCATTTTTAGCGGTATGTTTTAAACACCTAAGTACTGATACTAGCAATTGATATATCTCAAAAAGTTTCATTTTAGCATGGAAATAAAATTGAGATCTTAAAAATTTCATTAGGAAGTGTTTGTTACTGTTGGTTCCAGCATAAATAAGGATTGTGTGCAATGTTTGACATTTGAGTTATAAAATTCACATTTCTCATTGAACTCAAGAAGGCTTAGGAGAATGCGGAGCTGAGAGGACTACCTTTTTTTGTGAACGTGCCCCCACATCATTCCAGTTTATGCAAAAAGTAGAAGACAATTTATAAACCTGAACACTTGGTTGTTAAGTTTCTTGTGACATTCTTTCTACCCTTGTGGGAAGATAGTGGGGTTTGGGGACTGCTGACCAAGAGTGGGAACATTACCCAGCTGTGGGCCTTGAGTCATCTATACAGGTAACATGCAGGACCCTCTGAAGGGAGTGCCTTCTGTATGATCCTGTGGTTTGGATTTGTTCTCCCTTCTTTTTTTTTTTTTTCGGTACATGGGCCTCTCACTGTTGTGGCCTCTCCCGCTGTGGAGCACAGGCTCCGGACGCGCAGGCTCAGCGGCCATGGCTCATGGGCCCAGCCACTCCGCGGCATGTGGTATCCTCCCAGACTGGGGCACGAACCCGTGTCCCCTGCATTGGCAGGCAGACTCTCAGCCACTGTGCCACCAGGGAAGCCCCTGTTCTCCCTTCTTTTTGATGGGTGTTCTGATTAGTCCAGGGGATACTTATGGCTGTGGGAATGCTGTTAAGGAAATGGTAAGACTTACCCAAGAATCCCCAGGGAAACGTCAGTAACAGTTCTTATCACCATGGATACCTGTACAAGCATGGTCCTAAGATGAAGTAATCACTGGCTCACTCTGTGTAATTCATGTATCAAATACAATGCAAATGCAGAATATTTGAGATAGTTGAAAATTTAGCACATTCATGTTTTTGAACTAAAGGGTGTAGGCAGGTAAATGGAAAACCTTCCCTGCAGAAATGACACACTCTAGGGGAAAATTGCTTTGTTAGTCCAAAGATATGCTTAGCTAATGAGAAATTAAACAACATAATTGAGGAGGAGAAGCTGAGCAGGTAGAACATGGATATAAAAAAGAGTTCTGTCACCATTGAGGCCATTATTTATGTTGGAAGGTTAGATGGCTCTTAATTATTCATTTAGGTATCCATGAGGATAGAGAACAACTATCTTCAAAGAAAAAAAGATACATTGAAATGAGTAAGAGATTCTCAAGATTCAGAGAATGAGTGTATGTGGAATTTTGCAGATGTTCAGAACCCTGTTGAGTTTTGGAGTAGGAGAGAGATGTTCTACCAATGGACAGTTTTCTTGTTTGAAGAGCATTAGCACACAGGCTGACAAAATGTGAAAAGCACAGTGCTGATGAGCAAGGGGAAAAAAAGATGGCTCTGAGGTTTCTGTGTTGAGGAAGGCAAGCTGTGCGTTAATGTCCCTGCAATCAAATCCGACTACACTTTGCTGAATCTTCGTAAAGTCCAGAAACACAAGTAGACAAGAAGAAGTGTCGATTATCCATTCCCTCCACTTAGGACCAGAAAGTCTTCTGTACATCTACCTTAATCCCATTATGTTGTTACTTGAACTCAAGTTAACGCTCACTTTTATTTTGTTAGCAAGGAAGTTTGATTTAATTTTTGGTCTGCAAGTTGGATACTTAAAGAAAACGCAAAAATACTACCACTTAGTAGCTTTTTTTTGGTGGAGGGGGGAAGGAAACACAGCCTACCAATGATTAGTAGTGTTGAATTTTTGTCCTTACGTGTGGCCCATGCCCTGATGTCTGTTCTTGAGCTCATTTCCTTGTGGACTTGGATTAGGCAGAGATGGGTCACTTGGTATATGAAGAGTTTTACCTTTTGACATGGATACAAAAGAGTAAGATTAAATGGGGGAAGTTGCCACAGAGTTTCATGCCAACTGCAGAAAGCTGTAAGGTGTAGAAAGTACGGAGGCAACACAAAGTGGTGATTCCCTTTCCTAAAGGATAAGTCTGGGTCCAAGTTTGGCTTCTTAAACTGCCTTCCTGTTTCCACGTACTGACATGTTTTCTTCTCCACTACCTTAAGCACTCTTTTTGAATCCAACATTTTTCTTCCCTGTTTGTGTCAGTTACTGGAACATACCCTGTTGCTGTTGATGAGACTACAAAGCCTTGCTAGTCTGTCATCAAGCCAGGTCAAGTCTTCTTTGATGTGTCTGGGTCACTACCCTTCACCCAGCTGTCACCACTGGACGGCTTATGACCGTGGAAGCCTCTTTCTTATACTTCTGCCTCCACCTCGATGTATGACCTGGCCAGACCTTCAGTCTGGCTCTCCTTTCCAAAGCTTATCTGACCTTGTTGGCAAATAGTAAATATCAAAACAAAACAGAACAAAAAACTTAAGGAGGAAGACAAAATAAAATAGTAAAATTTTAACAAGTCCTAAAAAGTTCCCCCCTTACGCTATTTAGCCTAGTCTCAACTCTAAAGATCTTATTTATGCTATAATAATAATCATCATATTAATGATGATGATGGAATGCATTCTCCTAGTTAATCTTAAACTGTCCTGAATTATCTCTTTCTCCACCATGAAGTTTTAAATTTGTAAAGGGCCCTCCACAGCTCATAATAAAATACCAAATGCATGGGAGACACAGAATTAATATTTGTTGAATTAAATTAAATACATCTGGTGAAATCCCTTTGAAGAGCTCATTAGTAATGAAGTCTGGTAAGTTTCTGTGTGAGCAGCAAACTGGGATATGTCATTCTGTGTTGTCAAACACAATGTTGTCCCTCCAGAAAAACACTGTTGGTTTCGTGTGATTCATTGACAAATTCAAAGGATGGTGTGACCATCTGTTTTCTATAGCTCCTGAGGAAAGAACAAAAGGATTGGGCTCTGAGCTGAGAATGAGGAGAAGGGGGTAGATAAAAGGAAGGATTTTTTCTCACCGTTCAGGTTATATAACCATTGCCTGGATTATCCAGGAACTCTGCCATCTTCTTCCCTAGAGTCTTCATAAAAAGGAGTGTCTTCTTTGATGGAGATGATGGACATAGTTTTTCCAGATGACCTCTTTGGGCTGGTTCCAATTCTGTGGTTTTTAATTCAAGTTTTTTCCCCCTTATTCTCCAGATTTATATATTTTTTTAATTATGAGAGAAATATGTTTGTTTAAAAAAATCTGAGATTTCAGAAACTTATAAAGTAAAAAAATGAAAGTCTCTGCTCCACTTTCTTTCCCAAGAGCTAACCACTATTAATGGTTTAATGTCTTTTCCTGCTTTTTACTTTAAATATAAAAACTTACATATGTACATGTCATGACTTTCATAAAAATGCGATTATAGTTTCCATTCCCCTTTAGTTTGCATCTTTCCTCTCATTATTGTGTGTGTATGTTTTCTTCTTTTTAATGATTATGCACAATTTCTTTGCATAGATATACCATAATTTTGTAACTGCTCTCAAATAGGTGTATACTGGGGTTGTTTCCAGAATTTACTATTGGATGTAATGCTGCAAATATCCTTGTGCTTTACTAAAGGTGTGTCCAGAATATGTGCTCAATTTTATCAAGTGCTTTTTTTACATTATATGCTCAGGTAACCATATGGTTTTTCTCCTCTAAATTATTGATATATAGAGGGTATTACGTTGAAAGTCATCAAAAAGGGTGAAGATTGTACAGAAGGTCCCTGACTTATCATGGTTCAGCTTATGATTTTTTGGCAAAAGTGAAATGTATTCAGTAGAAACTATACTTTGAATTTTGATCTTTTCCTGGGCTAGTGACATACAGTGTGATCCTCTCTTGTGATGCTGGGCAGTGGCAGCAACTGCAGCTCCCGGTCAGCCATGCGATCAGGAAGGTAGACAACCAGTACGGTTATAACCATTCTGCACCCTGACAACCATTCTGTTTTCACTTTCAGTATAGTAGACAACAAGTTACATGGGATATCAACACTACATTATAAAACAGGCTTTGTGCTAGATGATTTTGCCCAACCATAAGCTAAAGTAAGTGTTCTGAGCACATTTAAGGTATGCAAGGCTAAGCTATGATGTTTGGTAGGTTAGGTGTATTGAGTTCATTTAGACTTAATGATATTTTACACTTAAAATGGATTAGTCAGGACATAATCCCACTGCAAGTCAAGGAAGTTTTATACTGCCATATTTGCTTTTGAAAACCCATCATATCATCCCTCCTTCTGCTCTAGTATTTCTTAGTGAGAACAGCTCAGCTGAATTTCCCTCCAGTATTGGAATAGATCATTGTTCCTTTTTTTTTTTTTTAACTTTAGATCATTGTTTCTTTGAATGAATCTCATGAACTGGTTGGCTTGTGTTAAAGAACCATCTTTTATCAAAAACAGTTGTTCTTGGTTTTGTTATTATTGTTTTGAGCTCAGTTACACAGTTGAAATTTCTAAGTCAGATGTGGGTATGAGGCTCTACCACTGTAATGAACTACTGCAAAGATCTTTCTGTTGTACTTCCCTTGAATTTTTGGCTCTAGCCCTACTTGGCTCACGGTGGGTTTGCTTTTGTTTTTAATATACTGTTGAATTCACTGTGCTCTACTTTTGTATGACTTTCTATGAGTTTATCTCTTTCTGTTTTTCACAAGTTCCCTAATAGGTAACCTTTGTACATGTGCTATAATGTACTGTTAATAAACTTTTTCAAGTAGTTTAAAAACCTTTTAAAAAATATACTGTGTGTAAGTAGCCATTTATGCTTTGGCAGAAATTACTTTGAGACTGATGACTGCAGCTTTCCAAACTGATTTATTCAAAGCAAGCATCTTCCAGTATCCTTGAAGTTTGGAGACCATGGGGGTTCCATTTTTAAGGCCGATACGTTGCTGTTTTAAATTATACTGAAAACTCTAAACATATGGAGCTTTTCATCTACCCTTCCATCACACATGTTAATGAATGTCGTAATCTTATTTTTATTTGGCCACATGAATCTCAGTGCCCACATGATGTGATTGAGACTGACGGTATGGTTGAAGGTTAGTTAGGAAGATCAGAGAGCATCAGGTCAGAATGCTTCTCCCCCTCTAATTTCTGAATCTTTTATCTGGTGAGACACAGCAGAGCTGGCTGCTTGCATCCGTGGGTAGTGCAGCCTTAGAATATCAGTGGCACTCTCCCTCCTCTCTATTAGGAACCCAGCGCAAAAGCAAATTGGGAATGCACTTTACAGTGTCTGCAGGAAGTCTGCAGTTTATTTATTAACACTAAATGCATCTGTTGCGCTGCGGTGATGAGATGAATCCTCATTTTTAATATTTGATTTGCAGCTGATTAATCGCTTGAAGCCTTCGCTGTCGTACAAATGTAGACTGCTGATGTGACTGGGAAGTGTACCAGATTTAGAATTGGAGAGCAGGTTGTGTGGTGGGCAGCCCTCAAACCACAGAACACCTGGAGCTGGGCTGTAGAGGGAATAGTACCAAGGTGAAGGGGCACACTGCAGTTGTGGTTTTTTTTTTTTTTTTTGGTGGTGACTCTAGGGAAAAGGTAGTGTTGAAAATTGTCTCAGAACATGAAATCTGGGAAATAGCTGCTGTAAAAATGAGGGAAAGCTAAATCGTGTCAGTAAAAAAGAGAGAAAAAAAGGGTTATTCTTATGATCACTGCCTCTGACACTTTGGCCTTTTCCTTGAAAATATACTTCCCATATGTGGAGTTTCACAGGCACCTCATGGGATTGGGACTGTCTGTGATCATAGGGACGAAATAAAACGCCTGGTTTTTGTTCTTGAAAATACGTTTGAGGGCTTGCATTCTTCAGTGTTTGCAAGAATCTGAGCTGAAGACCTCACGCTGATCGGGCTGTGATTGGCTTCTCTGTGCTGGTGCATTATATTGTTGGGCTTGTCAGAATGTGAAAAATCCACAGGCCACCAAGTGGGGAAATCTAAGCTACTTAACATCCTTTTTCTTTAGGTGTATATATATATATTTTTGAACACTTTTTTTTTTTAAGAACAGTGTTAGGTTCACAGCAAAATTGAGAGGAAGATACAAAATTCCTATAATATACCTTCTGCTCTTACACATGTATAGCCTCCCCCATTACCACCATCGCCCTCCAGAGTGGGAGATGAACTTATAATTGATGAACTTACATTGACAAGTCATAATTACGCACAGTCCATAATTTACATTAGGGTTCACCCTTGTTGTTGTACATTCTATGGATTTGAACTAATGTATAGTGACATGTATCCACCCATCACTACAGTATCATATAGTATATTCACTGCCCTAACAATCCTCTGTGCTCTGCCTGTTCATCTGTCCCACTTCCTTAACCCCTGGCAACCACTGATGTTTTACTGTGTCCCTAGTTTTGCCTTTTCCAGAATGTCATAGAGTTGGAATCATACAGTATATAGCTTTTCAGATTGGGTTCTTTCCTAGTAATACACATTTAAGCTTCCTCCCTGTCTTTTCATGGCTGGATAGCTTATTTCTTTTTAGTGATGAATAATATTCCATTGTCTGATTGTGTCACAGTTTATCCATTTTCTTACTAGACGACATCTCAGTTGCATCCATGATTTGGCAGTTATGAATAAAGCTGCCATAAGCATCTGTGTGCAGGATTTTGTGGGGGCCTAATGTTTTAATTCCTTTGGATAAATACGAAGGAGCACAGTTGCTGGATCATATGCTAAGGGTACGTTTGGTTGAGTAAGAAACCGCCAAACTGTCTTCCGCAGTGATGGTACCATTTTTTAAATTCCTATCAGTAATGAATGAGAGTTCCTGTTGCTTCACATCCTTGCCAGCATTGGGTGTTGTCAGTGTTCCAGATTCTGACTATACTAATAGGTGTATAGGGGTCTTGCGTTGTTTTAATGTGCACTTCCCTGATGACATAAGATGTGGAGCATCTTCCCATGTGCTTATTTGCCATCTGTATATATTTTTTGGTGAGGTGTCTCTTAAGACCTTTGGCTCATTTTTAATTGGGTTATTTTCTTATTGTTGAGCTTTAAGAGTTCTTTGTACATTTTGGATCTTCCCTTACGTCTTTAGCGTCTTTTGTGTCAGCCTTGAATTCCAAGTCTAGCCTTACTGACTTCTTGTGTATATAAATATGAGGTGACCATACATATAAGGCATTTCCCCATTTTGCTAATGAGAAGAATGTAGGGGGCTTTTATTTTGCCAACTTGAATACAGACACTTTTATTAATACAGATGAAATGTCTATAGTATTTATTGACTTAGTTATATACTCTATAAAATAACAATATTATTACATTTTTCTGTGCCCACATTTTATAAAAGTGTGTACCTATGTCTCACCAATAGAGGGAGAGGAGTGAGGCTTATGTCTGGGGATGTGATTGTCATTGCTGCCGAGGTGGAAGTACCCTTAGAGATCCTGTCCAAGACCCTTAGGTTACAGGTAAGGAAACAGGCTCAGTGCAGGCACACAGCAGGCTGTGGCAGAGCTGAGCTTGAATTCATGCTGCTTTTTCTCAAACTGGGGCAAAAGTGTTTCTGGGGGTTGTAAGTATCCAGGGTTACATGAAACCAGGGGCTAAATATGGTACACCCACATGAATCATCAATTTAACCTGAATATGTGGTGATAAAATATAAGAAGTTGAACTGTGAATAATCTTGAGTGTTTTTATATAGAACTGAGAGTCAACTACTCTGGTGTTGAGCATAAAATTCATATGAAATTTTAAGATAAAATATGAGACATCAGGAAATTTGAGGCGGCTTTACCTCCAGGTCACTACAGGGAATTCATTCCGTTTCCAAATACATAAGGGGGTACAGATATTAGGAGAAATGGTTAAGGACTTCTGTATTACATCATTAAGGATATTATGAAGATGCTCCTCCACACGTAAAATTTCAGTTAAGGAACACTGACCCAATGTGAACAAAGAAACTGCGAGGCGGAGTAAAAGTGCGACTCTACCAACCACCAACAGATGATGGTAGTGGTCGTTTAGTTGATGCCCCTTTGGGCTTGGGCACAAGTATTTTTTAGCACTCACCTCTTTCGAACCTAGGTAACACATCAATAGAGAAGCTGGGCTAGAAGAAAGCAATTTTTCGTACTTGTTTATGGCCTGGTTGCATGCCATTGAAGATCAGTTGGTTCCCTTTTTCTGTAATTCCGCGCTTGCCAAGAAAGTTGGAATAGTTTCTTTCACACTTTAATATTGAATAAGACCTGTCTTGATAGTGTCCTTGGTAGTACATATTTAAAGGAATGGATTTGCAATTACAGCTACAAGTCTGTTTCCTGTGAGATCAGTTTCTCGTAAATTGATTTAGCGGTATCTGATCATCTCTTAATTAACTGATAACATGCAATTAATTTCTGGGTAGAAGACCGTATCATGGTGTTATTATAATCCAGGAACTCTCCCCTCTCCTCTGGACCTCCTGCAGATTCCCTTCTATTCAACATTCTTGCAGGGTTTCTTTTTTCCCCTCTTACTTGAAGAATGGCAGAATGGTTATTCTCCTTTTTACTTTAACAGCTCCAGACACTTTCAAATGTAACCATTTTCATTCCATTTCTGCACGTGGGCATATAAAGTAAAAGTGACAGTAAACTGATGTAACATGCAGATTATACACAAATTGGTATAAGCAAAGAAACATGGCTTCTTTTAAAGCTCTTTGTAAAATCTCCCAGCAGTTTTCTACTTGTGCACCTAACTAGTATATATAGATAGAGCAATGACAGCTTGATTCTCTAAAGTACTTTTTTGTCATGGAATGAATTTTGTCAGGTTGGGGATAGGATCTGGGATTTTCAAACTAATGCCTGCAAGTCTATAGTGTAGATGATGTCCACTTTTTTCTTTTGCATTCTATTACGTAAATGACATGAACATACTTCGTGAATCCAAAAGCGTGAGCACATTTCCTGGTGTCTCTTCAAGTCAAAGATTTCTGGTGAATACAGTTATTGTAATACTAGTTTGGGGGATTGTTTTTCTCAGGGATGCAGCAGATACTTTGCATAATGGATGGCTGCATTTCTAATTTGGGATTAAACTTTCATCTCCCTCAGATGTGAAGTGGAAACTAGCCTTTTTCCAGCAGTGATTTCACCCCAGCTTTGTGTCTACGGTGCATAGATTGTATTTCTTTTTTTTTAAATTTATTTTATTTATTTATTTTTGGCTGTGTTGGGTCTTCGCTGCTGCACGCGGGCTCTCTCTAGTTGCGACGAGCAGGGGCTACTCTTCGTTGTGGTGCATGGGCTTCTCATTGCGGTGGCTTCTCACTGCGGAGCACGGGCTCTAGGCGCGTAGGCTTCGGTAGTTGGGTCACATGGGCTCAGTAGTTGTGGCTCACGGTCTCTAGAGCACAGGCTCAGTAGTTGTGGCACATGGGCTTAGTTGCTCTGCGGCATGTCCGATCCTCCCGGACCAGGGCCCGAACCCATGTCCCCTGCATTGGCAGGCGGATTCTCAACCACTGCGCCACGAGGGAAGCCCCAAATAGATTGTATTTCTGTCAAGGAATCTATCTTTGGCCAGATTGCTCATAGTTCTATGAATATTGGAGTTGTACAAACTTTTCTCCTTTGGGAATTTGATCCACTGTGTACAGTGTGGGATGGAAATCTGGGAAGGAGTAAAGCGATGGGTATCACGTGGTTTTACAGAATGGATTGTTAGCTATGGAGAGGTCTTCCATACAGTCTAGCTGTGTCTTCTCAATTCACAGAAAAGGGATTTGAGGCTCTGAGAAGGCAAGTAATTTCCCAACGTGACACAACTAATGGGGGGCAGATGTCTCCTGTTATAGTTTTTCATGAACCATTATGCCAGACCCCTAGAAATTAGAGATTATGGTAAGGCTTGGTGTCTGCAATTTTATTCTTATTTTTAAAAGTATCTCACAGGTATTTCTAATTTATAGCCAGGTTAAGGAATTCTATTCTGTTTCTCCTGATTTACAGCCATGCTTCTCAACCAGGGACGATTTTGACTCACAGGGGTCATACAGCAAACTCATTTGGGTGAGACTGGTTCTTACCAGGACACTTTTAATTGTCACAAATGGGAATGGCTCCTGGTATCTAGTTGGTAGAGACCAGAGATGCTGCTAAACACCTATAACGCACAGCAGTGCACAGCAAGGAATTACTCAGCCCGAAGTGCCATTAGTGCCCAAACTGAGAAGCACCTAACTTACTGGGATTTATAGCACAGGGCCTAGAGTCTGCCAATCTCCAGATTGAATCTTAGTTCTTACCAGCTCTGTGGCCCTAGGCAAGTTACTTAATCACTTGAAGCTCATTTTTCTCACCTGTAAAGTGGGGATATTAACAGGATACTTCACAGGATAATGTAAAATGCTAAGAAGAATTCATGCCTGATAGTAAATTCTTAGTAAACATTCGGTGTTATGATTAACAGTTATCATTACAGTGCATGACTTTTAGTTTTGATACAGCGTCATAAGACATAGCTAAAAACTGTGAGGGAATACCCTCGAAAGGTGGAAAGTTACAAAAAGCACTTTGGCACATTCTGGAGGCTTAATACATTCTTGTTGATTTTTATTAACTTGAAAAATATGAGTGAGTGAGTGAGTGTGTGTGTGTGTGTACCATGGCTGTTTTTCTGTACATATCTAGTAGGAATGATGAGTCGCAAATATGCACAGCCTCAGGCTGTATTGATCCATATCAACTGTGGAGGGAGCTGAGATTCCTTGCGGAAGGAGTAAGAACAGATAAGCTCCAGCGGTGCTCAAAATGATCCCAGGGAAGACGGTGCTCACTGACTACTTGGGGCCAGATTCCTGCTTACACTTCCTTTAATCCTGTAAGAAGAGAATAAGGAGTGACTGGGTAGGGGAGGTAAGGTGAGTTTGGGTTTTACTTGTGGCATTTTCTCTGCAAACAATTTTAGCTAGGTTGTAAACTCCTTATGGGCAAAGACCTTTGTTATACCTCTTCTGTAACCCATAATGACTAGGCCTGTGCCAGACATGTGGGTGATCCATAAGCATTTGTTTTGGGGTTGAAGAATTGAGGGCAGCCTCAGAATTTCCATGTAACCTGTGTAAAAGACAGGAATACAGATGACCTAGTCTTTGCTTGAGTCACGTTAAAAAAAAAATTTAGTAATGATAATAATAATGATGGCAAACACTTACGTATGTATATATGCATGCACATGTATGCAGTTACATGTATATACATACACGTGTGTGTGTGCATGTATATAAACATGATGTGCTGGTAAATGTTTAACATTGACTCTAGCTTTGGCAGAGGATGACTGATGTCACTGAATAGGGAGTTGGGAGAAGATTTGGCTCTCGTGAGCCAGTACACATCAGCTCCAGTACACAACTGTTTTTTTTTGTTTGTTTTAATTAATTGATTATTTATTTATTTTTGGCTGTATTGGGTCTTCGTTGCAGCGCGTGGGCTTTCCCTAGGTGCAGCTAGTGGGGGGCTACTCTTCGTTGCGGTGTGCGAGCTTCTCCTTGTAATGGCTTCTCTTGTTGCGGAGCACAGGTTCTAGGCGCACAGGCTTCAGTAGTTGTGGCTTGCAGGCTCTAGAGCGCAGGCTCAGTAGTTGTGGCGCACGGGCTTAGTTGCTCTGCAGCATGTGAGATCTTCCCAGGCCAGGGCTCGAACCCATGTCCTCTGCATTGGCAGGCAGATTCTTAACCACTGCACCACCAGGGAAGTCCCTAGTACACAGCTGTTTAACGGCCCTGGTGTGTGCCAGGTACTAAGCTAAGTGTTACAAGTGTATTAGCTCATTTCAACCTCATGTCAGCCCTTTTGAGGTAGATGTACTACTGTCATCCCCATTTTGCAGGTGAGAACACTGAGCACAGAGAGTTTAAGCAACTAGCCTAAGGTCACACAGCTGGTAAATGGCCGAGCTGGGTTGGAGACACAGGCAGCCTGGGGTCAGAGTGCATGCCCTGCACCTCAGCATTATACTGTCATCTCTCAGAAAGCTCTAAGGAGTCCAGAATTACTTCTGAAAGGCACGCATTCCTCCTGGCTCTCTCTTTTCTCCCACACATGCAGCTCTTCCTTCCCTTGCCAATGCCAAGAATACATCACGCTCCTCATGCAGGCGTGTCTCTGATGGCTTCGGAAGGTAAAATTAAGTTTTATCTTCTGGCTGCTTGTCTCACAGGAGCTGGCCGCTGTGGAATTTTGAAGAAACGAACTCTTCTCTGCATTACATTTGTGCATCCTGTTTAAACCTCAGTGAAACCACCCCCTCCCATATCCCCAAAGACTCTAATCCCACTTGTCCACTTTGAATTGTCCCTCAAGGCCTAGCCCATTGCTTCCTTCTTTATGGAATCTCTCCTAATGTCACCAAATTACTTAAATAAAGGCCTTTTGAAAACGAAATTATCTTATTTTGAAGACTTTTTCCCTCTGTTCTGACTCGAGGCAGAGGGAAGGCCATTTGTACTCCATGTGGACAAACAGGAAGGACACTGCCGTTTTTCTTGTATAAGACCATTCTTTTGTCATGCTCAGCTCTCCCCGTGGGATAGTTGTAGGTGTTTCTCAAAGACTAAACCTGGATCGCATTGTCTGGTTTCGATGGATATTGTCAGGGAGAAAAGGGAAGTGAGACCAGTGCTCATCTCCCCCTGAGGACCCTTAACTGTGGTCATGCAGCAAATGGGGCCGCTGTGGGCTTTCTGAAGGGACTCAAAGCTGGGTAGTGACTGATCTGCGATGAATCCTTATGTTGAGGAGTCATACAGGATCCATGAGAGCACTTAAGGGCCCATTGGTGGTGGATGATTTTATCTTTCTCTGTGGCCTCTGGCACCAAGATATTCAAACAACATGGTTCCCTGGAGTTTTAAAAGAAATCCATCGTCACCTAAGCCTGGGAACTGCTTATTGAACTGTATTTTAGACATGTTTCCCTCCTATATTCCCTTTAGGGACTTTCTGAGCTTTTATTACACTAATATGTGATGGAATGTCTGCAAGGTTTTACCTAGCAATTTTCCTAGACTCACCTGCCATAAAAGTCTTTCTTCTCAAAGAATTTTATGGGACTTGTGTTCAGTAGAACAGCCTCTGGGGAATTCTGTATTGAAGATAAAAATTATTGGACATTTGGGGATGACCCTGAGATCCACACTGAGCAGGAGTCAGTCATCATTCTCTTAAGAAAGTACATTTCCAGGAATTCCCTGGTGATACAGTGGTTAGGGCTCCGTGCTCCCACTGCAGCACCGCGAAAAAAAAAAAGAAAGAAAATACATTTCCAAGTCATTATTCATAGTCCTGTCATTTGTGTACTGCTCTGATTACTAATGTATTAGTACATGGTAAACACGTGCGCAAATGCAAAGTTTTCAAGGGGTGGGAAATTTAAACTTCTGAGAGTGACCAGGAGTTGATGATGAATCCCTGTTACGTATTGATAAACACGAGTCAGTGTAACTATTGTTAGTACGGGAAGCCTTCTGCCATAGCAAGTAGACTTCTGTCTGGAATTTGAGGTGGGACTACTTTTTGAATGACCATATTGAAGGTGATGGAATTTTTTTTCCTAATGGTCTAGGTAAATTGTCGCCTGGTAGCAAAGATATGATCCGAATAGTTTCACAACATCAGCTTGTATGACTGTAGGCAACTCTCTGTGCCATTCACATTGAATTCAGGGTGATGCCAAAAGCTAGGATGAATAGTTAAATTTTGTTAGAGAGCATCTTTTATCCCAGTTTTTCATAAACACAGGTCTGGATGAAAAGCTTTTCAAACATTTAGATTTATGGACCCCAGTGCTGAAAATTTTAATTCAGAGCACTGAGGTGAAACTTAGAAATGTGTGATTTCTAAAAGTAGTCTAAAAACAGTTGATGTTTGTTATTTGCAGTAGTTAAGTTCTGTACAGTTGCCAGAATGCTGAATTTGCAAACATTGACCATTGCTCCTAGGGGAAATACAGGGTTAGGTTCCTGTAAGCTTCTGGTCACATTTTCATCAGTCACTCAGTACATGTCCTTATTTTATTTGTGTTTCTGTTTAAAGACACTTTATGTAACATATAGTTCTAAAAATCATGTATGTAGTATTTCTTTATAATAGAACAGGAAATGAGAAAGATTTAATAATTTCCTAACCCTGGATAATGTGACTGTAAATTTCTTTGACTTTCAGTCTCACAGTGCTACCATGCTTTTTTTTTTTCTAATCAGTTGTCATCTCAAGAACTCACAAATACAGCCACTTTTCTATTTTTCTGTAGTTTTATTATGCACTATAAATGTTACTTTTAACACTCTTTGGAGTAGCCTCATGTACAGATGGGCAAATATTCTCTTTCTTTTTCTGGATGTGCCTTTCTTTTGAACTCATGGCTAACAGCACTATACAGTCCTTCGATATCTGAGGGGGATTGGTTCCAGGACCCTTGCCCTGGGGATACCAAAATCTAAGGATACTTATATAAAATGGAATAGTATTTGCACATAACCTAGGCACTTCCTCCTATGTATTTTAAATCATCTCTAGATTAGTTATGATACCTGATACAATGTAAATGCTATGTAAATAGTTGCTGGTGCATAGCAAATTCAAGTTTTGCTTCTTGGAACTTTCTGGGATTTTTTCTTTTGAATATTTTTGACTTGAGGTTGGTTGAATCTGCGGATGATCAGGGCCACCTGGAATTCATGCCTAAATGAAGCTTATCTAAAGCATAATTTCTCTGTAAGGCATATCACAGCCTTCATGCAGTTTGGGACACGAGACAGCCTTTTAGCAGTACACTTGAGGGTTCCTTTGAAGTCATATCAAAAAGCACAAAAATGTGAAAACATGGCACTTAATAGATGCCATGGAAAAGGCATAGATGCCAATGAAAAGGACACTTGTTTATACTTTGAGAGCTGAAATAAGAAGGTAGAGCATCACCTTGTTTGATCTCCTGTAGCATGCATGTTGGTCAACTAAAAGTTTTCACTGGTCCTTGTGTGTCTGTGACTCACCAGGAGAGTGCCACAAGTATTGATTTTTGGGGTTACAAATAGGTGAATTCACAAATATCTACTCCATAAATTATCAGGAGCAACAGTATTTCTCCATGTGAAGCTAGATTGGGGAACCACTGGTGTGGCAGAATTCAAATCCCTCTTCCATCAGTTAGTCTGAGAGTAGTGTAACCTCAGACACGTTATTTAGTTACTCTTAGCCTCGGTTTTTCTTCTATAAAATGTGGCAATATCAGATGCCCCCTCATAGGGTTGTCATAAGCATTAAATGAGATAAGTCTTAGAACAATAGTTTACATATATGCATACTCAATAAATGTTACCTTTTGTGTTATTGGTGGTGATATTAGACTTGGAGTAAACTGGGGTATAGAACTACTTCGTGCACATGGGTTAATTTCTCTGGAACTGTTTTCTGTGCAGTACGTACTGTAATAATTACATTTATTGTACAGTGCCGAGGTTAGGAGGGACCAACCTTCTGTGCAGTTGAAAATCCATGTATAACTTTATAGTATTTTTGGTTCCACATCCACAGATTCAACCAGATCATGTAGTAACTTAGTTATTTATCAATGAAAAAAAAATCTGCATGTAAGTTGATCCACCCAGTTCAAACTTGGGCTGATCGAGGTTCAGCTGTACTTAACAGGGCTGCGGTGAGCATTCCATGACATACCATAGGTGACAGAATTTGGTTAGTTCTGAAGCCCAACACAGTTGGGAACAGTTGCAATGTTATGGAGAAGTATGAATGCAGCCTACCATTTTCCTAATAATCATAAATATCACTTAGTCAGCATTTACAGTATGTTTCCATGAGGATTTAACATTTTGGGGTTAAAATGCTTTCCTCACCACTTGGCATATTATAGTTCTTGTTAACTGTAATTATCATTCCTTTGCTTTAGGCTAGTGGTTCACAATGGAAGTGATTTTGATCATCAGGGGGCATTTGGCAATGTCCGCAGACCTTTGTTGGTTGTTATAACTGGAGGAGGTGCTACTAGCTTCTAGTGGGTAGAGGCCAGGCATTCTGCTAAGCTCTTACATATACAGGACAGCTGCCCACAGCAAAGAACTATCCAGTTCAAAATGTCACTAGTGCCCAGGGCAAAAAACCCTAAACGAAACTGACAGTTCCCTGAGGTCAGGTACTATGACTTACCTCACCCTCCTGAACCCTGGTATAGGAGTGGAAGATTCTACAAAGGCACTTAGCCCTTTGGTTTGGTGTGTCCGCAGATTGGCTTCATGACCTCCAAGTCTTAAGACTCAATCCTTGACATATCTCCTCCCTTCTGATTTTATTATTTTAAAAGTTTCAATTGTGCCATATTTGAAACATAAGGAAAAAACCAGAAAATAGTATAAGCAGTGCTCGCAGTGTGGTCTGTGGACTGGTGCCAGTCTGCAAACTGTTATCAGTCCAGAAGGAGGCCAGTAAAGAAGGTGGGAGGAAGAGTTTAGGCATTGTGAGAGCAATTGGCCCATCCTGTGGTGCTTCTGTTGCATATACAGAAGTATCAGGCTGCAGAAGGTTGGACATTTAAAACTACCCTTCTCTTCCGGAAGTTTGAGAAGCACAGATAACCAATGCTCAGATTCTGACTTTCCAGATTTCACAGATGTTGACATTTTGCTATCTTAAGTTCATATTTGTCCCTCCCTTTGTCTCACTCTGTCACCTTTTCCCTATTTGTTAAAGACATAGCACACTGCAGACATACTTATTGAACCCCCAGTCTGTGCTTGGTACAGGATTCGTCCTTCTCTGGAACAGGCGTTGCAGTGCTCTGCCCAGCACCCCACATCTCTGCTCCACCCATTCCCTGCCCCATCCCCGGCCCCCGAAATCACAGCAAGTCCACAGAACCAGCAGCTAGAAAAACAACAAACACATACCTACCATTCTGACCTCTCAAACTTCCATTAAGATCAGAGGTTGGTAAACTGCCCCCATTTCAGTAAAGTTTTATTGGAACACACCTATGCCTACGCATCCATGCATTGTCTGTGGCTGCTTTCACACTAAATGGCTGAATCGAGTGGTCGCTACAGAAACCATATGGTCTGCAAAGTCTAAAATAATCAGTGTGGCCTTTTATAGAAAACATTTGTTGATCCCTAATTTAGACAAGTACTTTTTCATGTAAAACCAGGCTAGGGTGCTCATTTGCATATCAGGTCGAGGCAAATTGATTTCTCCTTGGACTGAATAGGTCTTACTTGTTATGGTGGGGCTGAGGGGAATGGATCCAATCTAATGACTATTTTAATTTTTTTTTCCTTTAATTCACCTTTTGGTTTGTTCTGATTGAACTTCTATCCTGAATTTGTTAGTGGAGTTCTTGGTAATTCCTGTTTTTTCAGTATGTCCATGGCCTGCTCTCTTGGTGGCAATAATAAAAAAATACAAAGATGATTATGAGACTAGAAGTAACAGGTCATGATTACTAATACCAAGTGCCAGGTTATGTACTTCATATGCTTCACATCTTAACAAGTCTGTCATCCTCTGTTTTCAAATGGGGAAACTGACGCCCAGAGATGAGATGCCCAAGGTCTCCCATCTTGGAAGGAGCAGAACAGGGATTCCAACTCAAAAGTCTTGACCTGAGTCCAGTCATAACCCTTATGCAGCAGAGCCTTTTGCTTATTGATGTGTTGCTGTGGTTTCTGTTTCCCCATATATTTTAGAGTGTTAATTTTCCAGCTGTTTTTCTGAAAAACCAAGAGGTCATTTTAAATGGCTGTTTCCTGCTGAATTTGTCCTTGTTTAATTATGAAGATGACTTGTGTGTTTAATAAGATGCCCCTTCCAAAACAACATACAGAATTCACTTTGTTGACAGGAAATCATTTATTCTGTAATTTACATAGGATAATGGAGGTATGCTTTGACATTTGCTTTTCTCCCCACTGATTCTAGATTGAGACTGGGGATTCGAAAAGGCCTAGTTCTACCCCCATGGGGATATATACCCACAATTAATCTCTTTGCAAACCACCCGGTGCACAAATGTGTAGAAGACAGACATCTGAGCTTTGCAATTTGTTTTTTATTTTCTAGAGCTCTAAACTGATGTCAGGGAAAATGGTTCTGTGTCCTGAAGGGTGCCTAATTTGCCTCAGAAAAATGAGTATTCATGCTGGAATCCTGGATTGTAGTTTAGTGTTTTGTTTGATGTGCCTGTGAGGTGCCAGTTTGATAAGTGTGTGTCTGTTTGAACTTGATGCGTTTCCCCCACCATTCTTATTCCCAGAATTAAATTCTAGTAATAATTGGTTCTTTGGCATCATATAGATGATTCTATCATGTTGTAATAGCTTGTTATGGAAGACTAGACATCATGGAGATGATGTTCCTTGTTAATCTTGTTTCATTACAGCAAAATTTGTCTAATATGAAAGTGAAAAGAATAATTGAAGACGTCAGAAAACTTTTTGACATTCCCGCTTTCTGTGATTTTAAGTATAGTTTGAAATAATCATATGATAAGAGCAGAAATCTGGCCCACTTTCCCCTAATGAGATCTGGAAACTTTTTCAAAAGACAATAATGTTCTTCATTACCAGTGAATGTATAGATTTCAGAGTAGTCAAGGGACAGTCACTTTGTATAGCTAGATACCGCCCCACCCAAAGGTGAATAAGTATGGGTGTTTGCATGTTTGTCTTAACCTTGCCTGAGTTCTGTAGGATGTTTTTTGTCTGTGGCCCTAGACAAGGCCGTGTCTCACCTAGCATTTTGTACTTTACCCTTGTTGCACTCGCCACAATTGTGATTATTTGTATAATTGTGCATTTAATGTGTATTTCTATTGCTTGACTGTGCACTCAGAGAGGGTGAAACCCTTGTCTGATGTCTTTACCTTCATAGCCCTAGGACCCTGCAGAGTGGGTGACATGGGATAGTCACTTAGTGAACATTTGTGGAATGAATGAATCAAATCAATGATCTTTTACCGCACCAAAAATGTTGGGTTCCCTTGGAGGCTGAAACTATGCCTTCTCTTTCTTGTATGTACCCAACAACAGAGCACAGAGGAGTCTTTTTCTAAATAGCAGTTAAATTGGATAGCTGAGTGATTTCTATGTGGCCAATTTATAATCTGTTTTTTTTTTTTTTTTTTCGTATTGTTCTGGACAGGCTATAAACCATGGGTTCAATCCATCACCTGGAGAGACCCAACCAAACTCTGGGAACCTGCTTTCTTCACCATCTACTCATTTGGAAATTTGAGGGATGAGAAAGGTAGCACCTGGGGCTGACATCACTGTAACACAGGGAGTGGTTTGGTGTGGATTTTCTCCAGAAGCAGAATTGGCAGTTCTGGAATAATTACACATCACAACATAGCGGGTATGAGCCTGGACTTGGTAGTCAGACACGCTCGGTACTTCCTGTCTGGGTGACATTGGGCAAGTTATTGAATCTGGCTGAGACTCACTTTCCCCTTCTACAAAATAGAGATAAATAGGACCTACCTGGTGGTTGTTAGGATTAGATGAGTATACAGGACTGGCATGAGACACGTAAAGAGGGAGCCACTATCATTGATCCTTAAAAGAAGGAGTTGTGGATGTACGTTCTGGTTGATTTCTAGTAGTTACTGTGTTTGTCTTCATCCTGATGTAGTTATATCAAGGTACTGGGACAGAAAACCTTCAAATTTGGACTCCACACAGTTTTGTACTTCAAAGGTATTTCATTTGGTTTTGGCGTTGGATAGAAACTTAGGTAGGAGGACAAAAAGTGGCTTCTGAGCTGATAAAAAAAATTCAAAGCTGGATTTAAGAGAGAGTGAGCCCACGTGATAGATGACTTGTATCCCACATCGTTGCTACTCAAAGTGTGGTCCATGGACCAGCAACATTGGCATCACCTGGGAGCTTGTTAGAAGCTCAGAATTTCAGGGCTCGCCTCAGTCCTAAGGAATCAGAATCAGCATTTAAACCAAATTCCTAGATAATTGAAAGAAAGGCACATTAGTATCTGAGAAGAGATATCCTGTAGAATTCATTTGCTCATTACCTTAATTTGGTAACTAGCAAGTGGGAATCTTGGTGCTTATAGATGGTATTGCAGGACAGAAAAGGTAAAAAATCATTTTTAAATTAAACTTGATTGTGAAAATAGCATTTTACTTGACCACTGGATTTTTGACTGAATAGCAAACTGGAGCTTTCATTCCTCCACTGACATACTGGTATTTGGTTCATCACATCCTTATGAAAAGTCAACAGTGATATTTATAAAGAGAACTATATAGTTCTCTGGAGCCCAAAAGAAAGATTTTGTAAGTGATTTTGAGCCAAAGAACCAGAATCGGTTAATGTTAAGAAACCCTCACCTCATTCCACCTTTGCAATGCAGATTGTTCTTTTCAGCCTTAAATCTCTTTCCCCAGGGTACAAAGGATTAAGTCACTAATTTTCCTTGGCGTGGCTTCCACATCATTTTAAAGTCCTAACGTACTGAATTCATGTTAAACTCCAAATGATTTTCTGTGTGCACACAATGATTCTCTGATAAGTATATCAGATGTGGTGTAAGCGTTTTACATGCATGATCTCAATTAACAATGACCCTCTATGGAAGGTATTGCTATGCTAGTTTGATAGATGAGGAAATTTCACTCAGACTATTGGTGACCTTCCCAGTAGCAGGTAGCCATTCAATGGCAGAGTCAAGATTTAAACCAAGGTCTTAGTGCTGTTGCTTCTGTTGCAGGGTTTTATGCAAGTTGGTTTGATTTTTATTGGGCTTTGCTCCAGACTTGGGAGCAAAGAGTCATTGCTCCTGGATTTTGGCTGCGCAAAGCTCAGGCTAATTAGGATGCAGCCAAGTAGAGATTTTTATAGAAACCAAAGTTTAACCAGGCTGTTGAAGCGGGCGGGGTGGGGTGGTTCACTGCACTGGCTCCCAATTGCTTGGGGCTCCTGCTTTGTGTTCCCTTTAGCAGAGGGGTTTATTTAGGGAATAAGTGCAGCTTTCTCCCTCAGTGACTGGCTGCATGTGCCTCTTGTACATACAAAGTAGAGAGCATTTCCCCGTCCTTCTTAATTAATTCAGAGGCACACGTTCTGTTGTCTTACCTGGGACGCATTGTTAGCACAGGCTCTGGAGGTGAATCCCAGCTCCACGTTGACTGTATACGTTGGGCAAGATACTACGCCTGCCTCTGTTTCTGTTTCCTTTCTTTACATTGGGGCTAACAGTAGTATTTACCTCCGAGGGATGTGGTGGGGTTGAAGGTAGGGCGGCATACAAGGTTCTTAGTCCAATACTTGGCAGGTAGCAGGCATTCCATAAATCTTAGCTATTGATATCATTATCCTTAGCCTCCTTATCATCATGTTTGCTATTGTATCTCTTTTTTGATGCCTCCAGATACAGCCTATGTTTGGTGTGAAACACAACAGATATTCTTTAATTTATTCCCATTTCTTTGTGAGATAGCCCTTCTTCATTTCTCCCCCTGGAATAAGAAGTTTGTACTAAAAGATTCTTTTGTCCTTTTACCTATGATAGTTATCTTAATTGCATTAGCCTCTTTTATATTCCATAATATTTTATATGGATAAGATTTAGAATTGAAAATTGCTTAAAAGGTGTATATTGGTCTGTGTTTAATGGTCGTTTGGCACATAGAATTTGACTCCCTTTGAATCTGAGATCTAGTTTGAAAACTGACACCAGACTTCACCTCATTTCCAATATTAAGCCTTCTGGGAGGCCAACTGGAAAACACAAACAGAGCTGACATCCTATCAGTGTCATATGTAGTTTGAGAGACAGTAAAATGCATCAGAGTCAAAGGGGCTTTGAAATCGATGCAAGTTTTCTGACTTTTGGTTAAGGAGAATGAATTTTCTCAACATATGGTCTAGAATTTCTGTGATGATATTGAGGGAAACTTTTTTTTTTTTTAATTTAGCACTTCTGAAACTTCCTTTCTCTCTCCCTGATGCAGAGTTGGTGACACTAGAGGATTATGTTTGTATTACAAAACTGAAATCTGGCATGGTTAGCAAGAAGCCCCGTGCCTTTATGCACAGACAGCTCCAATGTCTTTGACACAAGAGCTTTCCAGGTTGTCAGTGGACTCAAGGTACAGCCAACCTTTGAGAAGAAACTAAAAAAAGAGCAAAACCAAAAAACTTAGGAAGATTGTTTCGTTGCCGAATAACATGACTTTTCACAAGAGTGTGAAAGAGCCTGGACACTGGAACTGAATTGCTTAAGTTAAAGTCCAATTTCTACCTCTTACTAAGCTGTGTGACCTTGGGCAACTTTCTCAACTTGTCTGTCCTTCAGTTTCTCTTTCCTAAAACAGAGGTAATGAGAATTCCCATTTCAAAGAATGGTCAGGATTGAATTAAATAATGTATGTAAGCACTTAGCACAGTCCTGCAATAAGTTGCAGTCATCGTGGTGATGGATGAGGACGACTCAAAATTCTCCTCCACATGTCAAAGTGAGCAAAATGGAAAAACTCTGTGAGTTAACAAAATCTGTAGGCATTGTACCATGAGTGGAAAGAAGAACAGAAAAGCTCTTCATTTTCTCATCTGTGTTTTGCTGAGTTTGGGTTCTCTTTCCAAAGTCACAGTTGACTGTGTATGTAATAATCTGTACCATAACTCTGTGTGGCTGGATGTAGATTTTTTTCCTTTTAATCAGTGCATTACTTTATATTTTCTAAAGTCTTTATGGGTTTTCAGTGAAGTGTCTTCCAGTGCCATCTGGGACTACAGGTGGTGAGATGATGTTTTTCTCCGCCTCTCTTCTCTCTGTGTCTGTATTCCCAGTCATCATACTGTTCCAATGCCAGGGAGTTGAATGAGAGCCCCCCCGCTGGCCTTCACACTGGTAGGAAAATGCATTGTGTGTAATAAAGGGAGCTTATAAAGGCTCCTGTAATGATTGCAACTGGGCTTGCTGTTCTGAGGCAGGAGACAATTTTCACTTTTTGAAATTGATATGAAAGAAATGGGGTGATAGCAAGAGCATTTTCAAATTGAAATTTAAGTTATTTGACAGTTGCAAAATACATGTATCACTCCACGTGTGCTTCATGCTTAAGATTTTACATTTCTCAAACCACGGGACAATGAAGTCAGTATAGCTTGTGTTCTTATAGTTGGGACCCAACACTCAGAAATTTAGGAAAAGAAATGCAGTGAGCAGGCGGACGCAGAGGGGTTGGTGGTTCCTACACAAATGTGCATTTCATGCCCTGACCCAGGTTAATACTGTGACTTTGGGTAAGAAAAGGTAAGAGCAGGTAAATTTGGCATATTGGCATATCACCATGCCCAGAATGAAAAAGACATTCTTCAGGGCAAAAAGTGGACAGTGAATACTCTTGTCACTAGCGCACAGAACAAGACTCAATAGTGCGAGTTGAATGAAGCTGTGAATTTGAAGCTTTTTACTATTGATGAAACCTTTGATTTGAAAGTGGCAAGGAAACCTTTTCACTGATCATTATCAGGCGCTCTTACTTCACAACTGTGCTTCTCCTTTTGTTTGTATTCCACATGGGTCAGCGTTCCACAGCTCTCTCTATACCTTTAATACATATGCTAGTGTTCTACTTCCACCATTTAAAAATTTTACTGGAAATTTCTCTGTCCTCAGTTTTGTGTATCTTGCCGTGTGTGTGTTGAAAACTTTAGGGATGATTGATTAACTTGTGAACACACCACACAACAACAGTTTCTATTCTGTGCCCCCCCCCACCCCCGTTATCTGGGCCCAAAGATCTACACCTTAGCAGAATAACGGCAAGTGATAAATCTTTGCATTCTAGAACAATTTGATGCTACCTTTGCCGTCTGTTCTGTATCTAGGCCAATATATAAAGGTGACTTCCAGGTACAAGAAGGTGCGCTTTCCCCCTCACCAAGTGGTGAGTCCAGTGCAGATTTTCATTGGGAAAGAAATAGAAAAATAACATGCAGGGTTGCTTACCCCTTGAATTTATTTTATAACCACAGGTGACCTCTGTGGATGAATGAGCTCACCTGGTGAACTTCTAACTACTCAGAGTTCCTAGACTCCAGCAATTTAGGCTAATAGGGGGTCATATTTTGATGATAACTTTGGCCAGGACTGCACTATGTTTTGGGCATAGTGACTTTTTCAGGTATGCCTCATAGTAACTCTGGTCACTGGCTTCAGCCCTCAGAATTACACATACGTTCAGTCTCTAAAAAACCAGTGACCAGTTAACATCACCGTTATTTCAATCCCTGTAAAGCTGACGCCTCTTCATGCATGGACTTGCATTGCATGAAATCTACTAATACTTGGATGATTCCCAAAGTGCAGTCATAGGAAGTTGAATGGCGACAGTCATTCTGTTGCGTTGGCAAACCATTAAACCACAGAGGCCTAGGGAGATTTCAGTTTCATCTCAGGATTCGACTAGGCTGCCCTTTGCTTAAGTTAAAGCAGTGGTTCTCAGCTGAGGACAGTTTTTTCCCCAGGAGATGTTTGACAATGTCTGGAGATGTTTTTGGTTTTCACAACTGGCAGCAAACGAGTAGTAGCATCTGGCACCTAGTGGGTAGACACCAGGGATGCTGTTGAACATCCCACAATGCACAGCACAGCCCCCTACAGCCCCCTACAACAGAGAATTATCTGGCCCTATATAAGGTTGAAAGCCCTGAATTAAAGTAAAATTTTATTTTTTCCAGGTGGTATTCACTTCGAATGACTATGAATCTCACTTTCGAATCTCACTTCGAATGACTATGAATCTCACTTTCTTCTTGAAATACTTAAATAATGGCAAGTGACTTCATTTATAGAAAGTGAAACCAAATTTTCTTAGAAGAGTGCTTATTTATCTACCCTTTGATGATCAGAGTTTAAAAATATTTAAATAATGACTTCATAGCATGAGTGTGGCTAGTATAGAAACAATAAGAAAGCTCATTTAGTTTTCATTTTGGATGGCATGTGTATAAATAATTGCTGAAGTTTGGAAGTAGATATTGTTTTGTTCAGCCAACTTAGCATTATCCCTTTAAAGTGTTTTTTTCTTTTCCCTTCAGTGTAGTAGTTAAAGAAGATAGGTTTTTAGATGTTTACATATAAATATTCCCGGAACATGTTTGAACTGGGGCACTACATACTCTAAAGATGAGCTGAAGAGTTTATCTGAAATGTAGTCATTTTAAGATGGGGGGTGGGAGGAAGTTGGCTTGTAGTAAAAAATCATTTGAAGAATTAACTTTGGGGTTAAGTGAAGCATATAGTTGCTTTCAGCTAGGGGACAAGGGTTGTCTCTTGGATCCTCTGAAAATCTGGTGGTGTTTTCTTGGTGCCATTTACAAGGATGGCATGCTTGGGATGTCTGCCTGCAGTGAGAAAAAGAAGGAAGCAAAGAATTTAAAAGTTGACTCACTCTTAACAGTCAGTTGATTTCTTTGTTTGGTGTTGCTGATGCCATGTGGCTGGAAGAGTGGGCTTAGTGTATAAGCACATTGGCCGTAATGTCCTGCTAACCACCATCACAGTCAGGGCACTGAGAGTTTCCGGTGAGTACTGGGCTCTTGCTACCAGATCTGTATCCTGGAGCAAGTGTAGACCCGAAGACTTTGGACATGCAGGGAGTATGACTCTACTGGCAACGTAGACCTTACCTCCAGAGTGTGTTTGTACTGCTTTGGGTGTTCCTTCAAATAAGAAGCCTCTGGACCACTATTTTGTGTTGTTCCTTTTGCGGGTAGTTGAACTGGCTAAAACCAAGCCAGGGCCCTTGTAGACCTGGTTGTTCATGAGCCTGGGTTAGCCCAGTGTGTGGGATTTCATTCCACCAAGTCATCATGATCCTAGGAAAGCAGTAAGCAAAAAAGTCAAATGTTCTTGAAAAATTATCATATACCATATTAGCAGAATTATAAGAAGTGTTAAGAGCAAGACGTGGGGGTCTTGAGGGGGAAGGAACCACAACCCTTCTGTCCCCAAACAGCTCTTTTTATGTTTTGCTTATGTCCTGCGAGGCCTTGACTTGTATACACACACACAAATCCCATTGGCAATGTGCAATTTCGAACGTGTTCCCTGCTTATTTTACATACAGGGATATCATAAATGCTTTCCACGTTGGTACAAAGTCATCACTATGGTGAGTCAAGAATCGTGTAGTAGGGAATTCCCTGGCGGTCCAGTGGTTAGGACTCTGCTTTCACTGCTGAGGGCCTGGGTTCGATCCCTGGTCCGGGAACTAAGATCCTACAAGCCGTGCGGTGCAGCCAAAAAAAAAAAAAAAGAATCTCGTAGTAGTTCATATTAGTGCCCCTCAAAGTTCATTTGCATTCTCATCACCTGGCAGTGTTGCTTAAATGCTGATTGTGACTCACTTTGCTCTGGTCAGGACCTGAGGATCTGGATTCCCAGCAGGTTTCCATGGGCTGCTGATATGGTTGGTGTATTAGTTTCCTGAGGCTTAAAATCACAGAAATATATTCTCTCATAGTTCTGGAGGCCGGCAGTTGGAAGTCGAGATGTCGGCAGGGATTTGTTCCCTCTGGAGGGTTATAAGGGAGAACCTCTTCCTTGCTTTTTGCTGCCTTTTGTCATTTCAAGAATGTTGTGAAAATGCAGTTATACAGAAAGTAAGCATTTGGGATTGGCTTCTTGCTGCCTTTTGTCATTTCAAGAATGTTATATAAATGGAATCATACAGAAAGTAACCATTTGGGATCGACATTTTTCACTCATCATAATTCTCTGGAGATTCAGCTAGAGTGTTGCATGTATCAATAGTTCCTCCTTTTTATTGCTGAATAGTATTCCATGGTATGGATTTATCACCTCTGTTTAACCATTCAGCCACTGAAGGGTATCTGGGTTGTTGCCATTTTTTTTTGTATATTACAAGTAAAGCAGCTGTAAACTTTCATGTATAGGGTTTTGTGTGAGCATGATTTTTCATTTTTCTGGAGTAAATGTCCAGGAGTACATGGCTGAGTCCTGTGATAATTGCATGTGTAGGTATTTAAGAAACTACCAGACTTTTCCAGAGTAGCTGTATCAGTTTGCATTCCCACCAGCAGTGTAAGAGGCATCGACTTTCTCTGTGTCCCAGCTGGCATTAGGTGTTGTCATTATTTTAGCCACTCTGATAGGTGTATAGTGATATCTAATGATCTTAGTTTGCATTTCTCTAGTGGCTAATAATGTTGAATCTCTTTTCATATGCTTATTTTCCATCTGTATATCTTTTTTGGTAAAGTGTTCATATTTGATATCTTTTTGATGTCTGTTCCTATCTTTTGCCTGTTTTCTACTTGAATTATGTGTTATTGCTGTTGAGTAGTAGTTTTTTCTCTGTTCTAGATACTAGTCCTTTGTCAGAGATGTGGTTTGCAAATATTTTCTCCCAGTCTTTTCATCTTCTGAAGGTCTTTCCCAGAAAAAAAAAAAAAAAAAAACAAAAAACCACTTCTGTCTTGCTAGTCTACCTATTACCTGGTTCTTTAGGTAGAGAGAGCAGACTTTTGTTGGACTCTTGTCATCTGAACCCATTGACATTTACCAGTTTGTTGGCTTCTTCAGCTCCAATGCTGGGTTATACGGGGTGTAAAGAAAACCCATGGAACTCACCTGTGTGCTGAGGTCTTTCCTGAGGTTGCTAGCTGGTCTGCCTTCTTCTGTTTACATTTCAGAGACTTCTTGTTTGCTTTATAGATGACATCCAAGGTGTATTGTACTTAGTGGGAGGAATAGGGAAATGCACATCTTCCCCATCTTCCCACAAGGGGAGATGTCACTGCTTTACTTTTTATAGACCTGCAGGTGGAACATTGACTTGGCTCTACAATCCAGAACATTTATTAATGAGAACTGTTGAGTTGGCATGAGATGTTTGCTATCAGCATGGTTTTAAAGGAGATAATAATTACTCAGAACACTGGTTATACACATTTATCCAGTTATTTTCTTTCCAGCCCTTCTAAGGGACCTTGAACTGTAGAGGCACTAATGGAAGAGCAGAAAGGGTGAGAAGCTGGGAAATGAATAGTCTACCCCACCATCTGGCCTGCTGCAGTTCAGAAAGTCACACGGCACAGCCAAGTTAGTTCTTCTTCTCTGTGTTTATTGGAGGTGCCAAATGCTAGATTTAAGCCAAGAACTGATTTTGAAAATATTTTTCTACTTCTGTTTTGTCAAACGTGTTCCTTGGCGTATTATGTTAGGGCTTGTTCTGCTAAAGCTTAGCAGAGCCTTCTGTTTCTTCAGGCTGATTTGGCTTTGCACAATTCAAACATTAGACCCTCGTTCTGGAACAGAATTCTTCTCTAGAGATAGCACGAAGTGTGTTTTAATTTCCAGGCAGGTAATACCTATCAAATGAGAGATGGAGCTTTTATTCTTTAGCTGTTATTCTTTTATATATGGGACTTCTGTTTTAGTCCTTTTCTGCTCAAGCCTGTTTGACTACATTTTCTCTTTCTAATTACGGGGAGAAGAGCAAATGTTAAGGTAGCCTTCTTTTAACAAGAAAAAGCAATGAAAGTGTAACTGCTTTACTTTCATAATTTGATTTTGCTTCAACTTTTAAGATACCAGTGTGATTTTTGTATAAATAAATAAAGCCTACATATCAAGGTTATAGGGAGGGTAGACGTCAAGGTAAGAAAGTACATAGATACTTCAAGGAAAATTTTGGTATCAGGATGAGGAAAGGGTTTTCTTCCGGGGTTAAATATTTGTAGTTGCTGATGAAAACAATTTTAAAGCCTTTTCACTTATTCCCCGGGAGCCTTGGAGAGAAGGATAATTGTAGTAGCTTCTATATCTCTGACTAGTGGCAGAATAGTATCTCATTAAAGGAAATTGATTGTTCCTGTGAGCGCTGAACAGCTTGATCAGGATCTGGGAGTGGCTGAGAGCCTCACTTGGTGTTGGCACTTGAAGAAATGAGACAGTCCATGGTTCAGTGTTAGCTTGAGCGTAGAATCCATTGACAGAATAATTACCCGATTCACAGCAGTCACATTTGAGTTGTATTTAATTTGGGGGAGGCTTCTATTTGTTCTTTCATCTTCTCTAGTTCTTTCTAAATGTGCCGGTGCTTTATTCAGCTCCAAAAACCAGCCTGTACCTCTTTTGAGACACCAGCATTATTCTTTCAGTGTGGGAAAGCCCTGCATTTGTGCTCTCAGCCCGCCCTTTCTCACCTTGTTCTTTGCCATCCATTACAGCCCCTTTCCCACCTTTTACATTTGATATATGTTCTTCAAACTAAATATGTGTAACTTATTACTTTTCTCAGGAATTGGTGTGAAAGCCAAGAGGATGGCTGAGCTGCAGTGAGAGACATCAAAGTCCAGGTCACCCGCCATCCCCTGATCCTTTGAGATGAATTTTCTACCCAGCTTATTTGAGTTTTCTTCCCTAGGCAGGGCAGGCAGAAACCCAGTTTAAATTCCCAGGGCTGTGACTCGAAGAGGGGGTTGGAATTATTATTTTTTTTTTTTTAGCTCCCTTTCCCCTTTATATTCTTCACTGCCACCCATCCCTCCCAGCTCCTGGCTCAGAGTCTTATTTCTACTTTGAAGCTCAGGGTACTTCATCTTAGGAGATCCTGCAGGATTCTCTATACACAGATGGTTCTGCATAGATGTTTTCACAATTAGCGAGTCCACTGAGAATTCAAGATCAGAGAAGGAGGCTAGGCTTAGAACCCTGGCTTCACTCTGGAATCACTAGGGGAGATGGAAAAAACAAAAAAAAACAAACAAACCCCACCAATGCCCAGTCCCTCCCCTAGATTCTTGCTCTGAGTTGGGGGATTAAGCACTGGTATTATTTTAGCTGTGCTCCAGGTGATTCTAATGTTCAGCAAGGTTCATAGCCATCCCTTCCAGGTAATGTCCAGTTACCTCTTAAATTCTGAGTAAGCCTGGCTGGTTCCCTGTTATTAGAACATTCCAGGTCCCAAGTAGAGAGCAGCTCTCTGCTTTTGCTGTTAGAGGCATGTGAGGGAAGCCGGGTGAATTCAAGTCCTTCAGGTTCTCATGGTGACTCTAAATCAACATCACCTAGTTTTCTTTTTTAATATAGGCTTATTCTAAAGCAGGAGTTCTCAAATGTGGCTTGTCATCTCCCTAGGGTGTAGGCTGGTCTCAGAAGGCATTGCAGAATTTATTTAAAGTCACTTTAATTTCTAAAGATAATTTTCTGTCTCCTAAGGACTGGTCTGAAATCAAGCAATGGAAAAGAGGGTGTCAGAGGTTCCCAAAGGCTGAGGTGTTGACATGCTTCTGTTTGTTCCTCTGACAAATGTTGGATCCCCTTCTGTGTTTTGCTAACTCTGCAGTGTCAGCTGTGACTTGCTTGCCTAATAACAGCAGTCAGTAATTGGGTTTACTGCCTCATTTGGTGTCTGTTGCAATTTTTTTAAATGTCATTTTAGAAGTGGGGTGAGTATGTCTGCATATAAGTTATTTATTTATTTATTATTTTTTACATTTATTTATGTTTTTTGGTTTGTTTTTAGCATCCTTTTTTTAAAATTTTTATTGAAATATAGTTGATTTACAATGTTGTGTTAGTTTCAGGTGTACAGCAAAGTGATTCAGTTATATATATATGTGCGATTCAGTTATATATATATAATATATATGATTTAGATAGATATATATATGATTCAGTTATATATATATATGTTTTTCTTTTTTAGATTCTTTTCCATTATCCGTTATTATAAGATATTGAGTATAATTCCCTGTGCTATTAAGAATTCAGCTGCTACAACCTCTGTGGTGTGTAAACAGTCAAACAGCTTTGAACTGTCTGAACTCCTTAGCACTCTGCTTCCTCAAAGTTGGGGGAAGCAAGCCAGAACAGGTTTATATGTAGTAGGGGCCTGTTACAGTGACTGCCGAGTTGATGAGCCAGGAGGATGCTTTGTCACTTTTTCTGAGGCCCAGCTGAATTAATTTTGCAAGAGGACACCCAAGGGAGAAGCCCTTGCAGGAACAGAAAGGTGAGACGAAGATAAGTATCAGATTTTTAGAATGGTAGAGATCTCTGAGATTGTCAAATCCAGCCTATTCATTTACAGATATGTGAACCAGGCCAATCTATTAGGGATTTCAGCAACATTCATTAAGTACCTATTAGAATGCTACATGCTGTGTTGGAGCTAGAAGAAGTAGATGATGTATTAGGGTTGGAGATTTTATCTATTTATGTAGAATTTATTATAAGAAATTGGCTTATGCAATTATGTAGGCTGACAAGCCCCAGGATCTACAGTTGGTACAGTGGAGGCCCAGAAGAGCTGATGGTCTGGTTTTAGTTAGAGTCTGGAGGCCTGACAATAGGGAGAGCTGATGGTGTAAGTTCCAGTCTGAAGGCTGGCAGGCTTCAGACAAGAAGAGCTCATGTTTTGGTTTGAGTCTGAAAAAAGGAAAAAGCCAATGTCCTAGCTCAAAGCCTGAGGCAGGAGGAATTTCCTCATATTTGTTGGAGAGTCAGCCCTTTTGGTCCAGCTCGCTTTCAGCTGATTGGGTGAGGCCCACCCAAATTGGAGTGGGCAATCTGCTTTACTCAGTATATTGGTTTAAATGTAAAAGTCATCCAGAAGCATTCTCACAGGAACATGCAGAATAATACTTGACAAAATATCTGGACACCTTCTGGCCCAGTCAGGTTGACGCATAAAATTAGCCCTCACCAATGACTTTTCCAAACACAGATGACACAGATGTAGACCTTAAATTCAGGTCTCCTGACCACTGCCCAGAGTTCTTCTATCTACTTCATGTTCCTGTTGTCTGACTCATCTTTAACAAATGAATAATAAAGACCAAAATAACCATAAAAATTGATAAATGAGACTTCATCAGTTATCAAAACTTCCACTCATCAAAAGACATCCCCAAGAAAGTGAATAGACAAGCCACAGACTAGTAGAAGGTATTTGCAAAAATATATTTCTGACAAAGGACTAGTACCCAGGATTTATAAGGAACTCTTAAGTCGATATTAAGAAGCCAAACTAATAAAAAAAATCAGCAAACAATTTGAACAGGAACTTCACAAATGAATAGACAGTCCATTAGCACCTGACAAGATGCTTAACATCATTAGTCATCAGGGTAATGCAAGTTAAAATGATGAAGAAACAACAAAGCACATATATGAAGAACATTAAAATAAATGCTGAAATAAAAAATGAATGCCAGGGGCTTCCCTGGTGGCACAGTGGTTGAGAGTCCGCCTGCCGATGCAGGGGACTCGGGTTCGTGCCCCGGTCCGGGAAGATCCCACATGCCGCGGAGCCTCTGGGCCCGTGAGCCATGGCCGCTGAGCCTGCGCGTCCGGAGCCTGTGCTTCGCAACGGGAGAGGCCACAACAGTGAGAGGCCCGTGTACCGCAAAAAAAAAAAAAAAAAAAAAAAAAAAAAGAATGCCAGATTTCCTAATAACTGGTGCTGGACTGAAGGGTGGAGGGCAATTGTTTGATGCTCTGCACTGTCACCACAGTCCACAGAAACCTGGAAATCCTGTCTTTTTGCTTGCTTAACCTTTGGCCATAGAGTGTACTTCGAACGCTTCTGTCCGTAAGTGTTCAGTGTGTGAAAGCAATCTGGTGATTGCACATAAGTTTTCATTAGTTTTCAGCCTAGTGATATGGAAAGGTCAGCTTGTTTAACTTGTTTTATACATTCAGTCATAATCATGAATCTTCTAAAAACTTCTCTCCTTGAGGACAAACAATTCCACGAAAGGTTTTTTTTGAAAGATGTTACTTTCACGTCAGGGGGAGGGTAGCTAACATTTATTGACCATTGCATTGTATGTTTTAATTTATTACTCTTGACAGCCGTGTTGTATGTACTCATTTTCCCCATTTTGCTGGTAAGGAAACAGAGACCCAGAGTGTTTAAGGAACCTGTCCTAGAACACGGAGGTAGCAAATGGCAAAGTCAGGATGGGAATGCAGGTCTACTTGGTCCTGGATTAGCCACTGTGTGTATTATTTTAATTAGTGTTTTCATCCTTCATCCATTCATTTAGTCATCACTAGGTCTATGCCAGTTTCTCCTCTAAGCTGAGAGGGTCTCAGCTCTCATGCGAAACTCTCATGATGGGAGAGGACAGGTAATAAACAAGAAAAAGGAAAATAAATCATTTCAAAGAATGATAAAGGCTGTGAACACAGTAAACCAGAGCAATGGGCTAGACAGTGATGGAGGGGTTTCCTATTGAGAGACTTGCCAGAGAGGGTCTCTGCTGGACCAGTGTGAAGATTAGCGCAAACCTCTCATCTCAGCACTAAGCTCTGCTTCCTCTTGGTCAGTACCCCTATACTCGAAGACAGGTGTGTTATGTAAGTGTGAGCAGAGCAGATCTTAGCAGTTTGGAATCATCTCCAGTACGTTTTTCTGCCATATTCTTTTCTAATATGCTCTTGGATCTAAATGGGAAAAAAAAGAAAATTCAACAGTTAAGGAATAACTGTTCCTGATTGCTATTCATTTACCCATCTCCCAGGGTGGGACTGCCTCACTAGGGTTGTCACAATGACTGGGGAGCACTTTAGGCATTTATTTGGGAGCTGCCAAAAACAGGACTGCTGAGGTCCAGAGGGTAAACCCACCATCAGCAAAGAATTTTCCTGCCCATATAACCCTGGTACCCGGTTAAGAAACACTTGGTGAATCATACAATGGGCTTAAGCTTATGTGTATTGAAGTCTTGTGTGTTGAGGGGGTGAGATTTGGCCAGCGAGGTCTGAGTTCTTTTGTCCTTGGATTTCACTTAGGCCTTTCCCATTCTATGACAAAGGCCAGGATTCTGACCAGATCCAGTTGATGATGTTCTCTGCTTTCCCTCTTGTTATCTGGATACATGAAATGGCAAGACAGAAAATGGTTTATTGAGTTTGGTTTTCTTTCCTTGTATATAAAATTTTAAAAGCTGTAGCCCTTTGGCTCGCAAATCTATGCTCTAGTTGAGAGAAAGATGGCTATTAAGAGCCATGTTTTCATCTGCAATTGGAGAGCCCGTCAGAAAGAAACCAGGTTGGCAGATGTGACGGGGTTGCCTTACATAAATCACCTTCCATTGTCGCGGTGGGCATATGGCCAGTGAGTGTCCTAATTATTGAATGGCTTTTATAGCCCCATTATTTATAATCACTTTTGAATAGCGGCTGAAAGACAGTGAGATGGAATGAAAATAGTTTAGTGTGAAAATGATAATCACTTATGGAATTACGGGGATTAGAAATATCTGATGATCAGCCTATGAATTAGGAACTCTCTCTCCCAAATATTTTTTAGCGGGGTATACTACATCCCATACTCTCTATAAATGAGAACTGTGGTCAATCCAGAGAGATGAATCTGTATAAGAATTCTTACCTACTGGATTTGCAACAAACAGCCCGAGAACCCTGCACGTAGGCACATTCACATAAGTGCAATATATACATTTTTTATAAATAAATTCTATTTTGGAATATTTTAGATGCAAAAAAGTTGCAGAGATCATACAGAGAGTTCTGGAATCTCCTTCGCCTAGTTTTCCCTAATGCTGACATCTTGCATAACCATGATACATTTGTCATAAGTTGCTTTCACTAGCATCCTTTTTCTACCCCTAGATCCAGTGCAGGACCCCATGTTGTATTTATTTGTCATGTCTTAAACTCTTTTAGTCTGTATCGTGTTCTTAATCTTTCCTTGCTTTTCCATAACCTTGATAGTTTTGAAGAATATCAGTACATGGTTTTAACAAAAAGTTTCACTCTTCACTGCTGGATAAACACCTGGTTTGGAGTCACAGAGATGGAAGGGGGAAAGTGTAGAGCTTTGGAGTTAGTACATGTGGGTTCTAATCCCGCGTCTGGTCCCGTCAGCACTGAGAGTCTCACTTTCTTCATCTGTTTTAAAGTGGGAATAGTGCCACCTTTCTCACTGGGTTTTATAAGGTTTAAATGAGATAATATTCATGAAAGAGATTTATGATAAAGCATCAAACGTATGATCATCAAAGGGAAATTATTTAAAACGTATGAGTTTTCCTATCCTGCAGTTTTGTATAAGCTGGAGATTGATACCAGTAACAGACTTTATTCCAGGAATCATTTAATAAATTTCTCAGAAGGCTCTCTAAGTCTTTAAATGTGTGAAATTGTTCTACTGTCTAGAGGTCATGGGGATGGGGTATTTTTAAGCCACTGAGTCTTTTATGAAAGCCCCATCGGTGCAGACCCATGGCTCGCCCTCCTACTCTTGCTCTAAGCACATAGTTTATACACCAGCGCTACCTGCGTACACACAGATGCACAATCATGCAAACCCTGGCAACCTTAGGAGAACATAGCATGTTTTTGAGAGAGACACAGTCCTCTGGAATGTGGATGATCACGAACTACAGCTTTTGGGCCAAGTCCAGACGGCTGCCTGTTTTTGTAATAAAGTTTTATTAGAATACAGCCAGGCCCAGTTGTTTACATCTTGCCTAGAGTTGATTTTCCTGCTAAAAAAGCAGAGCGAAATAGTTGGAACATAGACTTTACAGCCTGCAAAACCTAAAATATTTACTATCTGACCTTTCAGAAAAATTTTGCCTGCTTCTGCTGTAGACTCTTACTGATGCAAGATGGTTTTCTTTCCATTCTCGCCTGTCTGGAACTATATATTGTGATTCTCTCGCTTGTTTCCAGCTTTGAAAGATTTTTAAAGAGGGGCGCTGTGTAAAACATAGACTCATAAAGCTGCTTTGCTCAGGGGAAATGGTCTCACCTTTTTCAGACCCATCAGATGATGTGCAGATATCGCTGGTGGTCTCTGTTCTCAAAATCCAGCAGAAATTAGAGTGGTGTGTGCTGATGCTACCCTGCTTGTATGAGATTCCCCAATGTAAGTCAGAGGACCTGGAACTCTGGCCCCAGCCTACTGTTGCTTGAATGATATCAGACCATATTAGAATATAGTTTACCACCCAGATTATCCATTGCTGTCTGAGAATAAATTGGAGTGAGGTTAGGAGGGTAGGGGAACAGCTGTGTTAATTACTATGGATTTTCAAGGCTATAGAATGCCAGTGGGATCTCAGTTTGTATTTGCATAAGCACATTTAAAACTTCTTACTTGTTAGCAGTGTCCTAAGACCCAAGAGTACAGGGCTTCAATCCAGGGTGCCGGTTCCTAGGAAGGTACCTTGCTTACACTCCCTGGCTGAGTGTTGTCTGGAAGCTAATGCTGTTCAGATGTCACTTTCTTGGTTTCTGCATATGTTGAGCGTCAACAGGATATTGGGACAACTGTACAATGTACCAGTTTCATGGGAAGTCAGTCTTTGGTTTTTATATTGAGATTCACATAGATGTTTTCTAGTGGCATAGTGAGTGTAACTGCTTAAGAAAAAAATCATTTTATTTTAGTCTTTTTTTTTAAACATCTTTATTGGAGTATAATTGTTTCACAATGGTGTATTAGTTCCTACTTTATAACAAAGTGAATCAGCTATACATATACATATGTCCCCATATCCCCTCCCTCTTGTGTCTCCCTCCCACCCTCCCTATCCCACCTCTCTAGGTGGTTACAAAGCACCGAGCTGATCTCCTAGTGCTATGTGGCTGCTTCCCACTAGCTATCTGTTTTACATTTGGTAGTGTATATATGTCCATGCTACTCTCTCACTACGTCCCAGCTTACCCTTCCCCCCACCCCGTGTCTTCAAGTCCATTCTCTACATCTGTGTCTTTATTCCTGTCCTGCCCCTATTCCTGTCCTTCCCCATGTTCTTTATAACCTTTTTTATTTTTATTTTTTAGATTCCATATATATGGGTTAGCAAATGGTATTTGTTTTTCTCTTTCTGACTTACTTCACTCTATGACAGACTCTAGGTCCATCCACCTCATTACAAATAAATCAGTTTCGTTTCTTTTTATGGCTGAGTAATATTCCATTGTATATATGTGCCATATCTTCTTTATCCATTCATCTGTCGATGGACACATAGGTTCCTTCCATGTCCTGGCTATTGTAAATAGAGCTGTAGTGAACACTTTTTGAATTATGGTTTTCTCAGGGTATATGCCCAGTAGTGGGATTCCTGGGTCGTATGGTAGTTCTATTTTTAGTTTTTTAAGGAACCTCCATACTTTTCTCCATAGTGGCTCTATCAATTTACATTCCCACCAACAGTGCAAGAGGGTTGCCTTTTCTCCACACCCTCTCCAGCATTTATTGTTTGTAGATTTTTTGATGATGGCCATACTGACCGGTGTGAGGTGATACCTCATTGTAGTTTTGATTTACATTTCTCTAATGATTAGTGATGTTGAGCATTCTTACATATGTTTGTTGGCTATCCGTATATCTTCTTTGGAGAAATGTCTATTTAGGTCTTCTGCCCATTATTGGATTGGGTTGTCTGTTTTTTTGATATTGAGCTGCATGAGCTGCTTGTATATTTTGGAGATTAATCCTCTGTCAGTTGCTTCATTTGCAAATATTTTCTCCCATTCTGAGGGTTGTCTTTTTGACTTGTTTATGGTTTTCTTTGCTGTGCAAAAGCTTTTAAGTTTCATGAAGTCCCATTTGTATATTTTAATTTTCATTTCCATTTCTCTAGGAGGTGGAACAAAAAGATCTTGCTGTGATTTATGTCAGAGTGTTCTGCCTATGTTTTCCTCTAAGAGTTTTATAGTGTCTGGCCTTACATTTAGGTCTTTAATCCATTTTGAGTTTACTTTTGTGTATGGTGTTAGGGAGTGTTCTAATTTCATTCTTTTACATGTAGCTGTCCAGTTCTCCCAGCACCACTTATTGAAGAGGCAGTCTTTTCTCCATTGTATATTCTTGCCTCCTTAATCAAAGATATGTTGACCATATGTGTGTGGGTGTATCTCTGGGCTTTCTGTCCTGTTCCATTAATCTTTATTTCTGTTTCTGTGCCAGTACCATACTGTCTTGTTACTGTAGCTTTGTAGTATAGTCTGAAGTCAGGGAGACTGATTCCTCCAGCTCCGTTTTTCTTTCTCAAGATTGCGTTGGGTATTCGGGGTCTTTTGTGTTTCTGTACAAATTGTGAAATTGTTTTTTTTCTTTTCAAATTGTGAAATTTTTTGTTCTAGCTCTGTGAAAATGCCATTGGTAATTTGATAGGGATTGCATTGAATCTATAGATTGCTTTGGGTAGTATAGTCATTTTCACAATGTTGATTCTTCCAATCCAAGAACATGGTATATCTCTCCATCTGTTTGTATCATCTTTAATTTCTTTCATCAGCATCTTATCATTTTCTGCATACAGGTCTTTTGTCTCCTTAGGTAGGTTTATTCCTAAGTATTTTATTCTTTTTGTTGCAATGGTAAATGGCAGTGTTTCCTTAATTCCTCTTTCAGATTTTTCATCATCAAGTATAGGAATGCAAGAGATTTCTGTGCATTAATTTTGTATCCTGCTACTTTACCAAATTCATTGATTAGCTCTAGTAGTTTTCTGGTAACGTCTTTAGGATTCTCTATGTATAATAGCATGTCATCTACAAACATTATCTTTTCTGCTTTGGATTCCTTTTCTTTCTTTTTCTTCTCTGATTGCTGTGCCTAAAACTTCCAAAACTTTGTTGAATAATAGTGGTGAGAATGGACAACCTTGTCTTGTTCTTGATTTTAGAGGAAATGGTTTCAGTTTTTCACCATTGAGAACGATGTTGTCTGTGGGTTTGTCATACATGGCCTTTATGATGTTAAGGTAAGTTCCCTGTATGCCTACTTTCTGGGGTTTTTTAATCATAAATGGGTGTTGAATTTTGTCAAAAGCTTTTTCTGCATCTATTGAGGTGATCATATGGTTTTTATCTTTCAGTTCATTAAGATGGTGTGTCACATTGATTGATTTGCATATATTGAATCCTTGCATTCCTCGGACAAACCCCACTTGAACATGGTGTATGATCCTTTTAATGTGCTGTTAGATTCTGTTTGCTAGGATTTTGTTGAGGGTTTTTGCATGTATGTTCATCAGTGATATTGGCCTGTATTTTTGTTTCCTTGTGATATCTTTGTCTGGTTTTGGTATCAGGTAATGGTGGCCTTGTAAAATGAGTTTGGGAGTGTTCCTCCCTCTGCTATATTTTGGAAGACTTTGAGAAGCATAGGTGTTAGCTGTTCTCTAAATGTTTGGTAGAATTCACCTGTGAAGCCATCTAGTCCTAGGCTTTTGTATGTTGGAAGATTTTTAATCACAGTTTCAATTTCAGTGCTTGTGACTGGTCTGTTTATATTTTCTATTTCTTCCTGGTTTAGTCTCGGAAGGTTGTGCATTTTTAAGAATTTGTCCATTTCTTCCAGGTTGTCCATTTTATTGGCATAGAGTTGCTTGTAGTAATCTCTCATGATCCTTTGTATTTCTGCAGCATCAGTTGTTACTTCTCCTTTTTCATTTCTAAATCTGTTGATTTGAGTCTTCTCCCTTTTTTTTTTTTCTTTTTTTGTGGTACGCGGGCCTCTCACTGTGTGGCCTCTCCTGTTGTGGAGCACAGGCTCCGGACGCACAGGCTCAGCGGCTATGGCTCACGGGCCCAGCCGCTCCACGGCACGTGGGATCCTCCTGGACCGGGGCATGAACCTGTGTCCTGCATCGGCAGGTGGACTCTCAACTGCTGTGCCACCAGGGAAGCCTCCTGTTTTTCTTGATGAGTCTGGCTAATGGTTTATCAATTTTGTTTATCTTCTCAAAGGACCAACTTTTAGTTTTATTGATCTTTGCTACTGTTTCCTTCATTTCTTTTTCATTTATTTTTGATCTGATCTTTGTGATTTGTTTCCTTCTGCTAACTTTGGGGTTTGCTTGTTCTTTTTTCTCTAATTGCTTTAGATGCAAGGATAGGTTGTTTATTTGAGATGTTTCTTGTTTCTTGAGGTTGGGTTTTATTGCTATAAACTTCCCTCTTAGAACTGCTTTTGCTGCATCCGATAGGTTTTGGGTAGTCATGTTTTCATTTTCATTTGTTTCTGGGTATTTTTTGATTTCCTCTTTGATTTCTTCAGTGATCACTTCGTTATTAAGTAGTGTATTGTTTAGCCTCCATGTGTTTGTATTTTTTACAGATTTTTTTCCTTTAATTGATATCTAGTCTGATAGCATTTTGGTTCGAAAAGATACTTGATTTGATTTCAATTTTCTTAAATTTACCAAGGCTTGATTTGTGACCCAAGATATGATCTATCCTGAAGAATGTTCCATGAGCACTTTAGAAGATAATGTATTCTGTTGTTTTTTGATGGAAAGTCCTATAAATATCAATTAAGTCCATCTTGTTTAATGTGTCATTTAAAGTTTGTGTTTCCTTATTTATTTTCATTTTGGATGATCTGTCCGTTGGTGAAAGTGGGGTGTTAAAGTCCCCTACTATGATTGTGTTACTGTCGATTTCCTCTTTTATGGCTGTTAGTATTTGTTTTACGTATTGAGGTGCTCCTATGTTGGGTGCATAAATATTTACAATTGTTATATCTTCTTCTTGGATTGCTCCCTTGATCATTATGTAGTTTCCTTCTTTGTCTCTCATAATAGTCTTTATTTTAAAGTCTGTTTTGTCTGATACGAGAATTGCTACTCCAGCTTTCTTTTGATTTCCATTTGCATGGAATATCTTTTTCCATCCCCTTACTTACAGTCTGTATGTGTCCCTAGGTCTGAAGTGGGTCTCTTGTAGACAGTATATATATGGGTCTTGTTTTTGTATCCATTCAGCCAGTCTGTGTCTTTTGGTGGGAGCATTTAATCCATTTACATTTAAGGTAATTATCGATACGTATGTTCGTATTACACTTTTTTAATTGTTTTGGGTTTGTTCTTGTAGGTCTTTTCCTTCTCTTGTGTCTCCTGCCTAGAGTAGTTCTTTAGCATTTGTTGTAAAGCTGGTTTGGTGGTGCTAATTCTCTTAGCTTTTGCTTGTCTCTAAAGGTTTTAATTTCTCCATCAAATCTGCATGAGATCCTTGCCGGGTAGAGTAATCTTGGTTGCAGGTTTATCCCTTTCATCACTTTAAATATGTCCTGCCAGTCCCTTCTGGCTTGCAGAGTTTCTGCTGAAAGATCAGCTGTTAACCTTATGGGGATCCCCTTGTATGTTATTTGTTGTTTTTCCCTTCTTGCTTTTAATATTTTTTCTTTGTATTTAATTTTTGATAGTTTAATATGTGTCTTGGTGTGTTTCTCCTTGGATTTATCCTGTATGGGACTCTCTGTGCTTCCTGGACTTGATTAACTCTTTCCTTTCCCATATTAGGGAAATTTTCAACTATAATTTCTTCAAATATTTTCTCAGTCCTTTTCTTTTTCTCTTCTTCTGGGACGCTTATTATTCGAATGTTAGTTCGTTTAATGTCGCAGAGGTCTTTGAGACTGTCCTCAGTGCTTTTCATTTTTTTATTCTGCTCTGCGGTATTTATTTCCACTATTTTATCTTCCAGGTCACTTATCCATTCTTCTGCCTCAGCTATTCTGCTATTGATTCCTTCTAGAGAATTTTTAATTTCATTTATTGTGTTGTTCATCATTGTTTGTTTGCTCTTTAGTTCTTCTAGGTCCTTGTTAAATGTTTCTTGTATTTTCTCCATTCTATTTCCAAGATTTTGGATCATCTTTACTATCATTACTCTGAATTCTTTTTCAGGTAGACTGCCTATTTCCTCTCCATTTGTTTGGTCTGTTGGGTTTTTACCCTGCTCCTTCATGTGCTATGTGTTTCTCTGTCTTCTCATTTTGCTTATCTTACTGTGTTTCTTTGGTGTCTCCTCTTCACAGGCTGCAGGTTCATAGTTCCCATTGTTTTTGGTGCCTGTCCCCAGTGGCTAAGGTTGGTTCAGTGGGTTGTGTAGGCTTCCTGGTGGAGGGGACTGGTGCCTGTGTTCTGTAGGATGAGTCTGGATCTCTTCTTTCTGGTCTGCAGGACCACGTCCGGTGGTGTGTTTTGGGGACTCTTTGACCTTATTATGATTTTAGGCAGCCTCTCTGCTAATGGTGGGGTTGTGTTCCTGTCTTGCTAGTTGTTTGGCATAGGGTGTCCCACACTGTAGCCTGCTGGTCGCTGAGTGGAGCTGGGTCTTAGCGTTGAGATGGAGATCTGTGGGAGAGCTTTCGCTGTTTGATATTATGTGGAGCCGGGAGGTCTCTGGTGGACCAGTGTTCTGAACTCGGCTCTGCCACCTCAGAGGCACAGACCTCACACCTGGCTGGAGCACCAAGACCCTGTCAGCCACACGGCCAGGTACGTGGGGTGTTTCTTGCCTTCTGGGAAGTCTGAGCTCTTCTGCCAGTGTTCCGTAGATGTTCTGTGGGAGTTGTTCCACATGTAGATGTATTTCTGATGTATTTGTGGGGAGGAAGGTGATCTCCATGTCTCACTCCTCCACCATGTTGAAGGTCCTCCCCTACTCTTTTGTATTTAGAAAAATTTCAAACCCATGTGGCTAGTGAAAAAAACAGCATAATGTCAGTGACCAGCTATTAACATCTTGCCACACACATTTCATCTCTCTCTATTTACACATATTTCCACTTTGCCATATTACCTGGGTGATGGGGCAATTTGTGAGCCTAGTTTATTCTTCTGTAAAATAGGATTGGAAATAGAACCAACCTCATTGGGTTGGAGTGAGGATTGTGAAGTTGTTACTTAGCTCTGTGGCTGGCGTGTCAGAAGTGCTCCATCAATGTTCACTGTCAACACTTGAGTCCAGCAGATTGCCCAAGCACAGTTCTCGTAGATCCTAATGTCTTTTAAAGTATTTAGTGTCTTCCTGAAGGACGCACACACATCGTCAGATTCCATTCAAGATTCTGAGTGTAGAGATATCTGACTTCAGCTATTGGTGAGGTTATGCAGCTGTTTGTTGGTTAGGGTAGGTATCCGCTCACATCAGCTATGTAATGTTGCCAGCAGGGGAACATTGTCTTTCTTCTTTCTTTTCGTAAGTATTTTTTTTGTTTTCAGAACAGGTGTTATTCTACTGCACTGGTTCAACTGGAATAAATATAAGAATCACAAAAGGCTGGAAATAATGAGAAAAATAGAGATGATGGAATTTAAATCTTGTGTTTCTTTCTATGCTTAATTCTAGGTTCTTCTCACTGTGGGATAAAATTTGTTATCAAAAGATTGACCAGGAAAAAAAGAGCATAGAAGGCAGGCGGGAAATAATAATACAGCAGATATCCTGAATTGCTGCCAAAATGTTTCATGCTTGTCCCTGTGGGGAGTTAAATGTTATAGTAGTTTCTAGAGCTTCATCAGCATACGTAAATCTGTCCCACAGTCTCTATTTCACATGACAGACTTGCCGCACATTTTTCTTTAATTTTCTTTTCTTTTTTTAAAAAGTTATACAGAAACAAGACTAAAAGAACAACAGTCTTTGTATCACTAGGGGAAAGGATTCAATCTCTGCAGGTCTGATGAAGTACCACCTGCCTGGAGTCATGTGTGCTGTTTCTCTTATTATAAGATGTTATTACTAGTCCACTAGTGGAGTGGCAGCATCTCTTGAGGTTTGCAAGAGATGAGAGAAATAGGAAATATGTTCATCCTCAGAGCCTAGCTCCCTACATTTTGTTAAGGGACTTTGTTGGGCTTACATCATTGGTTTGAAAACTTTAGCATGTATTAGAATCACCTGGATGGCTTGTTAAACCAGAGATTGCTAAACCTGAGCTTCAGAGGTTCTAATTCAGTAAGTCTTGGAGTCCAGTAATTTGCGTTTCAACAAGCTTCTACGTAATGCTATTTAGGCTTATCTTGGAGACAATGAATACCCTCTACTCTAAGAATTACACAAGGAGAATTGCTCATGTAGAGATGCAGGACCAACATCTGAACCAGGAGTTAGTCAACGATGCCCCTTGGGCCAAATCTCCTGCCTGTGTTGGTAAATAAAGTTTTATTAGAAAACAACCTTGTTTACATATAATCTATGGCTACTTTCATACTACAAAGGCAGAGTTGACTAGTTGGACAGAGTGCATATATGCTCCCAAAGCCGGAAAATATGTGCTATCTGGCTGTTGGCCCTTTACAGAAAATTTTTGCTGACTCCTGACCTAGACCAATGCTTGCATGTCATTTGGGGGAAGGGACTTGGAAGTAATTCTGTAAGTAACTCGCACACTGAGTGTTCCCAACTTGTGTGTGTTTTAGACGAAAGGGTGCTTTTGTTTTAATTTTTTTACTTAAATACATATGATAATTGAATTCATTCATTATTTCTCAACAAGCCATTCTCCAGATTAATTTTCTCATCAGAAGCAACAGTTTCTCAGAATGAAAAGAAACTTAGTTTTACCATCCATGCTTCCTCTCTAATACAGGGCTGGCATCTCTTTGAATTATTGGTGGGAAGTTTTACACGCAGGCTCAGCGGCCATGGTTCACGGGCCCAGCTGCTCCACGGCATGTGGGATCTTCCCGGACCGGGGCATGAACCCGTGTCCCCTGCATCGGCAGGCGGACTTTCAACCACTGCGCCATCAGGGAAGCCCAGTGGAAAGTTTTTTAAAATCACATAATTAAAAGGAGAAAATCATTCTCATTTGAACACTGTCATTGTCAAATAAGTGATATTATATTTCCTTCAGAAATTGCTGAATGGAGTGCAGTTTGTCAATATGTATGAAGAATCTTTAAAAATAATGTTCATACTCATTGCTTTATTTATTCTGCATTCAGGAAGTTTCAGCAAATATTCATATTCAAGGTTTTCCATTACAGCATTGTTTATAATCGCTTTGTTTAAAGGAAAGATACCTAAATATCTATTAATATAAAGCTAATAATATTACGGTGAATCCACACTGCTATTTTGGAGCCATTTAAAATCAAGCTGGATGAAGGGAAGCTGATACAACCTTTTTGGAGGGGATTTTCTGTCAAGAGCCTTAAACATTTTTATGCCTTTTGTCCCAATATTTTTACTCTAAGCATCATGAGAAAGTAATCAGAAATAATGGTAGATTTTGGATAAGGAGGATAAACACAGTGGAAACAATTCATATGCTTAATAATTGGTAAGGATTACATAGGTTGTGATCCACTGATAAGCTAAAATACTATGTAACTATTAAAAGTATATTCTGAGTACTAATAGTATATTGGAGAGCTGAGGCTCCGGCATCGGTCAGAGCGCAGGGAGAGGACTGGGGTTGGCGGCGTGAACGCAGCCTGAAGGGGGTTAGTGCACCACGGCTAGCCGGGAGGGAGTTGGGGAAAATGTTTGGACCTGCCGAAGAGGCAAGAGACTTTTTCTTCCCTCTTTGTTTCCTGGTGCTCGAGGAGAGGGGATTAAGAGCTCTGCTTAAAGGAGCTCCAGAGACGGGCGTCAACCGTGGCTAAAAGCGTGTGGACCCCTGAGACGGGCATAAGACGCTAAGGCTGCTGCTGCTGCCGCCACCAAGAAGCCTGTGTGCGAGCACAGGTCACTCTCCACACCTCCCCTCCCTGGAGCCTGTGCAGCCCACCACTGCCAGGGCCCCGGGATCCAGGGACACCTTCCCCGGGAGAACGCACGGCATGCCTCAAGCTGGTGCAATGTCACGCCAGCCTCTTCCGCAGGCCCACCCCGCACTCCGTACTCCTCACTCCCCTAGGCCTGAGTGAGCCAGAGCTCCCGAATCAGCGGCTCCTTTAACCCCGTTCTGTTTGAGTGATGAACAGACGCCCTCAGGCAACCTACTCGCAGTTGCGGGGCCAAATCCAAAGCTGAAACCCCGGAGCTGTGCGAACAGAGAAGAGAAAGGGAGATCTCTCCCAGCAGCCTCAGGAGCAGCGGATTAAAGTTCCACAATCAACTTGATGTACCCTGCGTCTGTGGAATACCTGAATAGACAACGAATTATCCCAAATTGAGGAGGTGGACTTTGAGAGCAAGATTTATTATTTTTTTCCCCTTTTCCTCTTTTTGTGAGTGTGTATGTGTATGCTTCTGTGTGAGATTTTTTCTGTATAGCTTTGCTTTCACCATTTGTCCTAGGGTTCTATCTGTCCATTTTTGTTTTTTTTTACTTAAAAAATTTCTTTTTCTTAATAATTATCTTTTTATTTTAATAACTTTATTTTATTTTCTTTTATCATCTTTCTTTCTTTCTACTTTTTCTCCCTTTTATTCTGAGCTGTATGAATGAAAGGCTCTTGGTGCTGCAGCCAGGAGTCAGTGCTGTGCCTCTGAGGTGGGAGAACCAACTTCAGGACACTGGTCCACAAGAGACCTCCCAGCTCCACGTAATATCGAACGGCGAAAATCTCCCAGAGATCTCCATCTCAACACCAACACCCAGCTTCACTCAACGACCAGCAAGCTACAGTGCTGGACACCCTATGCCAAACAACTAGCAAGACAGGAACAGAACCCCACCCATTAGCAGAGAGGCTGCCTAAAATCATAATAAGTCTACAGATACCCCAAAACACATCACCAGACGTGGACCTGCCCACCAGAAAGACAAGATCCAGCCTCATTCACCAGATCACAGTCACTAGACCCCTCCACCAGGAAGCCTACACAACCCACTGAACCAACTTTAGCCACTGGGGACCGACACCAAAAACAACGGGAACTACGAACCTGCAGCCTGCAAAACGGAGACCCTAAACACAGTAAGATAAGCAAAATGAGAAGACAGAAAAACACACAGCAGATGAAGGAGCAAGATGAAAACCCACCAGACCTAACAAATGAAGAGGAAGTAGGCAGTCTACCTGAAAAAGAATTCAGAGTAATGATAGTAAAGATGATCCAAAATCTTGGAGATAGAATAGAGAAAATGCAAGTAACATTTAACAAGGACCTAGAAGAACTAAAGATGAAACAAGCAATGATGAACAACACAACAAATGACATTAAAAATACTCTAGAAGGGATCAATAGCAGTATAACAGAGGCAGAAGAAAGGATAAGATAAAATAGTGGAAATAACTACTGCAGAATAAGGAAAAAAGAATGAAAAGAATTGAGGGCAGTCTCAGAGACCTCTGGGACGACATTAAACGCACCAACACTCGAATTATAGGGGTTCCAGAAGAAGAAGAGAAAAAGAAAGGGACTGAGAAAATATTTGAAGAGATTATAGTTGAAAACTTCCCTAATATGGGAAAGGAAATAGGTAGTCAAGTCCAGGAAGCACAGAGAGTCCCATACAGGATAAATCCAAGGAGAAACACGCCAAGACACATATTAATCAAACTATCAAAAATTAAATACAAAGAAAACATATTAAAAGCAGCAAGGGCAAAACAACAAATAACACACAAGGGAATCCCCATAAGGTTAACAGCTGATCTTTCAGCAGAAACTCTGCAAGCCAGAAGGGACTGGCAGGACATATTTAAAGTGATGAAGGAGAAAAACCTGCAACCAAGAGTACTCTACCCAGCAAGGATCTCATTCAGATTTGATGGAGAAATTAAAACCTTTTCAGACCAGTAAAAACTGAGAGAGTTCAGCACCACCAAACCAGCTTCACAACAAATGCTAAAGGATCTTCTCTAGGCAAGAAACACAAGAGAAGGAAAAGACCTACAATAACAAACCCAAAACAATTAAGATAATGGGAATAGGAACATACATATCGATAATTACCTTAAATGTAAATGGATTAAATGCTCCCACCAAAAGACACAGACTGGCTGAATGGATACAAAAACAAGACCCATATATATACTGTCTACAAGAGACCCACTTCAGACCTAGAGACACATACAGACTGAAAGTGAGGGGATGGAAAAAGATACTCCATGCAAATGGAAACCAAAAGAAAGCTGGAGTAGCAATTCTCATATCAGACAAAATAGACTTTAAAATAAAGACTATTATGAGAGACAAAGAAGGACACTACATAATGATCAAGGGATCAATCCAAGAAGAAGATATAATAATCGTAAATATTTATGCACCCAACATAGGAGCACCTCAATACATAAGGCAAATATTAACAGCCATAAAAGGAGAAGTCGACAGTAACACATTCATAGTAGGGGACTTTAACACCCCACTTTCACCAACGAACAGATCATCCAAAATGAAAATAAATAGGGACACAAGCTTTAAATGATACATTAAACAAGACGGACTTAATTGATATTTGTAGGACATTCCATCCCAAAATAACAGAATACACATTTTTCTCAAGTGCTCATGGAAGATTCTCCAGGATAGGTCATATCTTGGGTCACAAATCAAGCCTTGGTAAATTTGAGAAAATCGTAATTATATCAAGTATCATTCCCTCCCACAACACTATGAGACTCGATATCAATTACAGGAAAAGATCTGTGAAAAATACAAACACATGGAGGCTAAACAATACACTACTTAATAACGAAGTGATCACTGAAGAAATCAAAGAGGAAATCAAAAAATACCTGGAATCAAATACCTATCGGATGCAGCAAAAGCAGTTCTAAGAGGGAAGTTTATAGCGATACAATCCTACCTTAAGAAACACGAAACATCTCGAAGAAACAACCTAACCTTGCACGTAAAGCAATTAGAGAAAGAAGAACAAAAAAACCCCAAAGTTAGCAGAAGGAAAGAAATCATAAAGATCAGAGCAGAAATAAATGAAAAAGAACTGAAGGAAACGAGATCAAAGATCAGGAAAACTAAAAGCTGGTTCCTTGAGAAGATAAACAAAATTGATAAACCGTTAGTCAGACTCATCAAGAATAAAAGGGAGAAGACCCAAATCAGTAGAATTAGAAATGAAAAAGGAGAAGTAACAGCTGACACTGCAGAAATACAAAAGATCATGAGAGGTTACTACAAGCAACTCTATGCCAATAAAATGGACAACCTGGAAGAAATGGACAAATTCTTAGAAATGCACAACCTGCAAAGACTGAATCACGAAGAAATAGAAAATATGAATAGACCAGTCACAAGCACTGAAATTGAAACTGTGATTAAACATCTTCCAACAAACAAAAGCCCAGGACCAGATGGCTTCACAGGTGAATTCTTTCAAACATTTAGAGAAGAGCTAACACCTATCCTTCTGAAACTATTCCAAAATATAGCAGAGGGAGGAACACTCCCAAACTCATTCTATGAGGCCACCATCACCATGATACCAAAACTATACAAGGAGGTCACAAAGAAAGAAAACTGCAGGCCAGTATCTCTAATGAACATAGATGCAAAAATCCTCAACAGAACACTAGCAAACAGAATCCAACAGCACATTAAAAGGATCATACACCATGATCAAGTGGGGATTATCCCAGGAATGCAAGGATTCTTCAATATACGCAAATCAATCAATGTGATACACCATATTAACAAATTGAAGGAGAAAAACCATATGGTCATCTCAATAGATGCAGAGAAAGCTTTTGACAAAATTCAACACCAATTTATGATAAAAACCCTCTAGAAAGTAGGCAGAGAGGGAACTTTCCTCATCATAATAAAGGCCATATATGACAAACCCACAGCCAACAACGTCCGCAATGGTGAAAAACTGAAAGCATTTCCACTAAGATCAGGAACAAGACAAGGTTGCCCACTCTCACCGCTATTATTCAACATAGTTTTGGAAGTTTTAGCCACAGCATCAGAGAAGAAAAGGAAGTAAAAGGAATCCAAGCTGGAAAAGAATAAGTAAAGCTGTCACTGTTTGCAGATACATAGAGAATCCTAAAGATGCTACCAGAAAACTACTAGGGCTAATCAATGAATTTGGTAAAGTAGCAGGATACAAAATTAATGCACAGAAATCTCTGACATTCCTCTACAGTAATGATGAAAAATCTGAAAGTGAAATCAAGAAAACACTCCCATTTACCATTGCGACAAAAAGAATAAAATATCTAGGAATAAACCTACCTAAGCAGACAAAAGACCTGCATGCAGAAAATTGTAAGACACTGATATAAGAAATTAAAGATGATACAAACAGATGGAGAGATATACCACATTCTTGGATTGGAAGAATCAACATTGTGAAAATGACTTTACTACCCAATGCAATTTACAGATTCAATGCAATCCCTATCAAACTACCACTGACATTTTTCACAGAACTGGAACAAAAAATTTCACAATTTGTATGGAAACACAAAAGACCCTGAATAGCCAAAGCAATCTTGAGAATGAAAAACGGAACTGGAGGAATCAGGCTCCCTGACTTCAGACTATACTACTAACCTACAGTAATCAAGACAGTATGGTAGTGGCACAAAAACAGAAATATAGCTCAATGGAACAGGATAGAAAGCCCTGAGATAAACCCTCGCACATATGGTCACCTTATCTTTGATAAAGGAGGCAGGAATGTAGAATGGAGAAAGGACAGCCTCTTCAATAAGTGGTGCTGGGAAAACTGGACTGGTACATGTAAAAGTATGAGATTACATCACTCCCTAACAGCATACACAAAAATAAGCTCCAAATAGATTGAAGACCTAAATGTAAGGCCAGAAACTATCAAACTCCTAGAGGAAAACGTAGGCAGAACACTCTATGACATAAATCACAGCAAGATCCTTTTTGACCCACCTCCTAGAGAAATGGAAATAAAATCAAAAATAAACAGATGGACCTAATGAACCTTCAAAGCTTTTGCACAGCAAAGGAAACCATAAACAAGACCAAAACACAACCCTCATAATGGGAGAAAATATTTGCAAATGAAGTAACTGACAAAGGATTAATCTCCAACATTTACAAGGAGCTCATGCAGCTCAATAACAAAAAAACAAACAACCCAATCCAGAAATGGGCAGAAGACCTTAATAGACATTTCTCCAGAGAAGATATACAGACTGCCAACAAACACATGAAAGAATGCTCAACATCATTAGAGAAATGCAAATCAAAAGTACAATGAGATATCATCTCACACCAGTCAGAATGGCTATCATCAAAAAATCTAGAAACAATAAATGCTGGAGAGGGTGTGGAGAAAAGGGAACACTGTTGCACTGCTGGTGGGAATGTGAATTGGTACAGCCACTATGGAGAACAGTTTGGAGGTTCCTTAAAAAACTACAAATAGAACTACCATATGACCCAGCAATCCGACTACTGGGCATATATCCTGCGAACCGTAATTCAAAAACAGTCATGTACCAAAATGTTCATTGCAGCTCTATTTACAATAGCCGGGAGATTTCCATCCTAAGTGTCCATCATCGGGTGAATGGATAAAGAAGATGTGGCACATATATACAATGGAATATTACTCAGTCATAAAAAGAAACAAAATTGAGCTATTTGTAATGAGGTGGATGGACCTAGAGTCTGTCATACAAAGTGAAGTAAGTCAGAAAGAGAAAGACAAATACCGTATGCTAACACATATATATGGATTTTATGGAAAAAATGTCATGAAGAACCTAGGGGTAAGACAGGAATAAAGACACAGACCTAGTAGAGAATGGGCTTGAGGATATGGGGAGGGGGAAGGGTAAGCTGTGACAAAGTGAGAGAGTGGCATGGAGATTACCAAAGATAAAATAGATAGCTAGTGGGAAGCAGCCTAATAGCTTATAGCACAGGGAGATCAGCTCGGTGCTTTGTGACCACCAAAGGGGTGGGATAGGGAGGGTGGGAGGGAGGGAGACGCAAGAGGGAAGAGATATGGCAACATGTGTATATACATAACTGATTCACTTTGTTTTAAAGCAGAAACTAACACACCATTTTAAAGCAATTATACTGCAATAAAGATGTAAAGAAATAGTATATTGGAAATACTTATAAATTACTTGTTAGAACATTTGGATATAAATCACATACATCGCATGATCCTACACATTTCACGTTAAATAGGGACCTCATGGAACTCTGAATTCCACTCAGACCTGTTCATGACCAGTTAAGCTCAGACATTTGAGTCATTTTGTTTTATTGGCCGTTCCGCACGGCATGCCGGGACCCTATCTCTCCGACCAGGGATTGAACCTGCGCCTCCTTCAGTGGAAGTGGGGAGTCCTAACCACTGGACCGCCAGGAAAGTTCCTAGAAGTCATTTTTGACCTCCTCCGTTGCATTTGGTATCTTCCTCTATCACACTGACGAACACTATCAGTTTCAGCTTTAAATTATATTGCCTCTGTCACCTCCTGTCCCTCTTCCCGGCCGTTTCTTTAATCCAGGTCCCTTCAGGTCTTGTTGGGTCAGCTTCACTGATTTCATCCCATAACCTGCCTGTACACTTGACCCACTGCACAGCTGCAAGAGTCCTCTCAAAATTTAGACCAGACCTTCCCACCTCCCTGACTAAAATCCCTTGAGTGGGATGCCTACTGACCTTAGAATAAAATACGGACTTTTTCTCATGGCCTGCGTGGTACAAAATTATCTGGTCCCTGCTTCTCTTTGTAACCTCAGTCTGAGCCTACCCCTTGTCCAAGCATCATGCTGTTTCTCTAACATGTGAGCCTCTTTTCTGCTTCTGAAACTTTTGCACATGCTGTCCTTCTGCTTAGAATGCTTTCCCCCCACACTTGGCAAAGCAAAGCAGCTTCTTGTTTTCCTTCTCATCTTTACAATTACCTCTGCCCAGAGGCCGGCACTGTTCATCCTTCCCAAAACAGGCATGTCAGTCCCTACTCAGAAACTCAGTGTTGTCACGCTGTGTCTTCAGGGCCCTCAGAGTATCGGGCCGAAGGCACTTAAGAAAGATGTGTTGAGTGAGTGATTGAATGTCCTGCAGTGTCTAAGCATATTATAAGTGTATATGTATGTATACATGTGTATACATACCTAGGACATATAGTACTGTTAATGGTGATGCAAATTAACAGGTGATTTTTAACTTTCTTTGTTGTACTTTTGTGTTTTTCAAATCTTGTAATCTATCTTATTTCTTTATTGTGGTAAAATCTACATAACATAAAATGTATCATTTTAACCATTTTTCTTCTTGTTTGTTTTTGTGGTACGCAGGCCTCTAACTGCTGTGGCCTCTCCCGTTGCGGAGCATAGGCTCCGGGCGTGCAGGCTCAGCGGCCATGGCTCACGGTCCCAGCCGCTCCGCGGCATGTGGGATCTTCCCGGACCGGGGCACGAACCCGTGTCCCCTGCATCGGCAGGCAGACTCTCAACCACTGTGCCTCCAGGGAAGCCCCATTTTAACCATTTTTAAGTGTACACGTCTGTGGCATTAAGTACGTTCACATTATTGTGCAACCATCACCACCATCCATTTCCAGAATTTTATTTTTCATCTTTCCCGGCTGAAACTCTGTACCCATAAACACTAACTCCACAGTAATTTATCTTCTTTTTACTATAAGAAAAATGTTAGGAAAAGTGTGTTAGAAACAAATAGCAAACATATTTTTCAGACAAAGCTCATTTAAATATATGTCAGATTGTAAGTTTGAGTGACTATAAAACTGGTAAATTTGTACTTCACTTTATAATTTTGTATTAAAAAAACCCTATCCTTTATAAATGCAAACTGCTGAACTGACAGTTTTTGTTTTTGTTGTAAGAGCTCCACTGCAGTATAAACCATGTGTGTTGCCTTAATAAATATACCTTTCCTGCAACTATAGTCATTCCTTGAAAAAGCAGGGTGCTAAAGCAGAAAGTCATCTGGCGGTGTGATTAGCTTTATTTCCTGATGCATGTTTTTTTTTTTAGCCTTGAATATTTGAAATGTATTAAAGTCGAAATTCTAGTTGTAATGAAACACTATTCTTCGACTTTGTAGATGTTCTGGAGCTCATATGACGTAAGGAGAGTTGTATTTTGTCTTCTCAGTTAGAAATGAATGAATGAAGAGAACTCAAAAATGTTCTCTCTGGAAACCTAATTTCTTCTTTTTTTAAAATTGAAATATAGTTGATTTACAATGTGTTAGTTTCAGGTGTACAGCAAAGTAATTCATATATATATATACACACACACACACATACATATATACATATAGATGTGTATATATATTCTTTTCAGATTCTTTTCCATTATAGTTTATTACACGATACTGAATATAGTTCTTTGTGCTATACAGTAGGTCCTTGTTGTTTATCTATTTTATTTATAGTGCTGTGTATCTGTTAATTCCGAACTCCGAATTTATTATCCCCCCTTTCCCTTTCGTAGCCATAAGTTTGTTTTCTATGTCTGTGAGCGTATTTCTGTTTTGTAAATAAGTTCATTTGTATCCTTTTTTTTTAGATTCCACATATAAGTGATATCAAATAACATTTGTCTTTCTCTGTCTGAGTTCACTTAGTATCATAATCTCTAGGTCCATCCATTTTGCTGCAAATGGCATGATTTCATTCTCTCTCTCTATATACACACACACACACACACACATATACATATATATATGTATATACACACACACACACACACACACATATCTTCATTATCCATTGATCTGTTGATGGACATTTAGGTTGCTTCCATGTCTTGGCTATTGTAAATAGTGCTGCTATGAGTATTGGGGTGCATGTATCTTTTCAAATTAGAGTTTTTGTCTTCTCCAGATATATGCCGAGGAGTGGGATTGCGGGATCATATGGTAGCTTCATTTTTAGTTTTTTAAGGATCCTCCATACTGTTCTCCATAGTGCCTGCACCAATTTACATTCCCACCAACAATGTAGGAGGGTTCGCTTTTCTCCACACCCTCTCCAGCATTTATTATTTGTAGACTTTCTGATGATGGCTAGTCTGATTGTTGTAAGGTGATACCTCCTTGTAGTTTTAATTTGCATTTCTCTAATAATTAGTGACCTTGAGCATCTTTTCACGTGCCTGTGTCTTCTTTGGAAAAATACCTATTTAGGTCTTCTGTCCATTTTTTTATTGCATTTGTTTTTTTGTTGTTATTGGGCTGTATGAGCTGTTTATATATGTTGGAAATGAATCCCTAATTGGTTGCATCATTTGCAGATATTTTCTCCCATTCCGTAGGTAGTTTTGTTTATGTGGAAACCTTATTTCTTGACCATGAAGACTATTTCTACTGACTAGCATTCTCCCTTAGGATTTTTATTCTAGGAGATAGAGATCAGAGCAAACAGAGTCCCCTCATAATCCATCACCTTAAAAATGATGCTTCAGGTTGAGTTTGCAGAAAACTATAGCATGGGAGAGGAAAAGCTGGAGAAACAGCACAACTCAGTTATTTTTAGGGGATTGTTTCATGTTTAAATAATGACAAGCAGGGCTTTCCTGGTGGCGCAGTGGTTGAGAGTCCACCTGCCGATGCAGGGGACACGGGTTCGTGCCCTGGTCCGGGAAGATCCCACGTGCCGCGGAGCGGCTGGGCCCGTGAGCCATGGCCGCTGAGCCTGCGCGTCCGGAGCATGTGCTCCACAACGGGAGAGGCCACAACAGTGAGAGGCCCGCGTATCGCAAAAAAAATAATGATAAGCAAAGTGTGTAACAAATAATTGATGAAGGAATCATATCCAGAATATGTAAAGAGCATCTTATCAGGAATAACAAGACAACCCATTAGGAAAATACGCAAAGAATATGAACAGGCAAGTTACAGGAGAGAAAACATTAAAAAAATGATAGAATGTTCAATTTCAATAGTAATCAGTAGTTTTAAATTAGTATAACATCAATATATCATTTTATCTTTATGAGATTAGGAAGATTTTTAAAGGTGGACAGTGCAGAAAAGAGTTAATGATTGTTAGTTTTAAGGCTGGCTTACCAAGTTGGTTCTTGGCTGGGATCTTGGAACTTGGATTTCAGGAGGGTTCCTTCCATTCCCAGACCTAATAGCAGATCACTGTGTTCTAACTGTTCATGCAAAAGATATGCTTTATTCTTTCCTTCTGAGAGTCTGGAGCTTACTTTCATGCCAGGCAGAGGCTGTCTACATGACCAGTTCCTAATAAAAACTGTGGGCCTTTATGTGTAATGAGCTCCCTTGAGTGTCTAACGGGCATATTTCACACATTGCCCTGGGAATTAGAGTGACTCCACTGGGGAGGGGACCCTTGCACCTGATTTCATTTGGACTTTGTTCCCCCTTGAGCCTTTTTCCTTTGCTGATATTGCTTTGTACCCTTTTGCTGTAATAAACTATAGCTTTGAGTACAATTATATACTGAGTCCTGTGAATCCTCCTAGCGAATCTTCAAATGTGGGAGTGGTCTCAGGACCCCTGATACACTAATAATAGCAATATATTGGCCTAAGTTTGGGGAAATGGGGTCTCCAAGAATTTTGGTAGAAAAGTAAGCTGGCACTACCATTTTGGAGAATTTAGCAATGCCTAGGTAAGTTGAAGGTGGCTATGTCTATTTCCAGGTTCAGATAGTTTAGAGCAAAAGAAGATTCACACGTTTGTTTTTAAAAAAAAGCATTATAATGACACTTACTGCAGCCTTGTTGTATTGTCAACAACATTGGAAATAATCTAATTCTCTCTGAAGGAGAAATAAAATTGTTATGTTTTTTAAATGGAATATTATACAACATTTAAAATAATTCAAAATTACATCGATTGTCTGGTTAAATTTCTGTAGACTAATGTGAATCAAAAAGACAGAGGTATATTGTTGTAAATTTAAAAGCCACAGAATTCCAGGTGTATACATATGAAAATATGAAATAATGGCTAATCCAGGACAGGGTCTAAGTCCCCCCCTTTCTTATTTAAATGATAAAATTGTCTTAAAGTAAGCTCTGAACCCTTTTCTTGGAAAAAATTCCACACATTACTGATCTGTGTTCTCTTTTCCATTTGCAAAACAAATCTTGAATTTCATAGTGAGTGAAGATGCTATGGCAAACTCTTTCTCTAGCAATTTATTACTTCATTGGCTCACTGCCCTTGACAATTAGGAGAAGATTTATAGACTTGTCCCCTTAATAATTGGCAATTAATTGGAGATTAGATGCCAAAAAGTACAGTATTTTTAATGTAATGAGAAGGTTGAGGCTTTTCGCTTCCAAATGTCCCGGAACACAGAGTAAATGTTAACCGGCAGCATAGTTAACCCTGCCCTTTTGCACATCCACAGTAAAGAGGAGTTTTAGTTTGATGATCATAAACTTTAGCTAGTGTGGCTAGTTTGAATGTAAAGCTCAAGTGTAAACAAAGAGGGCCTATGTCTTAAGAATCCTTCCCTGTGTGCCCCTGGTGCACCTTGATAGGTACTGAATATGATCAGTAAGGATCTGTGTGGGATAAAGAGGGACTGTATCCTGAGTCTTCTTTGGAATTTTGTGTCTCACTCATAAGGACCTATATGGGATAAAAATATACTGAATCCTGAGATTTGGGAATGCTTTTGTCTTAGGCGGCAGTACATTTGGGTCCCATAACATCTTCACTACTTACAGTTCAGATGATAACTGTTAGTGTGTTTTTATTGTCTAGAACTCTGGTCTCCTAAGGGGAATATATATCCTAGGTTCTAGGCAATGGAGATTTTGCTGGTAAATACTTTTGTCCTTGTGGTCAAATTCAAGAGTACCTCAGACCTAGCAGTAGAGTTGGCAGGTGTGACTGTCACCTATCAGTGATTGACCAGTTGGTTTTATTTTCTGAACTACAATTCCAGCACAGTGCCAGGAATATATTAAACATGCACTAAATGTTAACCCGTTTACACGTGTCCAGACAATTTTAGCGCAAGTAGAGTTTTATTCCCTTCCAGAAACTCTAGAAGTATCCTTTAATCCAAATTTCCCTGTGCCTGTATTTTGTTTCTGGCCATGTAAGTCAATAGGTTTTATGTTTATCTGCATTTTTTTTTTTTTTTTTTTTTTTTTTTTTTTTTTTTTTTTTTTTTTTTTGCGGTACGCGGGCCTCTCACTGTTGTGGCCTCTCCCGTTGTGGAGCACAGGCTCCGGACGCGCAGGCTCAGCGGCCATGGCTCACGGGCCCAGCCGCTCCGCGGCACGTGGGATCCCCCCGGACCGGGGCACGAACCCGTGTCCCCTGCATCGGCAGGCGGACTCTCAACCACTGCGCCACCAGGGAAGCCCCTATCTGCATTTTTAAAAAGAGTAACAGTCCATCTTTGGACTGATCTCAGCTCTTTCTCCACTGCTTCAACTGTTGTCCACTCGAGGGGTAATCTCCACCTTTCAATAAGTGCTTTCTCTTTGCTAAGCAGTGTCTGAATCTCATTTAATCCTCACAACAGGCTTGTAGCAGAACTACTGTTACATCAGAGCTCTGTTTTTACAGATGAGAAAAGTGAGGTTCAGAGATTAAGCAAGGCACTTGGGTTCACCGGCTAATAAATAGTAGAACCAGGATTTACACCCGGGCCTGTCTGTTTTAACCACCAAGATTTACTCCACTCTTCTTTCAGTTTGTTTCTCTAATGGGAAGTTGAAAATTAAGCATTTACAACAGTGCCTACCACAGAGTCATTCAATAATAATGTATAGTTTTAACTTTTGAAATTGATTTTATGAAGTGTAATTTACATACTATAAAATGCACACATTTATATATACAGTTCCGTAAATTGTTTTTATTCTTCCAACTCTCTTGAAAGTTTCTGAACATCATAGAAAAACTATGTACCAGGATATATGCTGTTACTAAAAAAACAACGAAATAGAATAAATCAGATATAACTGATACACATGCTACTACTGGCTTCCACAAGCTGAGAAAGGAGTTAACTACTTGGCAAAAGAAATAGTCCTTGCTAGACTCTTAGAATACGTACTTCAAAATCAATTATTATTGTCAATTTAGAAATTGGCTAAAGTTGATTTTCCAGATGAAACAAAGTTGGAATTTGCTTGCAGTCACATTTCACAGGCTTAGTGAATTTTATAGCCATTTATGCACATGTTCAATAATGCACTGAAATACCATCATTAAGAACCCCAAATGTAGATGCTCATTGAACTTTTTTGAGTGTTGTGGAGAAAGAAGAATGACGTTTTGAATATGGAGTCATTTGAGGCTGTCACTATTTTACATTTCTTTACTTAAGAAGAATTTGGAGCATCTTAAATATGTTTTCTTGTAGCTATAAGATTCACAGCAGGTTTCTTTAAACCCAGCAACTGGAAAACAAGTGTACGTAATCACATATATATAATCTCATATATCCCATCATCTTTACATAATTCTATTGATGAAAAGCAAATCATAGGTGCTCCCCACAATCAATGAGAGGGGATAACACAGTCATTAAACTCCTGGCCATGAGGAACATATGTGCCACTTTAATGTCTGTGCATTACAGTTACAGTTCCATAAGTTTTGATAAATGTATAACCCTGTGTTATTACTACCACAATTGATATTTACTGTATTGGAATCACCCAGCCTCCCAAGTTTCCTTGTGATTCCTCCTTTCAAAGAATTTTTTTCTTGAAATCACTGTTGACTCTCAGGAAGTTGTAAAAAAATAGTTCAGACTTCCTGTGTACCCTTCACCCTGTTTCTTCCAGTGGTAACATCCTTACATAACTACAGTACAGTTGCAAAGCCAGGAAACTGACATAGATACACTCCATAGATCTTATTCCCTTGTGTGTTAGTCTCTGCCTACCCTCAGCCCCAGGTAACTGCTGGACTGCTTTCTATCACTATAGTTTAGCCTGTTCTGAAGCTTTATATATAAATGGAATCATACAGTATGTTCTCTTTTGTGTCTAGCTTCTTTTGCTCAGCATTATGTGTTTGAGATTCATCCGTATTACTGTATGTGTTAGTGGTTTGTTCTTTTCAATTTTTGTGCTGCATCCTATTTGAATATAGTACAGTTTGCTTATCCATTCACCTGTTGATGGACGTTTGGGTTGTTTCCAATTTGGGGCTATTATATAATGAATAAAGTTGCTGTGAGGATTCATCTATAAGTTGTGCGTGCACATGCGCGTCTGAGTGTGTGTACTTGTTTTCATTTCTCTTGCATAAACAGTAGTGGAATTGTTGGGTTATTTGGTTAGTGAAGGTTTAACTCTATAAGATACTGTCAAATTGTTTTCCCAAGGGGATGAAACGTTTTATACACCCACTAGCAGTATAAAAAGAGTTCCTGTTGTTTCACAGCCTTGCTCTCGCTTGATTTTGATGTTGCCATTCTGGCAGGTAGGTGCTGGGATCTCATTGTGGTGTTAATTTGCCCTTTTCTGATAACTAGTGAAATTGAATATCTTTTCATGTGCTTAATGGACAATCATATATATATATATTTTATAAACTGTCTATTCAAACCTTGTGCCCATTTTAAGGAGGGGTGGGAAGTGGGGTTTGTGTGTGTCTTCTTCATTTAATAAATATTTGATGACTAATTAAATGTTTATTGAACGACCTGAGATTGACCTATGAATTTTTGTTTTGGCCACTTGAAGCCTTACAGGTACTACAACTCAAATAAAAGAGTCAAATTGGGTTTCATTAGTCTATTCTAAAATGATCAGCTAAAGCAGGGAATCTGGTTTTGAACATGATACTAAAATAAAGATCACTAGTTTCCTCCCCTACATAGGTCATAGCATCTTCTGAACCATGGCTGTCATCCCCATGACTTGCTCGTTTTGACCATGGGAAAATTGTCATCTGAAGATGTGAATTTTGTGGTTCACATGGATACTGCCTTGCTGCATTGTTTCTTTAATGCTAGAAATGCTCTTACCTAATTTTTATCTTGTCAAAAAATGGAAGGACAATCTTAGCCTCATTATTTTTAGTTGTCACTGAAGCAGTTTTCTCCATTAAGAATGAATATTAGCGAGGTTGATCTATAAGCCTTCTGCTGATCCTGTAGACTATAATTTGTGTTTATAATTTAAAAAAAAAGTTTGGTTACCTTCTCCGTTCTATGATACATTTTTGTAACAATATACTTTTTTTTAGCTTCTGTTTTGTTCTGTTAACTGTAGAGAGTTAAAGAGAAATAAACACATAGACCAGCCCAGGTAACTACTGCTTAAACAGCAACAAAATTTGAAAAAAATTATGTTTAGTGTTTATAAATCAACACAGAAAAGTAACATCTATATATCTGTATCTGTCTATGTAATGAAGAATGATGTCTCCTCCTTTATTTCCCAAACTCAAGTCCTTCTCCCTAAAGGAAACGATTGTTAAAACTTTCTGATGATTCCTTCCATTAATACATGCTCTCTCCTTTTCTTTGTTCTTCTCACACAAAAGTGGTCAGGTAGTAGGTACAATTCCACATGTTTTCCTGCAGTACAAGCACATGAAGATGTAGCTTGCACAGAGTAGTTATGTGGGTGAACTGTGCTTTACTTCGTTGATCCCTGGTGGTTGTTTCCAGGTTTTTGGTGTTTATTTTTATTTATTTTCTGTTATAAAAATGCTGCAGTAAACAATACTAGAGATTTGGGCAGACTTTTGCAAATGTATAGGGTAAATCTGTTCCAGTTGGGTCCCTGGTCAAAGGACACTTTGTAATTTGTCAGCTATTGCTAGATTGCCCTCTTTAAGGTTTCAGCCACATCCACTCCATCTAATAGTGTCTGCAAGTGTCTACGGCACATATTTTAAATGTAATAGCCTCATTTCAATTCTTTGTTATTTGAGCCTCCTAGTGTTATGTGAACTGGGACCTCCAAATTAATGCTGTTTCAATGCTGTTTTATCTTTATTACATTCTTCCTTGCTTTTTCCCCTGCAGAGGAAAACCTAAAGTAAGTCTTCTTGATGACTGAGGGTGGCGGACTAGAATGGCTTTGCGTGGCTTTCCCTCACACAGCTCTCAGGCTGCTCAGTCTCTAGGAAGCCCGATGGTTGATGCATTCTGTTTTATGTATTTCCTGTAGGAGGAAAGCTGAACAAGGACCTGCGACATTTTCTCAATCAGCGGTTCCAGAAAGGGTCGCCTGATCATGAGCTCCAGCAGACCATAAGAGATAACCTTTACCGCCATGCTGTGCCTTGTAAGTAGCCAGTTTGGAGCGTCTTACTGCGGGGTGGGTGGGTGAAAAGTTGAGGGGAGAACTAAGAGCTCAACAGCTGGTTCTGGGACACTTGGCAGTTTGCTCACGTAGTGACTCCGTAAGTCCAGGGAGTCATGATTGACAACAGGACATGCAGTACTGCGCCAGGTAAATTACTCGGTTTTCAAGTTCTGGCTTGAGAATACTGGGCAAATTATTTATCCTTTGTAAGGTCCAGTTTTCACAACCGTGAAAAGGACATCTCACTCCTACTAACTTCACAGAACTGTTAGGAAGTCAAAGTCAAATGCTCGTCAAAGCATTTGTGTACAGTATGGGTGTGGTGTAAGCCTCATAATTGTTAACCATGATTGTCATTAATGGGGTGGACCAGGCCAGAGGACTTCATGCTCACCTCTGAGGAGATCCATGGGACTCCGATAGCCTCTCAGCAAAGGGAATGCCTCAGTGGACTCTCTCTTCTTCTCCACCTTTATCAGATTCATAAATCATGATTTCACATAGGATTTTCTTTGAAGAAATGGTTTCCACAGATTAAAAAACCCAAAGCCCCAGACCCATTAGATCAGACCAAATCTGAGAAAGCAAGACATAAAATGTAGGGACTATGACATCAGGGATTTTGTGGCATGGAAGGAAGAAAGGAAAGAAGGAAGGGAGGAGGGAATCAGCCTATGGGGTAGATGAATTGGCAGCTCAGTGGTCATGAGGTATTGCCATGCTCTACCAAACTACATTGCTGTACAGCTCATTATGAGGTGGGAATTCTGGGAAGACATACAGTTACTTGCTTTCATTCAAAAGAAGAAGAAAGAATGATTCTGATTTTATTGCTTGGGAGTTTTCTTTTCTCCTATTACCCAGTCCTTCAAAGTTTGACAGGTGTTTAGAAATATTTTTTTTAATCAGCAAAAACAAGGAGGAATAATTTGAAGTTCAAGGTACCCTGCTTATGGCTGTGATTTGTTTGCTATGAATATTTTCTTTAAAAAAATAATATTTTGCTAGTGATATCCTAGAGTGCTATTGTTTCCTCGTACTACTGCAAAATAATGAACAGAACTGATTTCAGGCATACCATGGATCTGCAAGGACTTAGACTGGAAGTCTAGATGGGAAACTTTAGCGATCAGAGTTTAGAACAGCCCTGCCTTCCTCTTCACTTATTAATAAAACCAAGGCTCCAAGAGGAAAAGAGGTTGACTACAGGTAACTTGGGTCAGTGCCCCCAGGTTGCTTCTTTCTGCTGAGTGGCAGAGCTGCATTTGACAGAGAAAACATGATAATGTATTAATGTGAATCTCTGGCCCTCAGTTCTTTTAATTTTGCATCATTAGAATTGAAAACTACAATTCTAATAATATCCTAATAATAATTCCTTACACTTGGATTAGTAATAATAATTCCTAATGTCAGTCTCATGAATGAGGCAGGGATTATCTATCTGTTTTTTATAGAAATAAAGAAAGAAACCAAGACACGAAGATAAGCCAATAAAAACAAGGCTAAAGGTGATCAGGGCCTTACGTCATTGCCTCATCTCTGATATACTGTCCAGATTTACTCTTAGAATATTCCTTTGAGGTTGGGATTTTTAATACCCATTTTACAGGTGAGGAAACAGAGACACAGCACGACCAAGTAACTGTTAAATCGCAGTTCCAGGGTTTTGGGACTTGTAAGCCATCCAGGGCTATTTTTGTAGCTCGACCATTGCTGCCTCTGAAGTTCTAGTACAGCAGATTGAATGCAGTTTTGCAGAATTCAGTAATTGCAGAATCATGATTGTTCTCTGTGTAATTTTTCCCCTACTCAGATTCCAATTTAAGAAATGGGGAATGAAGCAAATGAGCACACCATTTCTTGACGCATCTGTGGTGTTACTATGGTTACATTTTGGCAAGCTTTTCCATTTATTTTTGCCACTGATTTATTGGACCTGACTGTGAGCTAAATGGCTTGATTTTAAGCTTACCACTGTGTAGGAATTGGGGCAAAAATGACCTCAGCCTTTTAAAACAGTGGAAAATCATGTTTTGTCTTTGCTGTATAATGCCATTGGTATTGATGTTTCATTTCTATGAAACCAGTAAATCAGGAACTGAGAATGAGGAAAGAGTCTTCCTACTAAAGAGAAAACAAGAAACATTTCACTTTATATTTCCTGCATAAAACAGGAAGGAAATTCAGGAAGAGGTCTGTTTCTGAGTCTGGCACAGTATGTGTGTCTTTGAACATGAGTAGACCAGGGGTGACTTGGGATTCAGTTATGGGCTTGGGTAACTGGGGCCACATTTGTGTTTATTTTGATTCTTTGGCCCATGTGACTGGTAGAGCAGAACTCTGTACCAGGCTGTTGTGCTCATGGATTAGAAAGCCCTTGATTGGAGCATGGATCCTCCCAGTGATAGTGTAACTGTGCCACAGGGAAATGAGCTCCTGTAATCTGTATTTTCCAGAACTTCCTGCTGCCAATAGGTCAGTGACTTCAGTCTTTTGAGAAGGGATGATCTCATGAACAGGTGTTTGCGAGCTGGGGTAGACTTCCTGTACATTTTAGGAGGTTCACATGTCATTAGAAATTAACAAACAAAACCTGTTTGTTCTCAAGTTTGTTTTAGTGTCATCATAGTGTAGTAGAGCCTTCTGGGCACCGTGATGGATTTTGCCGTTCAGGATTCCATTTTACCCTAATTCTTTGGCAAGGAAAATGCAGGTAATAGCATCCCTCTTTTACAGGTAAGAAAGTGAAGTAACAGATGTAACTTCCTCAAAATCTTACCAGTTCTAAATGCCACATTACTCACTTCTCAATACAGTGCTCCTTTTTTTAATTGGCTTTATTGAGGTATAATTCATATATCATACAATTCACCACTCAGAGTGTTCATCCAATGCTATTTTTGCTATAGTTATTATTATTCTCCACTTCGCTTTTGCTTTGATTCAAAAACATTTATTATTTCCATGGTATGAAAAATGTCATCGTAGTTAAAATTTAATTATATTATCATTGAAAATCACTACCCCCAAAAATTTATGGCCAAAAAAATAAAAATAAAAAGAACTAGATGCAGAATGAGTCAGCCCTGGTGTGAAATCTGAGGGCTGTTCTGTAGCTGGCTGGCCTGGTATGGGTCGTGTAACCTCTCTGAGTCTTTTCTTAACTCTTCAGTAAAATGGAAGCAGAAATACCACCTCCAGCATTGTCTCACCAAGTACTGACAGAAGCCCTAAGAGATGGGTCCATTGGAGGAAACAGAGGCTCAGAGAAGTATATAGCTTGCTTAGGATCACACAGCAAACAGCATGGTTAGGGTTTAATCAGTTCTCTCTCTAACTCTTTACTGGGTATAATCGACAGTCATGTGATAAGAGCAGTATACCATGGGCTACTGAGAGTGAAAGAAAAAAGAAAAAAACATTCTCATTGCTGAATTTTTAGTTTTAGCTGTTCAAAATCATGGGGTTTTATGTCTTGGGGGTGGGGGCTAGTTAAGGCACCATATCTTACAAATAAGTATCTTCTCTGTGATTTTCACGTATTTCACTGGTGTGTACAGTAGAATTTTAATAACTGCCTAATGATTATTCAGCTTTTAAAAAATCACTATAGGATTCTTTTGGGATATCTCAGTTTATCTTATTTTTCAGTAGATCTTTCTTTGTATACACATGAAAAACCACCTTAAGATAGATGGATTTGAAATGCATGTAAACGTCATTGGTGTTGCTCACTTCTCTCATTTCTCAGAATCATCTGGATACTATTCCTGTCTCCTGCCCCCTCAAATTCTGATTATATTCCCAACCTGCTCCCCCTCAATTCTTTAGTCCTACAAACTTCGTCCATTGCTCGAATACACCTGGTATCTTCTTGTAACTGGGTATAAATTATTACCTCTTATCTCTCTCATCTTTCCATCTAACCAGTTCATAGCCTTCTTGTAAGCTTTAGCCTAGAGGCCACTTCCTCCAGGAAGGCCTCCATAGATTGGCCTATTGCCTTCCTCACTGCTCCCACAGTGCCCCCTCTGCCCCCCTTCCACCGCATACACGCCTGCTGCGTGTCTGTCTGTCCTGTTAGAATCTAATTTTTCTGAGGTCAGAGACTGGATCTACCTCAGTGACTAGCCCACACGTAGCTTAGTGCCTAGACCATGGGATAAATATCTGTTGAATGAATGATCAGATGAAGAAATGGATAAAGACACTTGTTGTTTTTCTTGTTTTCTCTTGATTACATAACATTTGGGAGAAACAGCAGAGCTGCTCTTACCATAAAGCTCTCAGAATAAAGGGCAGCTCAGAGGCTTGAGCTCTGAAATGGCTGATGAGGACCAACCCAGAGGAAAAAAATCAAGGCTCCCAGTGAGCTTGGAACTAGAGTGCCCATTCATAGCTCCTAATTACAGTCTAGATATCGCTGTACCTCCTGCACTGATAGCCTCCCTGCTTTATGACTTCTTGTCCTAGCTGATGTGACAACATCTGAGATTCTTGCTTTGGAACGGCTGATTTGCCCATGAAGATAAATGCATTACCTGACAGGGCTTTTCATTTACTCTACTGCTGCTGTCAAAATGAGATACAGCTTATCCAGGAGTCCTGGGGCTCCGGAATATTGAACCAAACCCCTCTTGTTCCTTCTCCCTTCTCTGGGCTTAACAGCGATGGAACGCATCTTTCTTTTCAAGCAGAGGTCATCTGAAAGAGGAAAGGATAAGTCAGTTTTGTTCTGTAGATTAACAAGTTGTTGATCAAGGCTCTCCCTAATACCAAGATCATTATAATCTGTGGAAGAGGCACTGATCATTGATTTAAAGGAGTTTACAAAGGGATTAAACGTGTTTGATCTCCAAGACCATTTAAATCTGATGCAGTAAACATGGGTGATCCTGGTCTTTATTTGTAGAAGTGCGATATTCTAATGGGCATGTTAGCATTTGCTAACCAACAGTTGGCGTTGTTTATTATTTTTGAATGTGACTGTGATGTCAGGAGCATAAATTACCTTTGGTATTATTTGAATGTATTAGTTTCTCTTAACCATAGCTGTTTCTAGTTCTGCTTGCCTAGAACCAACTCATTCTACAATTAGAGCTCATGATATGAACTAAACCAGTATGTCAGCAAGAGGCCAGGATAAAGAACTGGGTTTTGGAACATTGCTTCTTTCGTAGAATGTGCATCTCTGTGTTCAGGTTGTGTTTGACCTGAGTGGAAGGCTTCAGGTTGTCATACATGAAGTAGACAGTTCTGTTAGCATCCCCAGGACTGATCAGATGAAAGTCACTGGAAACTTTCTCACTGTGGCTATTGCCCTTGTCCTCTTAGGAGAGTTAAGTGCTGTCTAATATGAAAGGATCACTTAAGTCTTTACCAAGCCTAGCCTCGTTGCAGAACTCTGACTAGTAACAATAATAACAGCTCTCCAGGTTTTGGACTCCTACTGTGTACCAGGTACCCTGCCATGATGCTTGTACATAGGTCATCTCTCACTCTGGCCTCATGGAGGCCACACAGACTATTAAAAGTCTAAACTCAAACTCACTGGACTCTTAAACCCTCCCCGTTTTCTATTCAATTGCAAATGTTTGTTGCCCATAATAAGAGTGTATGTCCCTCCTCCCTTCTCCATCAGTTCTCAACTCTTGCTCTCGCCTTCCCTTTAACCCATCAGTACTATATTTTCCCATGTGCCCCCAGCCAGTCTGTGGTCTGGAGACTCCTCTTATCCACCCTTACTGCCTACACCTGACCTTTCCTTCCTCCTCCATCAAGTCTTTCTTGTTCTACGTTGATGTCCCATTGGCTGTCCTCTAAGATGCCAAGAACTAGAATAAAGAAGTGAATTGTTCATATTATGGTATAGGGTTCTCTATCCTACATAATACATATATTTTAACAGATAACTTTAAATGTGGCGCTGCTAGAACGACCCTATGAGATGGGATGTTCTGGCAAAAAGGCAGATTCATAGGTAGGGATGAATTCTTATGGTTTTGACTTGGTTTTGTACTTTTTCTAGTGCTTAACACAGTATAGTATACATAGAAAACATTTTAAACACAAGATTGTCTATGTCAAAGGGCTTTCCCCCTCTGCTTGCTGTTTCACTTCTCAGACCTAGTTTCCTGTTCCACTGAGTTTAAGCTGAGAAAGTAACACAATAGTCTAGCCAAGGAGTTTTGTGCCAAATTAAAAAATAATGGGAGCACTTCCGTGGTGGCGCAGTGGTTAAGAATCCGCCTGCAATGCAGGGGACATAGGTTCGATCCCTGGTCTGGAAGATCCCACATGCCGCGGAGCAGCTAAGCCCGTGTGCCACAACTACTGAGCCCACGTGCTACAGCTAATGAAGCCCACGCGGCTAGAGCCCGTGCTCCACAGCAAGAGAAGCCACCGCAGTGAGAAGCCCATGCACCACGAGGAAGAGTAGCCCCCGCTCGCCACAACTAGAGAAAGCCTGTGCACAGCAACAAAGACCCAGTGCAGCCAAAAAAAAACCCAACACCAAATGAGGCTAAATATAATAAAATATTTTTAAATTCTTAAAAAAAATAATGGGATTAGAAAAAAAACCTTTTTGTTTAGATGTGATCTGGAGTTAGAGTTTGGGCTCAGATAACTCTTAACAAATTTTCATCCACTTGAATGTCTGCTGGGGCATGGAAATATCACGAGGGAAGCAGGACGATCCTTTGTTTTCTGATAACAACCATGTCATAAATGCCAGGAGCACACCACTTCTCATTTCTGTAGTGCCCCTCAGGGAACATTGAAACCATTAGTGTGGAATCTCTTCTTACTTCTCACCAAGGGAGGAGACAATTATCCCATCAGTGAGTTCCTGAGAAGGACTTGGACTTTCCTGATTTAAACATTTTCTCTTCTCCTTGGGGCTAGATCATGAGATGTGTTGGGCTTTCTGGTATGGCAGACTGGAGTGGCTGGCAGGCTCTACCCCTTACCAGCGTTGCTGACTTGGGTTTTCTGGGACTCTGTTGTCTCATTACCTGTGTTGATGTTTCTGAGGCACCTAAGGCCCCGGCAGTGATCACGGCACTTCATAGGTCCTCTATTTAAAGGTCCTGTATGTATATGTTTTTTGTTTTGTTTTGTTTCCAGCCGCGCCGCACAGCTTGCAGGATCTCAATTCCCTGACCAGGGATTGAACCCATGCCCTCTGCAGTGAAAGCGCCGAGCGCTAACCATTGGACTGCCAGGGAATTCCCAAACATCATCCTCTCTGTAGACCAGTCTTCTTTCTTCTGTACCCCCTTTCCCTCCCCTTTCTAACATGACTCCTCAAGTCCAGCATTCTCTCTTTTTTCTTTCAAGTTCTCTTTAGACTTTGGGCCTTATATACATGATTCTCCTTTTTATGATTTTTATGATTTATATAATTCTTTTAGGGGGGGCAAGCTAAGTTAAAAAAATGATTTTCCAACATTTCTTGAGTAACAACCCAACACTAGATGCTAGGTGAGAACATAGTGAAGATTAATAATTGGCTCATTTAGCCAATAATAGGCATGCTTGAAATAGCACATTCTCCGCATATTCCCAGCATCAGCTGATCCCCCGATGTTCTTTTTTCTTTGTATTTCTTATCATATGTTGTTAACCCTAATTGCCATTGTATATTTGCTGAGTGGATGGAGTCATATTTGAAAAAAAAAAAAAGGAAAGAAAAACTATGTGGACTTGATTTATATGTGTCTGCTAATACACTCACGTAAACATGGTTTGGGTGGTGTTCTTTATTCTAAGGTTCTCAGGGGTGTGGAACGAGGCAAAGCTATAGGAGTTTATATTTAAGTTTAATTAGAGTTGATGTCATTTATAATCTTCTTATGAAAATATGTTAGACCAGCCTTATTGTTTAATAACATCTGTCGTTAACGGAGTGCTTACTATATGTACCAGGTACTGTGCTCAGTGATTTACAAGTTTTGTCTCTTCTAACCTTCACCAGACTCTGAGAGTCATAATGTTATCACCCCTGTATTAGGAGCATGGCAGTTGAGGGTTGAGGAGCTTATAAGTGTGTTGTTCAAGATGAGCAGTTTAATAATGATGGAAACCAGATAATTCAAACCCAGTTCTCACCTCCCCCGAGAGTCCATGCTCTTGGTTTATATCTCTGGGTTCAGTCAGCTTAAAGACCATTTTTTAAATTAATGTATTGAATTTGAAAAAGAGGCTTCTATTAATAACATATGGATTAGTCCTTGGCTGGGTGTAGGATACTAATATATCTATTTGGCAGCCATGTTAATTCATTAAATTGCTTTATAATTTTAGCTGACATTTTTCGTCAAGAGTTGTTGCAATTATAAAGCAATTTCTACAGCAATTTATGTAGGGACCGAGAAGTTTCATAGTATCCTTACCATCTATTATTTATTTTAAGAAAAGTTTTTACCAAATTTTAGTAATTTTAGATTTAGTAAGAATTATTTAAGTCAAGAGAATGAAATGCAATACGTTTTTAAAGAAATCTTGTATCAAATGTGTTTAATAAAACTACGTACACATAAAATTTCTGGCTTCTCTAATGGATAATGTGCATTTATGCTGAGATCCAACTAAGAACACTTCACCAGTTATGCTCTGATGGGCTTACCTAAACTCCATATGAAATGAGTTACCCAAAATGATTACCTTAAATTTAAACAACAAGAAAATGTCACTTGTGTTAGTTCAACCATAATATGAATAAAGTAGACTTATTAACCACTCAATGACGTTTTTTCGTCTTGCATCGAAATGAACTAATTATACATCTCTATTTTGAGGAAATACACTCTAATGTATTTAGGGATAAAGGGCCATGGTGAATGCAACTTACTCTCAAATGGCTATAAAACATTAAAAATGATTAAAAATTTGTACTATTCTTATTCTTGCAACTTTCTGTAAATTTGAAATTATTTCCAAATAAAGTGTATTAAAGTAAACCCATACCAAAAATGTTTTTAAAAAGCAACCAGTATAGTTTTGGGAAAGGGGGATTTTATGTGAACGTTATGTTTTTGGTTTTCCCCCTTATTAATATTAATGTGTTTTTAGCCTAGAATTGAGATTTTGTTAGTACTTTGATAGATCTTGTCTGTTAAACTATAGCAGGACTAGTCTGAAAGACATCGTGCATATATTAAAACAAAAATCTAACACCTATGGAATACCAAGTACATGCTAAGTGTTTTAATTATGGTTTCTCGTTTAATAGTGTAACTCTTATTTTCACTTACAGATGAGGAAACTGAGGCTTAGTAAGATTAATGACCTGTCTTAAAATTGTGGAATGGGACTGGAGCTCAGGCACGCAACATGGATACTAAAGCTACCACTAGTAACCACCACATTTTCTTTGCTCAGACTATGTGTACATCTGTGTGTATAGATACATATATACCTACTGAATACATCTTAGAAAATAAATTAGGAACGCTTTTTTTTTTTTTTTTTTGCCACGCCGCCCGGCTTGCGGGATTTTAGATCGAACCCATGTCCCCTACATTGGGAATGTGGAGTCTTAACCACCTTACTGCCAGGGAAGTCCCAGAAACAATTATCTTAAATGGATCCTAAATATCTGCTAATGGGATTCTAGATGAATATAACAGTATAATAATCATCATTAGAATTGTTAACATACGTTGAGCACTTGGCATGTGCTAGGTTTTATTCTATATTAGTGTAATAACTCATTTAATCCCCACAATGGTCTTGTAGGTATGTGCTATTACTCTCCACATTCAGGGAAACCGAGGAATAAAAAGATTAAATAACTTGCTCAAGATGTCACAGCGAATATGTGGTAGAGCTGTGTTGTCTTGTTCTAGAAATTTCCCTCTTAGCCAGTGGCTCATATTGCCTATTATTTATAGCTCTAGAGAACATTTAAATTAAAAAAAAGGAAAAAGAATCAATAATTAAACATACTCCTTTTTGGGGGAGGGGAGGAGATACCTTTTGTTATGCTTTTGAAGATAATTTCATCTTAGTCTTAGATCCCATCAGAGCCACCACATTATACAAATCCAGGGGGCACTATTCAGTTCGTAATGTATGTGAATGGCGCCCTTGGTGGTGGACAGCACCGTGACTGCCTGGTTTTATGCAGTGGCTGAGTTCCGGTAGTAGATACTTAGCTAGCCTGAAAGATAGAACCAAATTGCCATTCATTTGGGAGGTATTTGTCTCAGTCATGTGAAGTGGTACCTTACTCCAATGAGGATAATATCCACTGGGTACTTGAACACCAGAAGCCTAATCCAGTCCAGTTACAAGATCTCTCCATTCTTAATTAAGCTAATTAAAGGTTTGAGACGTACTAGAATTGGATCTTTGGGGTACTGTTATTTCTTTCGTTTACCCTTCCTTCAGTCAGTTGATCCATCTACTCACCCAGTCATTCTCCATTTATTCCATTTATCTGTCCATTTAACAAACACGTATTGAATACCACTGTGAGCAGGTCACAGTAATAGAGGCTCAACATTTAGGGGTAAACTGGTTACCTTTCCTGCTCTCGGGGAGTTTATAGTATAGTAGGCAACCACTATAACTAACAAGATGCAGGTATAAGAGAGTAAGGTAAATCCCACAGTAGGGTAAGCCCAGGACTATATGACATACAAGGACAGGCACCAAGCTCAGTCTTGAGACCAGTGAATCAATGTGACTAGGAAGTGAAATAAAAAAGAGAGACAAAAGGAAAAGCAGCAGAACCTCTTTCCTAGGGAGAATCAGGAAACATCTACTCATGTAACCATGGGCAAATGGCTCTATTGAACATCTCTAGGCTTAATTCCTCTTTAAAAAGGAGTCTTTATTAGGGGTATAATAGACCCATTAAGCATCTTAATATCCCAGGGTCAGTCCGAAGATAATGTAATCCTTTGCACAGTGCTCTCTCCTTATGACTCCTCAAGAATAGACCACTCGTGTTTTTGAGTCTTCTGACATATTTAAAAACAACAACAACAACAAAAACCAGTGCTACAGCAAAAGATAGGACATGGTTTTAATGTTTGCAGTTAATTAATACTTTTAACATACACATAGCAATGCAGTATAATTGTGCTGTTCATCAATTGCAAGATGTATAAAGCATTAACTCAAGGTACTCTAAAGGCAGTATAGTCTGATAATAGACCCCAAGTTCAAATACTTATCATTCCTTTTAGTGTGTCTTTGTAACTGTAGACATAACTTTATTTGACCGTAACAAAAGTCTAAATTTAAGGCTCTTCATGAATAGGAGACCTGAGTCAAAGATCTTCTTGCCCCTTCCCCTCCTCGGCAACCTCCAGTAGGTATGGGATGCTACGAGATGACTCTTTGGACCAAGGTTTGGCTCTTTCAGATCCAGGATCAGTTGGTTGTTAATGGAAGAAGCCAAAGTAGGGTAAGTAACAGTCATCCAAGGACTATCTAAGCAGCAAGATGGGCCCTTCCAGAACCCCAGTTGTACCAGGGCTCAGCCTTCTCGTTGATTTTATTTCTCACACTCCTGAAGGAAAACATTTAATTCCTTGGACCGTTTCTTTGGAGGTTGCCACATTTCTAGTTGGGACTTCTCTCCTCCCCTGACCTCCCTATTAGAAGTGAGGCCATACTATCCTCTTAAGTGCTTTGCTTTGAAAAGTGAGACAATTTGGTTATACTAGAAATGAAGTCATTTTCAAGGTCAGCCAGCTTGAAAGATTTATTACTTTGGCTTTCTAATTGTAGTTGCTGTACGTAAATGAACTTGACATTTTTCTCCTTTCCTGTCTCATAAGATAAGGTCATTACAAACAGACCTTACAGGACTGTCAGAAGTTACAACTTCTGTATTCTTAGTTTTCATCATCAACTGATTTGAAGGATGCACATTCCTTATTTCCATCTCTAAATGGTTTTGCACAGTGTCAGCATCATTTAATTAGTGATATGGGGGGGGGAAGCACATCTATTTCACAGGAATTTTGAAAAAAATGTTGCCTAAGTTGTAGATAAAATATTCTCTAGATATATGACTTGAGAATGAGACATCCTATAAAACCATCGGATGAACTGAAATTTGGTGTGAGTTCTGATGGTTTGGTGCGTGACTATAAATAAGTCTGAGAATCTACATGTTTTTGCCCCAGTGGAAAATTTGTGGCTAATATAGATTGTGTTGAATTTCAGGTTTGCTGCTTAATCTAGTCCTCACATAGGCTACCTGCTAAAAGGTGGGCATTCAGAATCCTTCCTTAGGCTAGAATCAGACACCCCATGCAAATCCACCACTGTCTGGGATCCTTGGGGGGAATTTTGTACCTTCTCACTGTAGATATGGATGATTTACGAACTGAGAAGCAAACTGTCAGATACAACTAAAAAATACGGTATCTTTAGGGAACATGGAGTAGTTGAAAACAATAACTTGTTGATACAATTCTTGCTGTTTTTTTTTCTGAATTCATGTTGTATGTGTTAGGGGCCTGGCCTGGCCTGGCACATCAGCCTTTCTCCTTTCCTCTGTTCTTTTCTCCCTCCCACTGTCCTTCCCTCCTTCAATTTCTTACCCCGTCTCTCTTTTTTTCCTTTCCTTACACCACAGACTGGTCCATTTCTTCCCCTTGTTCCAGACTCTGGCAGTAGAGCACAACACTCAATGACCATTAAAGGAGCTAGGTGTATTTGGGTTCTAACAGAGACCTTTAAAAAAAAAGTTAAGGTAGAAAATAAATAAAACACATATAATAAGTCACATAAGTCTTAAGTGCATAGCTTGATGAATTTTTACATCCATGTGCACACCCACATGTCACACACACACACACACACACACACGTATGTAGCCATTACCGAGATCAATATACAGAACACTGAGTGTTCCAGCAGGCTCGCTCGCGTCTCTTCCCATTGAGCACTTCTCTCTCCCAGAGGTAATCATGATTCTGACTTACCCCCCTAGATTATTTTGCCTGCTCTTGAATTTCATATAAATACAGTATGTATTATTTTGTTCTAACTTCTTTGTCATCCACATTGCTTGCATGTAGCAGTAGTTTGATTTTTTTGTTGTTGTTGTGCTGTCTAGTCTTACATTATATGAATGTACCACCATCTTTATCCATTCTTCTGTTGATTTAAACTGTCTCCAGTTTTTAGCTACTGCTGGGAATTTCTTTTTTTTTTTTTAATTAATTATTTTATTTATGGCCGCATTGGGTCTTTGTTGCTGCGCATGGGATTTCTCTAGTTGCGGTGAGCGGGGGCCATTCCTCACAGCGGTGCATGGGCTTCTCACTGTGGTGACGTCTCTTGTTGCGGAGCACCGGCTCTAGGCGTGCGGGCCTCAGCAGTTGTGGCTCACGGGCTCTAGAGTGCAGGCTCAGTAGTTGTGGTGCACGGGCCCAGTTGCTCCGTGGCATGTGGGATCCTCCCGGACCAGGGCTCGAACCCGTGTCCCCTGCATTGGCAGGCCGATTCTTAACTACTGCACCACCAAGAAAGTCCTGGGAGCTTTCTTATATAAGTGGATGTATGTATGCACTCATTTCCTACCTAGGATTGTTGGTTCCCTGTGTAGGCATATGTAGGCATAAGCGGCTCATCTACAACAGATACTGCCAAACAGATTCCAAAGTGATTGTACCAATTTGCACTAGTACCTACATGCGTGAGAGTTCCAGTTGTTTCTTGTCCTCACCAACATTTGCTATTGTCAGCCTTTCCAACGTTTTGTCATCCTGGTGGATATGCAGTGGTATCTCATTATGATTTGAATTTGCATTTTTTCTGATGTAGAATATTGAGCACCTTTTCAAATGTTTATTGTCTATTTGGAGAGTTTTTTTGTGTGAAATACCTGTTGAAATCTTTTCCCATTTTTCTTTTTAATTGGGTAGTTTGTCTTTTTCTTGCTGATTTGTAGAAACAGCTGGGTTTTAATCCTGACTCTGCTTCTTATTAGTGGTGCTTGGACAGGTTGCCTCACCTTTTTGAGCTGCATGTATAGGATGGGTCCAGTAATACCTGTTTTATAGGTTGTGGTGAGGATAACTTGAAGAAGTGGATGTTAATGACTAGCTGTGGTTCCAAGCACAGAGAAGGCATGGGTGACTAGTATCTAAATTGAGAAAAAAATCTATTCTAATATCAGATGAGCAGCCCATTAAGATATTTTAATATATTTCTTTCTCTTTCCCAATGTCCTCTTTTCTTTTTTATATTAGTAGCACGAAAGGAAAGACAGTGGCCATATGCATAATACGTAGTAGGCCAAAGTGACTGATCTCTTACAAAGGATCACTAGAAGTCGTATCTATTCTCCTAAGAATTTTGTGCTTGCAACTGGGACAAATGAGAACCAGAAGAGAGTTTCTGAAAAGAAGAGAATAAGATAAAATGCAGATGTAGGACCCAATTAAAGAAATCTGCCTGCCCTGGGTAGTGGTGGGAAGCATGTCTTTTATTTCCTCTTTCTTCTTTGTCAGCCAGCTTCTTGAGACTTCATTTCCTCATTTTCAAAATAGGAGTAACAATTACTTCCTTAAAAGGTTGTCAGGAGGCCTGGCACAATCTTGGTCTCCTGTAACCACTTCACATCTGGAGGATTCTGGGATGGGTCACAGTTATGGTGATAGTGCTAGCTGTGATAGGATGGTGGTGATGGTGTTGAAGATGCTGAATGGACCACTTCTGTTAGGAGGCTTGTTGCCAGCCCAAGTGTATAGCTGTTTCAGGGGCGGAGGCAGTGGCTGTTTCAGGGAGTAGTGTGAGCTGCAGCATGAGGTGGGAAGGCCAGAAGGGGGAAAGAGTCCTCTACTGTGGGAGCACCCAGCACAGGATGCCCATTTGTATCCCAGATTCGTGTATGTTGGAGTTGATATGGGCATCCCAAAGCATATTCCTGTGATGGATTATATATTCCTAAAATACATAGAAATCAGAAGAGGAAACATCCTAGTGACACAGGCAGTTATTGAAACTCGCCTTGAACACCCGTATCAGCAGTGACCAGAACCTGGTTTCAAGGGAACTTCCTGGAAAAGCAGCCTCCTTTCATACTGCTGAGAGGCACAGGGTTGTGACTGCTGAGTAAACACAGGCTTTGGATGTGGACAGAACTAGGTTTGATAAACAGCCCCTCCATTCTCTGGCTCTGTGATCTCGGATAAATTACTTCCCGGAGGTTTCCTAATTTATAAAATGGGGAAAATAGTACCATCCCAATAGAATTGTGGTGAGAGTTGAGTGACGTAATACATAAGAAGCACCAAGAGAGGCCCTGGCAGGTAACAGGTGCTCAAACTGCAGAAATATATCCATGTATCTGATGAGTCGCTGTGCACACTCTATTTCCATGACAACTGTTTAGTGAGCAGAGTGGAGTGATGCAGAGGAGGAGAGGGTCTTTCGATGTAACCAGGAACACTTGCTAGACCTTATCTCCGGGTTGTGGATGAAAATGGGCTTCCTTGCAGGATTGGCCTCTGTAATTCTTCCACTACAACGTTGAGTGTTAGAGCAGTTACAGTTGAGATAAGTCTGCTGTGTGACTCACGCACCATCAAGGCCACGTTGGACAATTTATAATTTACTAACATAAGGCCCACTGATAGGCACATTCAAATGGTGCGTGCTGTAGGCTTAACTGATTCTGTCTTCCTCATTAACTCTGATCTGCTGAAAGCCCTTCAGCACACGCTAAAGGTAGGATAGGCTAGGCCAACTGGAAAGGACTAGTTGGCCCCCATGGGCGAGTTTTTCTTTTATTGTCAGCTCTTGGGCTCTCTATCCCTGAGTTTTTGCATATCTGCAAGAAGGTAAGCACTCCCTACAGTGGTGCCCCGCCCCCAAGAAGCACACTTGCCTTTCACATCACACTCCCTGGCAAGTATCAGATCTGTGTTTCATGCCCCCTTTACTTACTTATTGTGACAGATGTATTCAGAAGCTCATTTGGCTGGTACATGAGTATAGTGACAAGTTCTAACATGCACATGGTGAATATACTGTTGGGAGTCCTAATTTGTGTCCTGAAGGCAGCAGGAGTCAAAAGACACAAAGATGATACTGTAGGTTCAATGTTAAGTTGCACAGCTTCAAGGAGGGAGGGGTGTGGTCTTGTAAAACAGGTCATTTGTAGAGAGATATGGTCATACAAATGTAAAGAGTCAATTTTGAGAGCATCCCTTGTGCAATCAAAGTCTGAGGTTCCTGGAACTTTGATCTTTGATTGTGCATTGCAGGATCATTCTTCTTCTTTAGCTATCTTAAATTGCATATTTGCATTGCATGAGCCATTTTCGGTTGTAATAGCTGGAAGCTTGCTTTTTCTGCATTTTCTTGGAAAACCTGTAGAAAAAGCTCATTTGTGTTCCATCCAAGCAGATGGTCATCTTTCACACCTTGAAGAGAAGTAATGCTAGAATTGTGGCACTTGAAGGTAAATGTTCCATGTCTGCCCTATTTCCATTTCTTGTTGCAGAAAGCCATAAGGATTCTGTTGATTTCCCATTTGCTGTTTGATCCCCCTGTTGACTTACAAAAGCCAGAGAATTGTCAATGGAGTTGTTTCTTCGTAAAGGGGTCTCTTCCTCACACTTCCATGGCAACTCAAGTTAAAATCCAGCTGGAAAATACTATCTCAAGCTGATATATATATTTTTAATGGTGGAAATCAAAGGTTATTATAAGGAAAATACCCATCTCTTTGGGTATATAAATACCCAAAGCTAAGTGATACGTCATTTATCTTTGACATATGAAAGTCATTATCTTCCATAAGTCATGAAAAAACATGAACAATAGAAACTCCAATATCGCTCTTCTCTTACATGTTGATCTTATTATATTCAGGCCCTTTGGTCACTTTAAAAAGCATCAGATATAAAGAGACACTTCTGTTTTCCTTCCTAACACTATTTTCCTTAATAACCAAAATATTTGTTATTTCTTATAATCATTATAAACTTATGTCCATATCTAACTAGACGTCATTTTCCAGACAGAACTTGGCTGCAGAATCTAAACAACACAGATTAAATTATTATCATTTGAAGAGCGTTTTTCATTTTTATCAGTATCTCCCTTGGTCTGTTAGCACTATTATTTCTTGATTCTCAGAAAGTAAGAAATCAATAATTTTTTCTGCATTTGGCTGTTGTTGAACATAGATGTAGATGTTTAATGTGGTAGTTTTCTTTTTTCCTGGAAAGCTGTTAATTCATAGATGTATCTTAAAATTAATGACATCTTAGAACTAAGAAAATTTTGGTGTTATAAAAATTACCAGGCTACCGCTTTAGTTCCTTAGGAATTTTGCCTACAATTAGAATAAATTGCCATTTGGTGGCAATAATACTTCCCTCTTATCTACCCTCCATGGTTCCCTCAATGGCATGGAAAATTTAGTCCAGGTCTCCAGTGAACACCTTAATTTTTTTCATTCCAAATTAATTTTTCTCTTATGTAAGCAATACATACCCATATTTCATTAAAAACAAAAGCATCACAATAAATTTTAATATCCTCTTTAACCATCCCACCCTCATACTGTTTTCATTTGTCTTCCCCAAAGGTGACCATCGATTGCCATTTTAAATTATTCCTCTGGGATATTTTTCTTATCATTCATAAATATATATATGAATCCACAGAAAATGGATAATATATAGTAGAGCGAGAGTGTGTGTGTTTGGATTAACATAAAGGGTGCCACAGTCTTCTTTGAAAGTCTTGGTAAAATCTGTCTGTAAAGCATCCTGGCTTGGGACATGATTTTTTCCTTATGAAAGCTAGGAAAAGGGGGTGAGGAGATAATTCTTTAACTTCATTTCATTTTGGTTACAGTCATTGCTCTACTCAGGATTCCTACTGCTTCTTGAGGTAGTTCCATTAATTTATTGCCCTCAAAAATGATCTATTCTAACTAGACTTTGAAATTAACTGGTATAATGCTGTACATGGTATTCTCTTATACATGAAAATAAATCTCATATATTTTTAATGCCACCTTTTTTGCTCTAAAGTTGATTTATTTTGTGATTTCTCCCTACCCTCCCCAACCCAGGGTCATATTTGCCAAAGGCTTTTCAATTTGATTAGTCCTGTCATAAAAATAGCTTTTTCTCCTGATTTTTTCTTTATTGCCTACAGTTACCTGTCTATAATGCTACCTTAATTTCATTATTCCCTTTTTCTACATTTTAAAAACAACTTTATGTAAATTTAATTCACATAGTATACAATTCACATCGTTCTCAAAAAGTCAGGGTTTTTTAGTATATTCACAAGATTGTGCAGCTGTCACCACAGTCTAACTTTAGATGTTTTTTATCTCCCTCCAAAAGAATCCTAGACTCGTTAACAGTTATGCCCCATTTCCTCCCAAATCCCATAGCTTCAGTAAACTGCTAATCTATTCTCTGTCTATAAATTTGCCTGTTCTGGACATTTCATATCAGTGAAATCATACAGTATGTAGCATTTTGCGTCTGGTTTCTTTAACTTAGCATAATGTTTTCAAGGTTCATCCAAGTTGCAGCATGTATCAGTACTTCATTCCTTTTTATTGCTGAGTAATACTCTATTGTATGGATATACCGCATTTATTAATTCATTTGTTAGTTGATGGACATTTGGTTTGTTTCCACTTTGGGCTATTATGAATAATGTTGCTAGCAACATTCATGTACAAGTCTTTGTGTAAAGGTATGTCTTCATTTCTCTTGGCTATAGATCTAGGAGTAGAGTTTCTGGGTCCTCACCAATACTTTTTAATGATGGCCATCCTAGTGAGTATGAAGTGGTATCTCATTTTGGGTTAGATTGGCATTTCCCTAATGACTAATGATGTTGCACTTCTCATTTGCTTATTGGCCACCTGTGTATTGTCTTCGGAGAAATGTCTGTCCAAGTACTGTGCCCATTTTTTAGTTGTGTTATTTGTCTTTTTGTTGTTGAGTTGTAGGGGTTCTTTATATAGTCTAGATGCAAGTCCCTCATCAGGTATGTGATTTACAAATATTCTCTCCCATCCTGTGGATTGTCATTTCACATTATTGGTAATATTGTTTTCAGCACAAAACTTTTTGATTTTAATGTAGTATAATGTACCTATTTTTCCTTCTGTTGCTTGTGCCTTGGTGTCATTGTCTAACCCAAATTTACTCCTATGTTTTCTTCTAAGAGTTCCATAGTTTTAGATGTTACTATTGGGCCAGTGATCCATTTTGAGTTACTTTTTATGTACGGTATGAGGTAGGTTTCTAACTTGATTCATCTGTATGTGCATATCCAGTTGTCTCAGAACTATTTGTTGAATTTTCTTTCGTGTTTTAAAAAATTCATTTCATTTTTATTTCTATAGCTTCATGAATAGAAAGCATAAGTCATTAATTTTGTCTCTCCTGTTCTCTAATACATGCATTCAAGGCTATAATTCCCTTCTGTGTAGGAATCTAGGTCTATCCCACAGATTTTATTATTATTATTGATAATTTTTCCTTCTTTTTCTGTTAATTTCTGTTTTTATTGCATTTTACTCCATGAAGGTGGCCTGTATTATGTCACATAATAAAACTGAATATAATTTTATCCAAAGGACATTTCTATTTAAAAGTACCTATAAAGCCTTTTTTTTCAACCCTATAGATGTATTATACTTCCTTTTACACCCAACAGTGCTCTGTACTTGGTATGTGCTAATACATATTGAAGGGAATACGTATGCAGAGCAAGCCTTTAGAGGAAATCCACACCTAAATGTTAGAAATGATTGATGTGATAGTAATAACTAACACTTACTGAGTACTTTCCTCTGTGCCAGGCACTCATGTAAGTACGTTGCCCAGTATTTACTCGCTTAGTCTTCATAACAATCCTACGAGGCAGGAACTCTTTATTCCCATTTTACAAGGTGTAGCAAGGTGGAGTCTCTTAGCCAATGATTCACGTCAAGAGAGAGCCAGCGGGGTGGGTTTTGAACGCAGCTAGGGTGGCGCCAAATGCCACTCTGAAAACTACTACATTCTGTTGCCTCCCAAGTGGTCACTTTTCCACAACATTTAATTGGTCTGATTCCTAGTCATTTCTGTAATTGCTTTGAACAGTCAGTCAAGGAAATTCTTGGCCCTTTTCTTTCAGTTGTTTGTTAAATAGTGTTGTAAGGAAGTGTCTACATTTTGCTGCCACTCTAAACTGTGCCCTCAAGACACTGCATAGCTCGACCTTAAGGTTTAGAAGTCAGATACCCAGGAAGGAAGGCTAGCCCAGGATCTTATTGATTTTCATTTTTTGTGTGTGACAAAAGAAAATTCAGAAGAAATGCAATTAAGCATCTCTCCTGGCTTAGGCTGGAGACCACACAAGCTCAGAGAGTCTCAGTTTTTGAGATCAAGTATCTACACTGATTAAAAACCAAGTAGATTTTCATGGAATCTTTTCATTGTGCCTCACTTATACATAGAGAAACCTGGTCTCCGGAGCTCTAGTTGAAAATAAGTTGTTATTGTTAGGCGTATTTCCAAACCAGATTAGGGCTATTTTTCTCCCCTTATTGAAGATTGGAAAGCTACATCCTTGAATACTTATTGAATAAAAGTTCCCTTCTTTCTTTCATAAAGAGAATGGCTTTTATATTTTTGTTCCCATCTGTGCAGTCTCTAAGCAGATTCCTAGCAAAAGAGCAATTTAATTTGTTCTGCACAATCATTTTCTTGTGGAAAACTAATAACACACAAATTCCATTTTTCAGCATTAGGTTGTAGCCAAAGGCTTTTGAGAGTTTTATGTGGAATCAGCTTTCCTTTTTCTTTCTTCTTTTTTGATGATGATCGAGAGGGGAAATGATGTAAATGTTCACATGTATTATGTACATGGTTGATAAAGAAACCAACCCCTTAAGTTTTTATTGTTTCTCGCAAACCAAAAATGTAAGCTAATACTTTGCATTCAGCTCTCAAGGCCTTTCCATCTTCCTAAAACTAGATGTGAGACAAGAATGAAGCAAACGAAAATGCTTTTCTTCCAAGGTGTCTCATTCACTGTTTCTGACTGCCGAGTGACATCCAGGGTGCTGGTGTGTGCATGTTGCTAAGCCCTGGGAGCTGTTCCAGTTTGCACGTGTCCTCAGAAGTAGAAGATGGGGGCTTTCATTTTGTGAGTACTCTTTGTATAGAGATAACATCATAATAACAACGATAGGTGACATTTAGAAGCACCTTTTATGTGTGGTGAACTGTGTCAGGCACTTGTATATATTATCCTCACAAGTAGGTAGTTTTGGTACCTTTTTACACATGGAGCAACAGGTGCAGACCTAGCAAGTAAGTTACCTCCATGCCCAGAGCAGGAAAGTGGAGAGACGGGACTAGAACCCAGTGAGTCTGACTCCAGAGTTGAGTCTTTTGACCATCCTAAGTGACCAGAGGATGAGGAGCTTTAGAAATGCCATCCCTCCACATCCTAGTTTGTGCAGGAAACAGACAGCAAGACAGACGTGCACACAGTGACTGCTTACTGAGTAGCAAATATCGAAGGAACACATTTTGTTTTTTCATCTGCTGCAAAACCCAGCCGATACTGCATTCAAGGGAAAGATATATGTTACCTTGTGATCTGGATGGCTCTGCTGCCCTCTCACCTTTTCCTCCCTCATTGCACTTTACCGTCACATGAAATCTGGTCCTCTACGTTGAATCTAGGTTCCTCATTGCCCTTGTCCTCTCTTCCCGCCAGGAAGAGACATGTCCCTTGCTTCCTCCCTCACTTTTCTTATTTTCTTGTCATTCGTCCCCTCAGAACATTCCTCCTGCCCCGTTATCTCCTCCTGTCCGAACTGAGTCAGGAATTCTCCGAGGATGGTTGCTCGTGGCTCTGTCACACCTGGGTTGGGGAAAGGCAGGCAGCAGACGCCTCCTTCCTTTGCCGGTCTGCAGGGTTCTCTGCCTTACAACGAGTGGCTGACATTTCTAAGGACTGGCCATTTGACAATAGAGAAGAAATGTGTGTCTTTAGAGCCAGAGGACTTTCAATAAAGTTTTCTTGCTAGGGAGGGTGGGGGCTATAGGGGAGGGATGCGTCATCAGAAACAGAGTGGAGATGATACCACTAGGCTCTTACACATTGTTTTAAAGAGTGGATTTGAATGGCACAGAGATAAGCCTTAAAGAAACAGCTTGATTCTCAACCAGTTTCCACCTTGAATTCTTGACGTGGCTATTCCTTGAAGTAGATTTCACAAATTAATATGCTATTCTCCATCCACCTTTAACTCAAGGAAAACTATTATTTCAGACATCAGAGTTCTTATCTTTGAAATTTCCTCCAGAGTTGACGAAGAGGCAGAAGGGCAACAGTGGGTCCTACCTGAAGGCGCTTGGAAGCCTGCTGCCCCTCCCTCTTGGGAAGTCAGGGTTGCATCCCTACCAAGAGAATCACGCCCCCCCTCCCCACCCCCCCCCCCCCCCCCCCCCGCTCCGGCTTCCCCGACCCGTCCACCCAGCCTCCTGCGTCTTGCAAATGGAGCAGCCTCATTTCCCGCCTTTCCTTGGCCAGGGGCTCCCCCAGGACCTCGCGGGCGATGGGGACCTGGCATGCCTGGCGGGAGAGGCAGTGCCCGCCTCGCTGGGCTCCCGCCGCTCCGCAGGTGGGGCCCTAATCCCCCTGGCCTAGATATCCGGCAGCCTCTAGGAACCCGGGCTCTGTGATGTAATGCTCTTTTTTCACACTCCCGGCTTAAATACAGATGGAAATTGTTGTCATGTGTTAGAAATGTCGCCAGTAATATAAAAGGCGCAAGCTTGGGCATCTCCTCTCCCTTCTCGCACAGTCACCTGCTCCTGCCGCCAGCGCCTTCTTCCCTCGCAAAACCTCTCCGTGGTCAGGAGGCCGAGGTGCCCCCAGCTCGCCTAGAAAGGGGTTCGGATCCCCCCCCCCCCCGCCTCTCTTACAGCCGCAGCAGAGCCGAGGACAGGAGTGGTGGGAGGCTCTTTCAGGCTCACAAAGGGAAGGATTAATCTTGGCGATTGGGCTGGGATTTGCAGGCGAGTACAAGTGGTCCAAGATCGCCCCCTCGCCGCCCCCGCAGGCGCCTGCCCACCTCTGGATTCGGACGATCCGCCCCTGGAGGAAGCCTGGGCACAGGCAGGAGGCGTCAGAGGCGCCCCGCCGCCCGAGGTTTGCGCTTGGGTTGTGGGAACATCCATGGAGGTGAAGATGCCATGTGTGGTGTGTGGACCAGAGAGGAGGGGCGGGGAGAAACCGGGCCAGCTTGGGAGGGCCAGATGGCTGCGGCTGCGTTCTAATTCACCGGGCAGGCCCGTTTGGCCGGGCAGGGCGGGCGCGGGAGGGCGGGGGAAGAAAAAAAATCAGGGGTCAGTGGGTAGGGAGAGGCCGGGCTCTGGAGCAGATGCCTGGCGAACAATGGGGCTTTTGAAGGAGATGCTGGAGGAAGTGTGGCGCGCGCTTTGTATTGCCTCCTCCGCATTGCAGGTTGGAATCGGGCAGCTAAATTTTAATGAAGTGCATTCCAAAGTGTGCTCGTCAGCCTGGGCTTTCGAGCGAGGGGCTCGGCTGAATGGGGACCGGCGGTGGGAGGGGGAGGGGGCCGCCGAAATGAGTTCCCGATGGATGGTAGAGGAGGAGATGAAAGCCTGCTCAGTGTGGAGGGCAGGGGAAGGGATGGGGGGAAAAATCAATACGTCCCCGTGCATATTAATAGGCTCCAGCAGGTGTTGGGAAATGTATGTTGCTGCATTGTTCCGGCGCCCAGGCTGGGGAAGGCCGGGGAGAGGCTGAGCTACTTCTCCCCGGCGCGGTGGGCAAATGCCTTTGCACTTTGAAGGGCTTTACAAGCTCCCGGGGAAATGAAGGGGGGAATGAGCTGCCATACCGTCCTCCCGTTTTCCCCATTTTTAAAAGAAAGAGAGTACGTGCAGAAGGCTTTTTAAGTTTCCTGGAAATTAACATGTGTGTATCAGAGCCCTGTCTCATCTAGATAAGGTATGCATGTCTGTGGGCAACCAGAAAATAGAAAGCAGGATCTAGAGTCTCTGGCTTGCTGAGTGCTTGGGAGCCGAAAGGCTCTTCTCTCATTTCTGGTTCTTGTAAGTGAATGGGCCAAGCCAGGAAGGCTTGGCGAGGGGGAGGCGGGTGTTTAAAGAGGCATGAAGGCTGGCCCTTCCCCTTCCCAAGTCCTCAGTCTGTCTGACCTGAGTACCAGGCAGCAGTGGAGTATGCAAGGAAGCTGTCATGTCCGTGGTGTTGGAGCACAGACTTTGCCTCAAACACAAAGAGAATGGATTTGTTTCTGAGCCAAATTATTTGAGGGCATGTGAGCATACTTATAAGGATTAGGAGGTATGTAGTGTCCTTTTCTCTTTCCTAGGGTTTACCATGCTCTCACTTTGTCAATTGAGAATCATTTAGGAGAGTACTCATGAGTGTGTGCTGACCAGAAAAGCCTTGGTGGTTTTCGTTGTTGCCTGTTGTGTTTGTTTGTTTTACACTCCTCTTGAATTCAGTGCTTTCAAAAGGTTCGGGCATGTTTGTTGGGGGCTCCAATAAAACTGGAAGCTTTTGCATGAGGTCATTATGACTTTTTAATATTAAAAGTATTTGACTGAGGGTGTGTATACAATGCACATGAACCCCATGTATATGCACTTAGCAACCCAAGAATAACATATTGTCTTTCTGGTTCTGGGAAAATAGATGCATTTCTTAGTTGAGAAAAACTTGCCTTTTATCACCTGTAAGGCTATTACCTTCTAAAAACTGGTGTTTTTTGATAACTTTGGAAGCCCTCAAGTATTGATTGGATATGCTCTTAGGTTTTTTTGTGATTTAACTTGCACTGGAACTTGTCAACAAGATGCAGCTCATCACTTGCCAATGAATTTTAGTGATGTTGAAAGCTTTAGCAGATGAATGGTATCATCAGAGACTTGATTCCTCCATTTCTCAACTGAGCAAACAGAAGCAGTCTGCTCTACCCTCCCAGTATCTTTCCTCTTCTATTTTGGGAAAAGGGGATGGGCCAGAGGGAAAAGTTCCCTAACCCTGAACCCCCCTACCCGGACCCCACCAAATTAAATACTGAAGGTTACTCATTTGCATCCCTATGTAGTTTCTTTCTTAGGCTGTATTTCTGTGGCAGCAGTAAAAAAAAAATGTTTGGGTTTTGGTATTTGGATTTGTTGTGCTTGTAATAAAGAGATGTGGGATCAGCTTGTTGTTCTTTTCACTTAATTATAGCTCCTGAATGGGTCTATTATTACCTTTAAACTTGAGTCTTACCTGCTTGCTGGTCTGTGCTGAGCAAAAACATGGGCAGTTGTGTTTATCATGCGACCTCCCCGGGGGAGACCAGAGCCCCACTGCCTTTTAAGTTAACTGAGGTCAGAAGAAGCAGTTTGTGATATGGCCCATGGTGTGTTTCCTGGAGCTACCAACCATGGAACCCAGGTTCTCTGAAAACTTTCAGGTAATAGTTTCATTAACAGAAAGGACCACCTCACTCAACCCGGTGTATTTTTCTGATACCTAGGACTGTCTTTGTGATCAACAGCTGTAGCTCCTTGACATTCTTAAGTATAAGAAGACAAACTATGCCCGTGCATTAAAGGTACCACAGAAGCCATGACAGTAGCTGGTATTACTAAGGCACATGTAGCAGAGGCTTCTGATGAGGCACTCCCTCTCTCCCCCTTATTTTCCATTCTCTCTTAGCATATGGATGTGGGTAGAGGAGAGAGAGAATGAGACTCCCATATTCACAAAGGAGCCAATCACCTTGATTAAGTGATACCAGTGACTGAAAAATTAAATTGTAATTTCTGTTTGTCCCTATGCTGTGTCACATAAAGCAGGTGATGTGATATCAGTAGAGATTGCTGATTTAATAATCCCAATAAGTATACAGATCCATGGTGCTGGCTTATTAGGGTTGCTGTAGGGAAGAGAATTTGGGAGACACCTATAACTAAAGGTAAAAGGATTTCTAAAGGGAAATGTAAACATAGAGATGATAGTACTAGAAAATCACAAGATCCACCCCCCATCAATACACCCAATACATGGGTGTATTTTCATGGCAAAATCCAGTTAGAAAATGGTGATCACCATTTTCTCAGCATGTTTGCTTCTTCTTCTTTCTGAAAATGTTTTTATGTTGATAGTCAGACCCCAAATATTTGAATGTAAGCACATCCCTTGCAGTCATACTGACACCCTCTGGCACCAGAAAAACTGTCAGAGCATTTTTGAGAAGTCTGGTGGGAAGAAAAACCAGCAATGCCAGCCATTAATTCAGTCATTCTGCTGATGGCAGTGTCTGACAGCCGGTTGGCTCTGGGTGACTTTTCGGCTTTGGGGGTATTATAAACACTAAGTGCAAAGATCTTGCTGGCTTACCGGGTCTTGATGCAAGTTTCTGCCCCTGGGAACCTCTAGCACAACTACATGATCAATTTAGGATGCCCACAGCCAGGAGAATTATGTCCAAACAGTGCCTCTGAAAGACTGTGATACGCCGTTTTCACTGATTTGATAAAAATGGCACTAAACCCATTCACTCCCCAGTAGTCTATTGAGTTGATGACTGAAGGCTATCTAGATACCTGTTTTTGTTTTTATCTGATAACAGTTCAAGAGCTGCTGTTGCTGATTTTTATTTCTTCTTCTAATGAGGTTGGTATCCCTTAAAGTTTCGATAGGCTGTCAGATTTAAAAACAGAATGGGGAAAATATTACCTAATTTTTACTAAGATGTTTGAGAAGATTGTAAGCATGAGAGTAAAGAGGAGGTCTTAAAAATGAATTACTAGGGCTTCCCTGGTGGCGCAGTGGTTGAGAGTCCGCCTGCTGATGCAGGGGACACGGGTTCGTGCCCCGGTCCGGGAAGATCCCACATGCCGCGGAGCGGCTGGGCCCGTGAGCCATGGCCGCTGAACCTGCGCGTCTGGAGCCTGTGCTCCGCAGCGGGAGAGGCCACAACAGTGAGAGGACTGTGTACCGCAAACAAACAAACAAACAAACAAAAAACACAAAAATGAATTACTAAGCTGAAGGTTCTTGAATGAAAAAATTTTGAACGTGTTGACATTTGTGGTTATCTAACCTGCAAGGGCAGCAAAAAAGCATAGTGCATGTAACTCTGTTTTGTGAGGCTTAGCAGTTTTGTCCCTGGGGGTTTTCACTATTTCTCTTTCTATATCCCAGTTCTAAGCCCAACACTTAGCTCGTAATATATGTTCAACGAATAGTGGATGAATGAGTGGATGCATTGAGAACTTAGACCAGTCATTGTTAAGAAGTTTGAGTTATTTCCTGGAGTGGAGCTACTCTTAGCAAAACAGAGCAAAAAGCACAACTCCATGAAAAATCATTTTAAAAATAAAAAAAGGAAACACCATTTTCCCTCATTTTTAATAACATACATTCTTTCCCACAAACCAGCTAGTTTTTCCTGTAGTGCTGTTGGAAATTTAAAAAGCATTTAGATTTCTACTCACTGTTTAATTGATCTTAAATGCTGGGCTGTTCTCCTGATTAGAGAATCTCCTTTTCCCGCGACCTGTCCCACTATAGTTGACCTGGGTTCTGAATTATCGCACTGGGTATACTTCTTTGCCGCAATAAAGTTTAGATCAGTGGGAATCTACAAGTTTGACAACAACCATATTAAGTAACTTGCCTATGAGACAGAAAGTGTCATAATTTTCTAACTAATTTGGAGCAATGCCAAAGAGAGTTGCTTTAAAAACACTTAACGATTGTAGTAGAGACCTGAAAGGGAAGCAAAAAGGCTAAAACGTTTAGCTCCTTATTCTGAGGCTTAATACTCTAGTTTATGGAGGACTTTGCTATTTCTTTTTTAAACCCTTTCATTCATTACTTGTATTTTTACCTGGAGGTGGTCTCATATTAGAACTAACTTACTTTATAAACATTTGACTGCCTACTATGTGCCAGGCACTTTGTAGGTATTAGGGATAGCTCAGTGACCAAAACAGACAAAAGCCCCCTGCCCTCCTAGAGCTTGTATTAGAATCTGTGTTAATTTAGTCCTAATAAGATCAGGGAGTAGGGAATAAGGGTGAAATGATTAGTTAAAATGAAATCTTTCAGCTGTGAGAAGTTTGTGCCTAAAAATTACTGTGGTTGGTAAAACTGAGGCTTGCTTGCACAGTGAAACAGTGCAGTATAAAATTACACGCGAGCCTCATTCTCTCCTCAGCCTTACACCTCAAAAATAACAGATTTTTAAAATATATTTTTAAATATAAAAATTTATATATATACATAAATTTGGTTTCTCTCCCTTTTTACATTAGTATATACGCACACAACTTTTTTTCTCTTTTTTCTTTCAAAGTAAATGGTATCACACTCTACATTCTGTTCAATCAATAACAACTTTTTTCCCCTACCTGAAATTGACACATTAATATGATAAAACAAATATTCCTACCTAATTCTTGGTAACAACGACCTGGTAGCCAAAGCCTGGGCTTGAGGGTTGACGTAATCTATTTAACTGTTACTTAGATGGAGAGATTTAACATTGTTTCTATTTTTTCCAGTATTACTAACAATGCTGTAATAACTATCTTTGTACACTAGTAGCTTGGTTTTTCTTATTGCCATTACAGATGGCCAACTTTCCACATTAGTACATGTATGCTTAGTTCATTCTTTCTAATAATTGGAACCTACATTTATTAGATGACTCTTTGCTAGGGCTGGTTCATTTTGTTCTCACAAAACCTGTAAGATACTCATTCAGCAAATATTTATTTAGCAACCTTTATGTGCTAGGAGCTGTTCCAGGTGCTTGGGATATTATTGACCAAAAGAGATAAAGATCCCTCGTGGGGTTTATGTTCTAGTCAGGGAGACAGACAATAAACAGTAGATGTACTCAAGTGAGTAAATTATTTTGTATATTAGAAGGTGGTATGGAGGGCGGCAGAGTAGAGTAAGGTGGTCAAGACCATGGAGATGGGGCATGTTGCAATTTTAAACAGGGTTGTCAGGGTAGACCTCACTGGGAAAGTAGCATTTAAGTAGAAATTTGAATGAATGAAGGAAGGAGCCTTGTGTGTATCTGGGTGAGGTACAGATGCCCCGTGGCGGAAGTACAAAGCCCTGAGCAAGGGCCCTATGGCAGAAGTGATACCTGCGTTGTGGGAAGAGTGGCTGGAATACAGAGAATAGTTGCTAGAAGTGTGGAAGGAGAGGTCAGAGTGTAAGGGAGAGCAGACAGGTCATGCCAAGCATTTTAGACCATTTTAATTACTTTACTCAGAGTGAAATGATAGTCATTGCAAGGTCTTGATTGGGATAATGACATGCCTCAATTAACATTGGAAAAGTCTCACTTTAGGTCATGTGTTAAGTATATATGGATGGGCGGAAGCAGAGAGCACAGGTAGGAAGCTGTTATGGAAATCCTGGTGCAAGATGGTGGTGGTTAGAACAGAGTAGTAGTAGTAATAAGGGTGGTGTAAGAAGTGGCTGGATGTATTTTGAAAGTGTTCCCCAAACAATTGCCTGATGGGTTAAGATGAGGGGTGTGAGAAAGAACAACAGGTTTTTGTTTTTGTTTTTGTTTCTTTTTCAACTGAACACCTTAAAGGATGGAGCTGCTGTTTGCTGGATGGGCAGAGCTGGGGCTGTGTCATCTCTTGGTTTAACATCTGGAGTTTCATTTTGGACTTAACTGAGTTTGAGAGATTTATTAGCCATGGAAGTGGGCTGTCAGGAACACAGTGAGCCTGGTGTGTGGAATTCATGGAGAACATCACTATACCATGATTTCCGTCATCATTCCCAGGTGTGGAATGCTAGAAACAGTGCTGAAAAGGAGCATCCTTGCACATATACCTGGGTGCCCAACTGTGAATCTTAACTTAGGTTAAGCTGAAGGTGGCATCACTGAGTTTAAGAGTGTGTGCATTTTAGGATTCGAAAATACTTCCAGATTACTCTACCAAAAGAATTGTATGATTTATGTTCCCATCAATGTGTATAAGAGTATTTATTTCCCTTCATCTATGCCAAAACTTAATACCGTCTTTTAGAGTTTTGCCACTTTGATAGGTCAAAGACTTTTTATAGCCTTTTACTACAAGCTCACGTGTCTTCTGGTCTCAGAAGCTCCATCCAGCTTCTGGAAGACGTAGAAATTTTCCGTGCTCTCTGAAGGTTTGTACAATGGTGATGCAGGTCATACTTGGTAGGACAAACTAATTGCTTGAGGACTTAGCTCTCTGCAAGAGGATGTAACATATTCAGCATTGTTCAAGCAGCTAATTAAACACTAATGGGGAGACAAATCATGGCGTGAGAGGCTAGGGGTTCTGGGAAGCATCAAGTCATTGATTGTTGAATGCGCAGTCATAAGAATTGTGAGGGACCCGGGAGGGGAGAGACACAGAGGCCCTTGTATGTCCTGCCAAGGAGCCTGGAACTTATCCTGAGGGCAGTGGCAGTCTTAGAAGAGTTTAGGGTGGGGCATAACATGGTCTTACTTGTATCTTTTGAAAACCACTCTGGCAGACATCTAAGACAGGGTTGTCAAACTGTGATCCTCAGGCCACTGCCTGTTTTTGCTAAAGACGTCTTACTGGAACACAGTCCTACGCTTATGTATTGTTTATGGCTACTTTTGTGCTACAGTGGTACTGATAGTAGTTGAATCAGAGACTGTGTGGCCTCCAAAGCCTGAACTATTTACTGTCTGGCCCTTTCCAGAAAAAGTTTGTCAACGCTTGATTTAGGGGATGAAATTAATGCAGCGGGGGCCAACAGGGAAGCTATGGCCAAAGTGAAAAGTTAAGGCAAAGGAGGAGGGGAGGCCCAAGAGATATTCAGGAGAGGGAACTTAGTGAGTAATGGAATGGGAGATACAGAAAAAGGGAGGAGTCCAAGATGGCATGCAGGGTCCTGGGAAGAGTGACCAGGCAGACCGGAAGGTCATAAGGGAGCTCTCAGTGGAAATGTCCAGCAAAATGCAAGATAAATGAGCCTGAGTATGGTATAAGTGGGTGTTCAAAATGGCAAGTTTGGACCTGTTTTCAAAGTATCTTGTTAATACATAAAAGTCCAGAAGCATCTCATCCTGCTGCCCCATCTAATGTCCTATTTTGGAGATGCGTCCCTTCTCTGCCATTTTTGATCTTTCTTGACCAGTCAAGGTTTGGCTTCATGTCTGTGCCCTTCAGGAAGCCTTCTCTGCAGACTACAAGCTGTCCACACTGACCTATCCCTGCTTTGAACCCTTATATAATATAGTGGAAATCCTTTTTGCCTACATGGTTCTTCTCTCAAGTAATCATTTCTCATTTCCCTATCTAGATCAGAAATTCAAGGAGAGTTTCCATGTCTCAGGCATTTTTGTGTGCCTACCAGGTCTACCATGAAGTCCCAAATTAGGTGTATAAATGTTTATTTCTTATTTACAGAATAGTCAAATGATTGGACAAAGCAAACTTATTCCACCTCAAATATCATTCATCAAAAATTTATTGAAAAAATAAAATTTATTGAGTACATTGTATATGCCAGGCACTCTGCTAGGTATCAGGTGTATAATGATTACCCTCATGGAACTTTATTCTAATGGAAGATAGAAAAGATGTTACCCTCTCTGCTCTTCTAATTCCTAAAACTATAGAGCATAATATTGCAAGAGGACTCTGAGATTGTATTCTTGCTCAGCCCTCTTTTTTCACGTATGTTTAAACTGTGTAGAGGTAGAACTTGAACTGCCCATCTCACCAATAGAATGGTGAGGCTTTCATCTGCGTTGTTCAGATTGAACAGTGTGATTTGGTTTCCATTCAAGAGCATAGTAATTCATTGTTTTAATGCACTTTTGTATATAGGGAGTTGCTTGTCATCTTTATTCTGGTGAGTGTCCATTCTAAAGTGGTTATTTTTTTTTTCCCTGCTATTAATACAACCCTACCAGACTTGTGTTTTACTGCAAAAGCTCTGCCTTAATGGGGTCAAATTTAGGGAGGAATGCTTCACCCTGGTTCCCATTTTATTCTCATATAACATACTGATATCTGTATTCTTGGAAACTGACATGGAAAATGAAGGAACACAGAGTCTCTGGCAGCTTCCTGTTTTCATCTTTACAGGAGTTGAAAGCATCAATTTTCATTTCATGCTTTGAATTACTTGTAGTATAGGTTTTTAGAGAGTCTTTGGTAGGCAGATAAGCCTGAGCTCTGGACCTGCTCACAGAGGAGCCTCTAAGGAAAGCAAGAGAATAGGCTCTCAAGCCCCAGGGAGGGGACCATATGTGTGCTGGGGAATTGAGGTCCGAGAGCGTTGCTCTCCCAACAGTGCCAAGGGGAGCTGCTCTGGCTTGCCAGACACTTCGTAAAAGTGCTTGCTGATCGAGTGCTTTTGCTTGGTGTCTTTGTGTTATGATATGTCATGCAAAGAAGTGGAGTAGAAGGTGCGGCTAATATTCCAATGACAGTAAAAAAGCATCAAGGTAAAGAGAGATTTGGGGGCCCAAAGATATTTTATTGGGGAATGGCAAAAGATGTCAAAAGGAACTAACCATGACTTTGATAGCAAAGCCCTGACCCAGCAGTAGATGAGGATGGAAACTGCCAGGGCAATTGACCGGGTTATTCCTGTGGTGCATCTTCCCTGATGGGAAACCAGCAAGCCTTTGGAAAATTACAGCTTCATGACAGTTTCTCCCCTGTAAAGACATACATTAGCTACAGCAGATTTTGTGACATTACAGACTGAAGAGAAACCTGCCTCCCCCCATCCCAGAAGCTTTCCTGCACCACGTTTTTGTATTTTCCAGTATCCAGAGTGAAGGTGCTGGAGGGGGAACTGTTCTACTTGCCAACCAGAAAGAAGGTGTTAAAGAAAAAAGTCTGTTACTTGCCAGTTGGAAAATATGTATGTTCCAACATGTTGTCTTTAAGAAGACTACTTGTAGTTTGAGATGGCTGTAATCTAGGTGAGTTTTAAGTATTTTAATGCATCTATGTTTAATTTCTCATGTTAAAATCACAATTTTTTGAAGTGAATTTTATTTACCATTTAGAATTTACTTACAATAATGTTTGCTCTTTTTGCTATATAGTTCTCTGAGTTTTGGCAAATGCAGTCTTGTAACCACCTTTCCATTGAAGATACAGAATAGTTCTGTGTGTCCCCCCCACCCCCTCAACCCTCCGTGGGGCAAAATTCTTTCCTCTTACCCACTCCCACCCCCCTCTTTTTATGGCCACACTGCGTGGCATGTGGAATCTTAGTTCCCCGGCCAGGGATCAAACCCGTGCCCCCTGCAGTGGAAGCACAGAGTCTTAACCACTGCACTGCCAGGGAAGTCCCTCCTCTGACCCTTTTGTTGTCAGTCTCTTCCTCCACCTGTAGGCAACCATCTATTTTCTGTTCTTAATAATTTTGCCTTTTCCCTAATGCCGTATAAATGGAATCATATAGTATGAAGCTTTTAGATTTAGCTTCTTTCACTTAACAAAAGGGATTTCAGGTTTATCCATATTGTTGCTGGTATCACACTTGATCCTTTTCCTGGCTGCATAGTATTCCATTGTATGGATGTACCATGGTGTGTTCATCCATTCACTAGCTGAAGGACAGTTGAGTTCTTTCCAGTTTGGGGGGATTATAAGTAAAGGCAATAAAGGAGCTTCCAAAGGAAGCAAGAGAACAGGCTCAGAGCCCCAGGGGAAAAAATCACAGGTGTATTGGAAAGGTTTTGTGTAAACATAGGTTTTCGTTTTGCTTGGGTTAATACCTAGGAGTGAGATCACTGGGTCATGTGGTAAGTATGTGCAACTTTATAAGGAACTGCCAGAGTCTTTTCCAAAAAGCTGTACCGTTTTGCATTCTCCCTTAGTAATGTTTGAGAGTTCCAGTTGCTCTGCATCTTCACTAGCACTTGGTATTGTCAAATTTAAAAAAAGGTTTCTCCCCCCTAGACTTTCTAATGCATAGTGTAAGGGTATTTCATTGTGATTTTAACTTGAATTTTCCAAAATACTAAGATATTGAACATGTTTTCATGTGTGTATTTGCCATCCATATGTCTTTGGTGACGTGTCTTTTATCCATTTTTTAAAGTAGAATTTTTTTTAATCACAAATTTTGATGGAATGCACCAACTGTCACTCAATCCTGCTAACATTTGGCTTGCCTGATTTTTTTACAAAATACCAAAAGTTTGATACTTTCAAACATCTATAAGCATCTTATTTTCTTTTTTAAAATTGAAGTATAGTTGATTTACAATATTGTGTTAGTTTCAGGTGTACAGCAAAGTGATTTATATATGTATATATGTACTTATGTGTGTATGTGTGTGTGTATATATATATATATATAAAAGAATCTGAAAAAATATATCTATAAAGAATATATATAGTGTTGTTGGGAAAAAAAAGAATATATATGTAGTTTTCATATTCTTTTCCATTTTAGATTATTACAAGATACTGAATATAGTTCCCTGTGCTATACAGTATAAACATCTTGTTTTCAAACATTAAGCTTATGACAGGAATTAGTCAAGTCTGGACTTACATCTTGGCTCTGTCATTGACTATCTGGCTGACATTAGCAAATCATTTGACCTCTGTAAGATTCAGTTACTTCATCTGTAGAATGGTCTCAATGCCTAATTGCTGATGGGTGTTAGGATGAAATTAGCTAATTGCATAAACACAACATGTAGTAGGCATTCACCAAATAATAATTCTTCTTACAAATATCAGTATCATTGACTCAGGTGAACTTATGTAGGCAGGTCCACGTTATCCATTGTAGCACCAGTGTCTAGTATAATACCAAGTGCATGAAAGGAGTGAATGAAGTGGTTGAATGAATAAATGAGTCAAGGAAAGCATGCCTACTCTTTATACTCAACTCACCAAGGATATCACACATATAGTTTTGTGAGGCCCTGTCTTGAATCTAGGGGTATTTGCTTAATTGTAGCTCTATTACATTTTCCATTTATTTTAGTGCTATAGCTCTTGATATCTTTTTACCCATGCACTTCAAATTTATTTTTAGGGAGGCTGAGGGTATAAGGATTTGGGATGTCACATGATTTTCTTCTTCTTCCCTCTGTTTTTATATGCTTTTTCAAAGGTCAAAGAACCATGACCCATGACTCATTCTTAGGTTTCTGTTCCACTTGAAAGGGATACTTGCAAGTAACTGCAGATGAATCTATGGCTTCCCAGCTTTGTGAAACTCTCCTTATCACTCAGTTCTGCTGGCGGTTGCTGCCAATTATGTCTTGGCTGTTTTTCGGGTAGTGGGTGTGTGTAGGCTGGTCTTTGCCTTCTCCAAGAAAGAGGGCCTGTAGATAGAGCCTCTGAGTTCCTATAACCTGACCCCATTTTGAAGAAATTGCTGCCTTTGGCAGGGTGCTTTCAGAGCCTCACCCATTCCAGAACTGGTCTGAAAAACCATTGTTCCAGCTGGTTGCTGCTTAGTCAGCTGTTAGAACCGGCCCAGAAGATCTCATTCTGTAGGCTGAGCAATATTGGAAACCAACCTTCCACCCTAAAGGGAGGAAGTTAACATTAAGCCAGTTTGCTCTCTTCTGCAGAAGTAGCTTTTCTAGGTTGTGGAAAATGGAAATAAGGGTGGAGAATGTCCGAGTCTGGACGCTCTGTGATGTGTTAATTATTTTATGTTCCATCTAGCTTCGAACTTCACACCACTGTCGCTGTGGAAAGTTCTCCAAATTGAACTGCCTTTCATATTCTGGTAATCCATTTCACCTTTGAGAGTCTAGTAGAAGCAATAATCTCATCTTTGAGGAGGAAATGACAAAGCTCTTCTTGGTATAGATTTTCAAAGCAGCTCTCACACTTGGTAAATTCCCACCTAACCTAAATGTGTTTTCAGTTCTTCTTCATTAAAAAGTTGGTTAGAGGGCTTTTGTCGGAGCGCCGGGAGAGGACTGAGGTTGGCGGCGTGAACACAGCCTGCGGGGCGTTGGTGCACCGCGGCTGGCCGGGAGAGAGTCCGGGGAGAAGTCTGGAACTGCCGAAGAGGCAAGAGACTTTTACGTCCCTCTTTGTTTCCTGGTGCGCGAGGAGAGGGGATTAAGAACGCTGCTTGAGAGAGCTCCAGGGACGGGCGCGGGCCGCGGCGAGGGGTGCGGAGCCCAGAGACGGACGTGGCTAGGGCCGCCCAGAGCGGCTAGGGCCGCTGCTGCCGCCACCGGGAGGCCTGTGTGCGAACACAGGTCACTGGCCACGCGCCCTTCCGGGGAGCCTGTGCAGCCCGCCACTGCCGGGGTCCCGGGATCCGGGGACGGCTCCCCCGGGAGAACGCACAGGCGCGCCTCAGGCTGCAACGTCTCGCCGGCCTCTGCCGCCGCAGGCCTGCCCCACACTCCGTGCCCCTCCCTACCCCCGGGCCTGAGTGAGCCAGAGCCTCCGAATCAGCGGCTCCTTTAACCCCGTCCTGTCTGAGCAAAGAACAGACGCCCTCCGGCGACCTACACGCACAGGCAGGGCTAAATCCAAAGCTGAGCCCCTGGGAGCTGTGAGAACAAAGAAGAGAAAGGGAAATCTCTCCCAGCAGCCTCAGAAGCAGCGGATTAAAGCTCCACAATCAACTTGATATACCCTGCATCTGTGGAATACCTGAATAGACAACCAATCATCCCAAATTAAGGAGCCCTGTGGATGAAAGGCTCTTGGGGCTGCAGCCAGGAGTCAGTGCTGTGCCTCTGAGGTGGGAGAGCCAACTTCAGGACACTGATCCACAAGAGGCCTCCCAGCTGCACATAATATCAAACAGCAAAAATTTCCGAGAGATCTCCATCTCAACGCCAGCACCCAGCTTCACTCAACGACCAGCAAGCTACAGTGCTGGACATCCTATGCCAAACAACTAGCAAGACAGGAACACAACCCCACCCATTAGCAGAGAGGCGGCCCAAAATCATAATAAGTCTACAGACACCCCAAAACACACCACCAGACGTGGACCTGCACACCAGAAAGACAAGATCTAACCTCATCCACCAGAACACAGGCACTAGTACCCTCCACCAGGAAGCCTACACAACCCACTGAAGCAACCTTAGCCACTGGGGACAGACACAAAAAACAACAGGAACTACGAACCTTCAGCCTGCAAAAAAGGAGACCCCAAACACAGTAAGATAAGCAAAATGAAAAGACAGAAAAACACACAGCAGATGAAGGAGCAAGATAAAAACCCATCAGACCTAACAAATGAAGAGGAAATAGGCAGTCTACCTGAAAAAGAATTCAGAATAATGATAGTAAGGTTGATCCGAAATCTTGGAGATAGAATGGACAATAGAATGGACAAAATGAAAGAATCAGTTAACAAGGACCTAGAAGAACTAAAGATGAAACAAACAACGATGAACAACACAATAAATGAAATTAAAAGTACTCTAGATGGGATCAATAGCAGAATAACTGAGGCAGAAGAACGGATAAGTGACCTGGAAGATAAAATAGTGGAAATAACTACTGCAGAGCAGAATAAAGAAAAAAGAATGAAAAGAACTGAGGACAGTCTCAGAGACCTCTGGGACAACATTAAACGTACCAACATTCGAATTATAGGGGTTCCAGAAGAAGAAGAGAAAAAGAAAGGGACTGAGAAAATATTTGAAGAGATTATAGTTGAAAACTTCCCTAATATGGGAAAGGAAATAGTTAATCAAGTCCAGGAAGCACAGAGAGTCCCATACAGGATAAATCCAAGGAGAAATACGCCAAGACACATATTAATCAAACTGTCAAAAATTAAATACAAAGAAAACATATTAAAAGCAGCAAGGGAAAAACAACAAATAACACACAAGGGAATCCCCATAAGGTTAACAGCTGATCTTTCAGCAGAAACTCTGCAAGCCAGAAGGGAGTGGCAGGACATATTGAAAGTGTTGAAGGAGAAAAACCTGCAACCAAGATTACTCTACCCAGCAAGGATCTCATTCAGATTTGATGGAGAAATTAAAACCTTTAGAGACAAGCAAAAGCTGAGAGAGTTCAGCACCACCAAACCAGCTCTACAACAACTGCTAAAGGAACTTCTCTAGGCAAGAAACACAAAAGAAGGAAAAGACCTACAATAACAAACCCAAAACAATTAAGAAAATGGGAATGGGAACACACATATCGATAATTACCTTAAATGTAAATGGACTAAATGCTCCCACCAAAAGACACAGATTGGCTGAATGGATACAAAAACAAGACCCATATATTTGCTGTCTACAAGAGACCCACTTCAGACCTAGAGACACATACAGACTGAAAGTAAGGGGATGGAAAAAGGTATTTCATGCAAATGGAAACCAAAAGAAAGCTGGAGTAGCAATTCTCATATCAGACAAAATAGACTTTAAAACAAAGACTATTAGAAGAGACAAAGAAGGACACTACATAATGATCAAGGGATCGATCCAAGAGGAAGATATAACAATTGTAAATATTTATGCACCCAACATAGGTGCACCTCAATACATAAGGCAAATACTGACAACCATAAAAGGGGAAATCGACAGTAACACATTCATAGTAGGGGACTTTAACACCCCACTTTCACCAATGGACAGATCATCCAAAATGAAAATAAATAAGGAAACACAAGCTTTAAATGATACATTAAATGAGATGGAGTTAATTGATATTTATAGGACATTCCATCCAAAAACAACAGAATACACATTTTTCTCAAGTGCTCATGGAACATTCTCCAGGATAGATCATATCTTGGGTCACAAATCAAGCCTTGGTAAATTTAAGAAAATTGAAATTGTATCAAGTATCTTTTCCGACCACAACGCTATGAGACTCGATATCAATCACAGGAGAAGATCTGTAAAAAATACAAACACATGGAGGCTAAACAATACACTACTTAATAACGAAGTGATCACTGAAGAAATCAAAGAGGAAATCAAAAAATACCTAGAAACAAATGACAATGGAGACACGACGACTCAAAATCTATGGGATGCAGCAAAAGCAGTTCTAAGAGGGAAGTTTATAGCAATACAATCTTACCTTAAGAAACAGGAAACATGTCGAATAAACAACCTAACCTTGCACCTAAAGCAATTAGAGAAAGAAGAACAAAAAAACCCCAAAGTTAGCAGAAGGAAAGAAATCATAAAAATCAGATCAGAAATAAATGAAAAAGAAATGAAGGAAACGATAGCAAAGATCAATAAAACTAAAAGCTGGTTTTTTGAAAGGATAAACAAAATTGATAAACCATTAGCCAGACTCATCAAGAAAAAAAGGGAGAAGACTCAAATCAATAGAATTAGAAATGAAAAAGGAGAAGTAACGACTGACACTGCAGAAATACAAAAGATCATGAGAGATTACTACAAGCAACTCTATGCCAATAAAATGGACAACCTGGAAGAAATGGACAAATTCTTAGAAAGGCACAACCTGCCAAGACTGAATCAGGAAGAAATAGAAAATATGAACAGACCAATCACAAGCACTGAAATTGAAACTGTGATTAAAAATCTTCCAACAAGCAAAAGCCCAGGACCAGATGGCTTCACAGGCGAATTCTATCAAACATTTAGAGAAGAGCTATCACCTATCCTTCTCAGACTCTTCCAAAATATAGCAGAGGGAGGAACACTCCCCAACTCATTCTACGAGGCCACCATCACCCTGATACCAAAACCAGACAAGGATGTCACAAAGAAAGAAAACTACAGGCCAATATCACTGATGAACATAGATGCAAAGATCCTCAACAAAATACTAGCAAACAGAATCCAACAGCACATTAAACGGATCATACACCATGATCAAGTGGGGTTTATTCCAGGAATGCAAGGATTCTTCAATATACGCAAATCAATCAACGTGATACACCATATTAACAAATTGAAGGAGAAAAACCATATGATCATCTCAATAGATGCAGAGAAAGCTTTTGACAAAATTCAACACCCATTTATGATAAAAACCCTGCAGAAAGTAGGCATAGAGGGAACTTTCCTCAACATAATAAAGGCCATATATGACAAACCCACAGCCAACATCGTCCTCAATGGTGAAAAACTGAAAGCATTTCCACTAAGATCAGGAACAAGACAAGGTTGCCCACTCTCACCACTCTTATTCAACACAGTTTTGGAAGTTTTAGCCACAGCAATCAGAGAAGAAAAGGAAATAAAAGGAATCCAAATCGGAAAAGAAGAAGTAAAGCTGTCACTGTTTGCAGATGACATGATACTATACATACAGAACCCTAAAGATGCTACCAGAAAACTACTAGAGCTAATCAATGAATTTGGTAAAGTAGCAGGATACAAAATTAATGCACAGAAATCTCTGGCATTCCTATACACTAAGGATGAAAAATCTGAAAGTGAAATCAAGAAAACACTCCCATTTACCATTGCAAAAAAAAGAATAAAATACCTAGGAATAAACCTACCTAAGGAGACAAAAGACCTGTATGTAGAAAATTATAAGACACTGATGAAAGAAATTAAAAATGATACAAATAGATGGAGAGATATACCATGTTCTTGGATTGGAAGAATCAACATTGTGAAAATGACTCTACTACCCAAAGCAATCTACAGATTCAATGCAATCCCTATGAAACTACCACTGGCATTTTTCACAGAACTAGAACAAAAAATCTCACAATTTGTATGGAAACACAAAAGACCCCGAATAGCCAAAGCAATTTTGAGAACGAAAAATGGAGCTGGAGGAATCAGGCTTCCTGACTTCAGACTATACTACAAAGCTACAGTAATCAAGACAGTATGGTACTGGCACAAAAACAGAAATATAGATCAATGGAACAGGATAGAAAGCCCAGAGATAAACCCACGCACATATGGTCACCTTATCTTTGACAAAGGAGGCAGAAATGTACAGTGGAGAAAGGACAGCCTATTCAATAAGTGGTGCTGGGAAAACTGGACAGCTACATGTAAAAGTATGAGATTAGATCACTCCCTAACACCATACACAAAAATAAGCTCAAAATGGATTAAAGACCTAAATGTAAGGCCAGAAACTATCAAACTCTTAGAGGAAAACATAGGCAGAACACTCTATGACATAAATCACAGCAAGATCCTTTTTGACCCACCTCCTAGAGAAATGGAAATAAAAACAAAAGTAAACAAATGGGACCTAATGAAACTTAAAAGCTTTTGCGCAGCAAAAGAAACCATAAAGAAGACCAAAAGACAACCCTCAGAATGGGAGAAAATATTTGCAAATGAAGCAACTGACAAAGGATTAATCTCCAAAATTTATAAGCAGCTCATGCAGCTTAATAACAAAAGAACAAACAACCCAATCCAAAAATGGGCAGAAGACCTAAATAGACATTTCTCCAAAGAAGATATACAGAGTGCCAACAAACACATGAAAGAATGCTCAACATCACTAATCATTAGAGAAATGCAAATCAAAACTACAATGAGATATCATCTCACACCAGTCAGAATGGCCATCATCAAAAAATCTAGAAACAATAAATGCTGGAGAGGGTGTGGAGAAAAGGGAACCCTCTTACACTGTTGGTGGGAATGTAAATTGATACAGCCACTGTGGAGAACAGTATGGAGGTTCCTTAAAAAGCTACAAATAGAACTACCATATGACCCAGCAATCCCACTACTGGGCATATACCCTGAGAAAACCATAATTCAAAAAGAGTCATGTACCAAAATGTTCATTGCAGCTCTATTTACAATAGCCCAGAGATGGAAACAACCTAAGTGTCCATCATCGGATGAATGGATAAAGAAGATGTGGCACATATATACAATGGAATATTACTCAGCCATAAAAAGAGACGAAATTGAGCTATTTGTAATGAGGTGGATAGACCTAGAGTCTGTCATACAGAGTGAAGTAAGTCAGAAAGAGAGAGACAAATACCGTATGCTAACACATATATATGGAATTTAAGAAAAAAAAAAAAAAAGTCATGAAAAACCTAGGGGTGAAACAGGAATAAAGACACAGACTTACTAGAGAATGGACTTGAGGCTATGGGGAGGGGGAAGGGTAAACGGTGACAAAGCAATAAATAGGCATGGGCATGTATACACTACCAAACGTAAGGTAGATAGCTAGTGGGAAGCAGCCGCATAGCACAGGGAGATCAGCTCGGTGCTGTGTGACCGCCTGGAGGGGTGGGATAGGGAGGGTGGGAGGGAGGGTGACGCAAGCGGGAAGAGATATGGGAACATATGTATATATATAACTGATTCATTTTGTTGTGAAGCTGAAACTAACATACCATTGTAAAGCAATTATGCTCCAATAAAGATGTTTAAAAAAAAAAAAAGTTAGTTAGAACATTCCTTCGAGTTTTTACAGAGTCCTGTTCTTCTTAAGCCTCATCTTGGTTGTATCTATTAGACCCCTAAGAGCTGGCCTATTGGGGTGCAATTATAATGAGGAGGTAAATACACTTGAACTTTGTCCCGCTCTAGCCCTTTCCTGTTGCTGTTCATTTGTTTTGGTGATATTGGCATAGCTGTTTCAAAAAACCTTGCAGTCCGTGCACACTTGCCCTTGCCATTGGTAAGAAACCCCACTCTAAGAAACTTAAGGAAGTTGATGGAATTCAGTGAAATGGGTTCCAGTTAGAGGTCAGAGAAACATGTATTATTTTCAAATAGCCGAGACAGGTTAGTTCTGTCTTAACTCAGCTGTCCTTTCACGCTGTGACATTGCTTCATTTAACTGCCTTGCAAGGAGCATGTTTTTGAACCTGAGAATAATGCAGGTGATGTCATTATGAGTTAGAAGTTGTTTTTAAATTAATTATAATATCTTTAAATGGTGCTCCTCTGAGAACAGCAGTAGCATCCTGAAAGAGAAAGAACTTAACTTCCAGACTTGGGCTGTCCACTGTGGTATGGTAGCCAGTAGCCACGTGTGACTGTTGGAGCATTTCATATGTGACCAGGCTGCGTTGAGATAAGCTGTCCATGTAGAATATAGACCAGAATTTGAAGACTTGGTACGAAGAAAGAAGGTAAAATATCTTATTAATAATTCTTTGTTGATTTTATGTTGAAATTACAGTATTTTGGATTATTGGGTTAGGGTAAAAATTTAAACAATGTTAAATTTATTTCACTTGTTTCTTTTTACTTTCTTCAAACCAGTTTTAATTATAGTCAATTTACAATGTTGTGTTAGTTTCAGGTGCACAGCAAAGTGATTCAGTTATATATTTATATATATGTATACAATGTATATATATATTTTAGATTCTTTTGCATTATAGGTTATTACAAGATACTGAATCTAGTTCCCTGTGGTATACAGTAGGTTCTTGTTGATTATCTGCTTTACAGACAGTGGTGTGTATCTGTTAATCCCAAACTTCTTTTTAATGTTACGTGTGTAATTTAAAATTTCGTATGCGGTTCCCATTACGTCTTTATCAGACAGTGCTGAACGACTGAGTATGGCAGTGGTACCCTTCATTCCGAAGGCTGTATATGTCGTAGTCCTGTCTCGTGGCAGTGTTCATTTGCCGAAGAGGCCTCTCCGTCTGTGGAACGTTCACATTTGTGGAGCAAAGCCTGTGAGAGCTGTGGTAGATCAGAAGCGCTGGAAGGTAGGCAGGTGATGGCTAAGGTTTCTTCCCTGGATAGTTGGGCTCATGGCAGCCTTAGTGTGACATTCAGGATAGAGAAGTGAGGTCACAAGGTCAGCGTGTGAAGGGAAACCCCAGCCATTTCTCTGGAGAAGCTTGCTTTCCACAGGAGTTTTACTTGACCTCGTTTTCGTGCTTGGTGTCCTCGCACATTGGTGAGGCTGTCTCTGATGTGATGAGCTGCATAGGAATTCTGGAGGGCCGCCACCTGAAGTGACGCGCTTCCGTGCCATGTTTAAAATCATCCCTTTTGCTAATATTCCTGAGAATATTAAGGGAGGCCTGTGTGTGGTGCTGCCACCTGGGATTTTTTCTGATCTGGCTATTAGGAGACTAGACTAAGTTTACCCAGAGCTGAGCCTGTGTGCTAGATAGGATCAGACACTCAGAACCAACAAGAGCTGTATTTCTCGTGCACAGGGAGCTTACGATATGCCACACATTATTCTAGGACCGAGGATGCAGCAGCAAGAAAGCAGACTAAAATCCCACCTTTAGTGAGCTGACATTCTGGTGGACCCTATAGTGTAGTTAAAAACTCTCACTTCGAATAGATTTGTGAGCTGGAGGGGGTCTTGGGGATTATGTAGCCCAACCCGTTTATTTAACAGAATAACTGTCATTTTACATGTTGAATCTATCATAGTGGCTAGTGCAGTGCCTCACATATGGCAGACTCCAACTGTGTACGTTCATCTATTCAACAGGTATTTATTAAATACCTACTACATTTTAGGCACTTTTCTAAGCATTGGGAATATATTGGCAAACGGAAGAAAGATTATTGTTCTCAAGGAGCTTCGATTCCATCTGGGTGTGGGTAATGGGGTGTCAGACGGTGGCCATGAAATATAAGTAAGGTATATGGTATGTCTGAAATGGATAAAAATCTATGAAAGGAACAAGGTAAGGGGTATTGGGAATGCTGATGGGAGATGGGTGGTAACTTTCAGTAGAGCCTAATTTGGGAGGTGACTTTTGTGCAAGAGTTGGGGTGGAGGATATTTACCATGCAAATATCTGGGGTTGCAGTTGGTGGTAAGGGCACTGGGGGGTACATTCCAGGTGAAGGGAGCAAACCAGTACAAAGACCAAGGCGGGAGCCTACCTAATCTCTTTGAGGAGCAGTCAGGGGGGCCAGTGTAGCTGGACCACAGTCTGCACAGAGGAGAAAGAGTGTTGGAAGATGAAGTCAAAGAGGCGATAGGGAATCGGATCATGAGTGAACTTCACTTTTACAATACAGGATTTTTTTTTTTTTGCGGTACGCAGGCCTCTCACTGTTGCGGCCTCCCCGTTGTGGAGCACAGGCTCCGGATGCGCAGGCTCAGCGGCCATGGCTCACGGGCCCAGCCGCTCTGCGGCATGTGGGATCTTCCCGGACCGAGGCAGGAACCCGTGTCCCCTGCATCGGCAGGCGGACTGTCAACCACTGTGCCACCAGGGAAGCCCTACAATACAGGATTTTGAGCAGAGAACTTCTGTGGTCTGACTTACATCTTTCATTTGTTTTTTTTTTAACATACAGTAAAATTCCTCTTTTATTGGTGTACAGTACTCTGAGCTTTAATAAACGCACACAGTCATGTAACCACTCTGGTAATCAAGGTACAGAATGAGTCCTTCCTTCCATCACTCCAGAAACCTTCCCCGTGCTGCCCCTTGGTAGACTTAACACTTTAAAGGACAATTCTGGATGCTCTGTGGATCTCAGGCTATGGGGAGGCACCTGGCACGCAGGAAGGCCAGTTGGGAGGCTTATGCAGCTGTGGGTAAGCAGTGATGGAGTCTTGCCTAGGGTGAGTAGGAAGGTAGAGGTTTGATGGGAAGTGTGAGCGAAAGAGAGGAGAAAATGATGATGTGATGATTTTTGCCCTGAGCCAAAGGGAAAGCTGGTACCATCATTTACTGAGATGGGGCAGGTTGCAGATTTGAAGGGGAAGAATATTGTTCAACTTTGGACATTTTTGGTCTCATAAGCTATAAGATATCCAAGCAGAGATATCGATGGGGAAATCAGATGAATTGAAATGCACAGATGATGTTTAGAGACCAATTTTCACATTGTGAAACAGTTGGGGGAAAAATGTGCAATTCTTATAGGAGCCACTTGTGAGTCTTTAGGATTCAGAGGTGCTTGAGTAATCTGATACCCAGGATTTTTGTCTGCACATCTTTTTTATGGTCCTTCAGTTCATTTCTTTATTCGTTCTTTGGTAGATAGATATATATCCTTTATGTGCAGAGAATACCACAAAGTTCAATATGACTATAGTGGTCCTGGTGTTTGTTTGACTTGTTAACTGAAAAAATGACCTGTGTTAGGAGTAAGGAGGAACTAGTTCAGAAGGACTTTTTATTCCACCAAGGATGTTTAACTCCAGGAAGAACTTCTGGTGTTTGACTTTGGGTCACTGTGTATCGATTGACTCACTTCTGGTGCCTTTAGCTGCCAATGCACTTGAGTTGAAGAAGAGAGAACCGAAGGGAAGGCTAAAATTAAAAGCAAGATATGATGTTAGTTGGCAAAGAAAAGTAGAATGCAAAATTCTATATATGGTCTAATCTCAAATTAGATTGAAAACTTGTATGTACATGTACAGAATACATTCTGAACAGAATAGACTAAAATACAACAACCACTGTCTCTGTGTTGTGAAATGATGGGACACGTTTGCTTCATTTAAAATATTTTTCCACATTTTGGGGGAATTTCAATAAATAGATATATTTCTCTTTCTTTTTAAAAAATTTATTCAGGAAATGTTTATTCAACATTAGATTCAGACCTGGATGGGGATAGATCAGTGAATAAGACAGGAAAAGGCTTTGCAACTTCAGGGAGCTAGTAGCCTTGTGAAATCGTTACAGTTTTATAATTAGAAGAAAGACACACTAATTAACGAAGAAAGAATGCAAGTGAACTTGTCTAGTTTCATTGGCTTCTTTGGGCACACGAACTGAGCTAGTTTTTTATGAATCACTCTCCATCCACGTTTCTCCCTGTGATGGTCTCAGAGGAGTGAGCCTTTGTGACAATGTGACTCCTGGCTGCATTGCTGAAGCCACTCATGTAATATGGAATATCTTGTAGTAGTGAGGTGAGGGGTGTCTTCCCCCTTACCATGGAGAGGGACTGCATAAAGCCCAGACATGTGCCAGCCTTGGGCTTAAATGATCCTACCACAGGGCAGCCATAAAGATCATGGTTCTTTGGCAGAAGCTTTGGGGGAAGGTCATACCTGCTGTCAGTCTGACCTAAGATGAGTTACCCAGTCTTGCTAAGCAAGACTCTGCTACCTCATCTGGAAAATACCTAGAACTAGGTGAATCTGATTCTCTATGACTCCAGAATTTGCACAGCGGTGGTGCTGGACAGTGCCTACTTTGGACTTCAAAAATGTTCACCCCATGGATATTATTTACATGAACATATTTATCCAACCTCCCTTCTGTTAAGAGATGTCCTGTGCCAAACCCATACTCTGTTTCAGTGACCCAAAAAATGGAGCTGATTTCAGAGAGTTTGCAGAGAATATCCGTTCTCACTGAGAGACTGGGACCAGGGAGGTTTAATTTTCCCCCATGACTGTCTCACCAGTTAGGTTGAAATGTGTTTAATGGAATTGGCATCCAGCTCTTACCTTAGTTGGTGACTGGCTAGATGCCACAAGTGGGAACCAAGAGGAACAGGAGGGGTTATTTTGTACCTGAAGATTTGAATCCTGCAAGAAACATTTTCTCATACCTTCTCTGTACTGGATCTTGTAGCTGGTTGAGTTTTGCTTTCCTCCTTTTTTTCTCTCTTCTTGTGTGAAAATGTTGATATGGTGACTTCCTTCTAATTTTATCAAATACAGTATGTCCAGAAACAAAACAGAACCATGTTTCCATGTGTGATTCCTGGCAGAAATGGTGCGATTTCATCTCTGGATAAAACTGTGAATTTGTGGGAAGCAATATGGTACGGGTACTTAGGGAAAGCAAAAGGAATACAGAGCCTGGCTGCCAGTCGCCTTTGTCTTGGTGGCTGGAGGAAATCACTCGTGATTTGTAGGAGCTGAGGCTCCGGAGGGTAGATTCAGTCAACAAGCAGGCAAGCCGGGTGAAGCCAAGGAAGAGGCAGTATTATATTTCCAGTAGAGCCACGTTATTTATGCATTCATATTGCACAAGTGTGTGTGTTTGTGTGTGTGTGTGTGTGTGCATGAGAGAGACAGAGGCAGAGACAGAGACAGAGGGAGAGAAGGAACACAAACAGGAACAAACATAGACAGCTATCAATAAAATAGTATAGCCTTGAAGGCTGTCCCTAGAGTTGGGGTGACATGGAAGACATGATTCTGCTGGTCTCAGTTCCCAGGAGCCACACGCAGCATTAGCACCTCTTGAGCTGAGTATGACAGTGCTGGTTAAAGACACATTTTGTATATGGCAAGGCTCCTTAAATGTAAACCAGCTTCTTCATGCTGGGCTCATCTGGAGAAACAGTGAGCTGTTCCAACACTGGAGACAAACTGACTGAGTTTAATGTATTGAGAGTAGAATATTACATTTCATAGATGGTCTAAGGGATTTTTCAACAGTTTTGACTGTTGTGCAGTGCTGGGGTTAGGTGAAGCCAATGAGGCACTCACCTTCAGCACAAAATTTAAAGAGGTGCTCAAAAACTTCATAATCAAGAGAAATAATATTGTAATCCATTATTTTTTTAAAGTAAAAATTATTTTAAATAAAGGTAGATCAGTGTTACTTTTTTCCTTTTGCTTCAGGCTTCAATACAGCTCAGCATGGCACTGTTAACTGATTTTGTCTTTATTTCAAGCTGGTATTTGGTTCATCAGGGATTTTTTACATTAATTTTTATTTAAAAAATATTACATGAAAATAACTGTTTCTCTCAGTTACTGAGTTCTGGGGACACTTCTGTAAAATTTGTACCCCAGGGTTGTGCCTTATTTGTTTCCCTCTAGTCTGGCTCTGTTTGTGATGTTTGCCTTAATTTTTAACTTCAGAAGCCTTGAGTAAAAAATGATTCTAAGGGACAAATAGAGCACCCAGGGTGGTGACTGACTTCAAGAAGCTCAGTTCTTATAGAATATTATCTATGTTCATGAACCAAACTCCTTTTTATATGCCATGATATGGGAAAGACTACTTACATATTCATTTATTTAATGGTTATTTATTCAACACTTACTGTGTACTTGACACTATTTTAGGTGCTGGGGTTACAGTGATGCACCAATTAGACAAAAATCCCGGTATTCATAGAGCTCACACCCCATTGGTAACCATACATCATCTCTAGTTTTCACAACAACTCTGCAATATAGGTATCAATTTCACCATTTTACAGGTGAGAAAAGTGAGGCTCAAAGAATAACTCTAGCTGCAGATAACTAAGTACGGCATCGTCCAGCATAGAATCTAGTGTTGAAAGGATTCAGGAGAAAGCCACACTTACTGTGACGTGGGCTTAGTCAATCGGAAGCTTCCTGGAAGAGGAGTCCTATATTGGTTCTTAAAGGAGAACATTATGGAAACATTTAAATGCAATACTGAATGTAGGCAACAATACAAAATCCCTTTTCCTTGATTTTGGCAAAGCAATAAAATGGCACAGAGAAAGCCAGGCAAAAAGATGAAGATAGAAAAGTATTTACCTATCTCAATCAGCAGCAACCACTAGACGTCTGGAGTAGCAGTGAGAGTTCACCTTTTATACCAGCTCCAAGCTGTTAGAATTGGAAGCCTTTATCCAGGTTTAGAGAAGAAGAGTCCAATGATTGATTAGTAATGTCTGCATGGGATTGCAATGGATCACCACTAGTTTTATGGTAGTATGTTACATACATTATGATATTGGTATCACTGTGTTGATTGCCATAGTGCCCTAAGCTGAATTTCCAGATTATCAGAATTAGGATGTGTAGAAATTATTGTTGAATGGGTTATTAATAATTGTTACTTGATGGGCGAGTTCATCCATTTCTACAAAAAAGTATGGTGGAATTTTGATTTCGATTGCATTGAATATAGAGATACAGATCAATTTGGGGAGAACTGACATTTTAAAAATATTGAACATGAACAGAGTACATCTTTTAAAATATTTCACAGTAAAGTTATATAGTGTTTATATAGGTCACTCACATTTCTAGTCAGATTTATCCCTGACTATTCTTTGTTTTTAAAGCTGTTATAAATACTATTTTAAATATTCAATTTCTGATAATAAATTACAAGTACAGGTATACTTTTGAGATACTGTAGGTTCAGTTCCAGACTACTGCAATAAAGCGAATATTGAAATAAAGTGAGTCACATGAATTTTTTGGTTTCCCAATACATGTAAAAGTTATATTTACACTATACTGTAGTCTATTAAGTGTGTAATGGTATTATGTCTAAAAAAACAATGTACATTAATTAAAAAATACAAAACCATACTTGCAATCATCAACGATATCTGATCATAGATCACCATAACAAATAAAATAATAATGCAAAGTTTGAAATACTGTGAGAAATACCAAAATGTGACCCAGAGACATGAACTGATCATGTTGGGAAAATGCTGCTGATAGACTTACTCGATGCAGGGTTGCCACATAGTTTCAATTTGTAAAAATGTCAAGTGCAATAAAGCAAAGCACAATGAAATGAAGTATGCCTGTATATAGAAGTATAATTGATTTTTGTATAGTAATCTTGTATTCTTCAGTGTTGCTAAACTTGCTTATTTGTAGATAGTTTTATTGTATATTTTATCAAATTTTCTATGTAGATCAGGAGTTAGCAAACTTTTTCTTAAAAAGCCAGAGAGTAAATATTTTAGGCTTGTGGATCATATAATCTTCATGGCAACTTCTCAACTTTTCCCCATTGTATGGGGAAAGCAGCATAGACAATACCTAAGTGCACGTGTGTGACTGTGTTCCAGTAAAACTTATCTAGAAAAACTTTTGTGGTTTGCCATCTCCTGACATAAATATTTTGCCACCTGAGAAAAAAATATAGTTTTATATCTTCCTTTTCCAATCTGGATGCCTTTTATTTCCTTCCCTTGCTTTATTGCACTAGCTAGTATTTCTAGTAAAATGTTGAATAGAAATGGAAAGAATGGATGTTCTTGTCTTGACTGCTCTTTCATCATTAAATATGGTGTTAGCTGCAGGTTTCTCATAGATTCCCTTTCTCAGGTTGAAGAAGTTTCCTGTTACATGTGTCAAGGGTTTTTATCAGGAGTCAGTGTTGGAGTTTGTTAAATGCTCTTTCTGTGTCTGTTGAGATGATCTTATGATTTTTCTTAAGTTTATTAAGTATGGCAAATTATACTGATAGATTTTTCTGATGTTAAACTGACTTGCATAACTAGGATAGACCCCACTTTATCATACTTTACTACCCTGTTTATTTGTTGCTGGATTTGATTTATTGATATTTTATTTAGAATTTTTATAGCAATGTTCATATGAGATATTGCTCTGCAATATGTATAGTTTGCTATTATTCTGATGAAAAGAAACAAACCCCTTATATATATACATATATATATATATATATATATATATGAAAGGAGTGAATATTAATGCCAGGATATTTACATTGCTTACTTTAGACATATGATTGGGGAATAGGGATAGGATAATTTAACTTTGCCTTCATGTAACATGTTTCCTTTTTCTTTTTATTTGTGAATAAAATGTGTAAACCCAAAGTGAAATTCATAATAACTTCTGGGAAGTTCTTTGCAGGCTGTGTAAGTTGGAGAGAAATTATCTGGGTTTAGGTGAGAATTAGATCCTTCCTAAAACTGTTGAACAAATCAAGTGTTTCTATTGTCTGGTTGCTCCTTTGGGGAGGAAAGTAGTGTAGTGGGCATGGATTTTTGTAACAGACAGATCTGACTTTGAATCTTGGTCCTGTTAACTGACTTGCCTGTGGGCTTTTAATTTTTCTGTGTTTAAAATGGGCATAAGATCTACCAGACAATATTGTTGTAAGGATAAAGGGTACTATAAGGAAACTAGCATATAGAACATTTTTAATAAATGGTAATCTCTACTACCACTATTGCTGCTGGTCTATTTACAGGATCAAAGAAACTTAAGGTCTCAAGTTTAACTTTGCACTGAGTGCCTAAGTTGTCTTCATGTTTGACAGGTGATCTTTTGCCAATGTGACCTTGGATCATTCTTTAACTTCTTTGAGTCTTAATTATCCATGAAAATGGGATGATAGTGGTGCCCTCCTAGTTGAGTGGTATTGATGAGATATTACCTGTAAAGTGTTGAGCAGTAATGGTGCTTGACACATACTAAGTGTTCAGTATTATCACCTAGCCTGGTTGGCCTCATTCTTGTTAGTCACAATTTAGTAGGATTAGTTCCTCCTCTGTTTTTCACATGACTTCTCTGTTAAAGGATAAATCCTTCCTGTCCTTTTCTCCTAAATGCCCTCCCCCTATTGGTGTGTATGTGCTCATACATATACACATATATAAGAGCACATACATGCCAACGGGGGGAGGGCATTTAGGAGACGTTGGGTATATTTGTCTAACTGATGAAATGATTTTAAATCTTTTATGCAGCAAATTATCAGCACTGTCTTAGAGCTACTTTTGATTCAGCATGCCATTTGTGTTTTCACTGAAGATAAGCACGCATCTCTGAATGGGTTGGAGTTAAATGTGGAGATTGTTGACATCTCTCAAAATTGATGCATCAATCTGGAGGATCTTTAATATATACATTTGTAATAGATGAAAAATAAACCAGATTGCAAATCTTCTTTTTTTTTTGAAGCAAACCATGTACCAGGTTTTGGGTCCAAATTGTGTAGGATAAGATAAATTGCATTCTATTAACCCATATGTGTATATTTCTGTAAGCATGGTTATGTTGAAATAAAGTTTTAAAAAGCAAACAAAAAAAATTTGAGCCATCAATGAATACTCTCTGTCCAGTTATTCTTGGCTCCACCCTTATCAAGGATGTCACAGGAAAACCCTACCAAATGGCTTCTGAAATCCAGATACACTTTGCTGTATTCTTTGACCTATGATCTGTAATAAAGAACTGTAAGAATTACCGAAAGAAGCTGGTTGGTTATGTTTTTTTCTTGCTAATCTCGTGGTATATCCTGTTAGTCATTACGTACTTTTTTTTTTTCAATTTATTTTTGGCCACACTGCACGGCAAGCGGAACTTCCCCGACCAGGGATCGAACCCGTGGCCCCTGTATCGGAAGCAAGGAGTCTTAACCACTGGACCACCAGGGAAGTCCCATTACGTACTTTTGAAGGATACATTTAATAAGTTTCTGAAGTAGAAAGGTCTGTTTAATAAAGTGTTCTGAAAATTTCATCTAAGGATTCCTTTGAAGATCATCTCGATACTTTTACGAATAACACTATACAATTTTCTTTGAGTGATAGGCCTTCATTATATGTATTCATGATGTTTAAAACCATTTAAAGAACACTTATTTTCTTCTATGTTTTCCAAAGTATGAGGAACAATTCCTATTATATATTTGTGTTGCCTTGATAGGAAGTTATACGAAATAAGTCGCATACAATTGAGTGATGGGGGGAAAAATGCCCCTTAGTTTCAACCACTGCGATTTTTAAAATGGAATTTTCCTAGCGATTAATCCCCAAATTTGGGATTTTCATTTGCCAGAACATATTTCATGCTTAAAATTTTAATGAAAAACAATAAAACGCAAACTGGTTTTTCGGTTTCTGGAAAAAGAGATGACCTTTCTGTCTGCCATCTTTAAGGTAACAAAATTAGTAAATGCATCTGATTTTAAAAAACATTTAAACCCATTTTTCTACAGATACAGTGGCAAAACTGAATTTGTTATTTAGTAGTTGACACTTTGGGTTGCTTCCTTTTTTTAGTAGTTCTTTTGAACCATTAAGTTTAAAAGAGACCCAAAACAACTTGACAGCTAGAAGTTGAGTGGTGTAGTGGGGAAAAAAATAGTTGTTTTGTCTCTATCCATTGCTCATTCTGTTTTCTATTTTTAACTTGATTTTTTCCCCCTGTAAAAGTAGAAAGAATGTTGTAATGAATCTAGATATACCCGTCACCTTGCTTAACAATCATCAACTCTTGGCCAATCTTGCTTCATTTGTACATCCATATCCCCCTGACACTGGGTTATTATTATTATTTTTTAAGATTCTTTGATGTGGACCATTTTTAAAGTCTTTGTTGAATTTGTTACAATATTGCTTCTGTTTTATGTTTTTTGGTGTTTTGGCTGCGAGGCATGTGGGATCTTGGCTCCCCGACCAGGGATTGAACCCACAAGCCCTGCACTGTAAAGTGAAGTCTTAACCACTGGACTACCAGGGAAGTCCCAGACACTGGATTATTTTGGAGCAAATCCTGGACATCGAATAACTTCATTTATAAATATTTCAATGTGTTCGATCTGGGGGTGGGGGTAGGGCATTCCTTTTCATCCTTCACATGGTCAGAATAGTTACAGAGGGAGGAAGAATGGCCCCAAATTTAGACTTTTGACGTTATCTCCAAATGAAGGTTGACATAGAGCCACATAGATATATTCACAGGATTTTAACTAATATATCTAAAAATAAATCACAATTTTTATAAATGTTTCTGGATGTTTTGTAGCAAAGACCTCAAAAATCGAAAGTCTCCTGGGCCTCTCCTGACACCGCAGAGGCCCTGTCAGTTTTGCCTGCTTTTAGAGAAGTACTGCTAATTAAAACTATATTGTACCTTGGATTGCTTTTTGCTAAATACCTAAACTCTTGAGCACAAGCATATGCTACACATTCCAAAGGAAACAAACAAACAAAACCACAGTAACACTGACTCGGGAAAACTGACATTTGTGTTAACATGTCATGTTAGCCAAAGCCTTAAGAAACTCTGAAAAGCAATGTCCCCAGGTTATGAGTATGAAGTGTGTACTTCTGCCTTTGCTACCATTTGCAGTTCATGTAACCATCACAGATCATTTGTGTTAATTGTGTAAAGAAAACACAGATGAGCAAAAGGGGGGAATAAAAATCACCCAAGTCCCACTACTTGGTCACTGTTAATGTTCTCATGTTGATTTCCTTCCTATTTTTTTTTTTTTCCTGTGAGTATATAGGTGAAGTATGTAGATATGTAACATGTGTACCCATGTTAACCAGAATTGTTTTTTATCCTTTTTTCCTACTTGGAATGTTGTGCCATTTTTCTCTTCCACTTCCTATACCTGCCACGTAACTGGTAAGGGCTCCCTCTGTATCCGTCGCATGATGAATTTTCCCTTAGCTGCTACATGGCCCACTTATGGACATGTAGGTTGCTGCATAAATATTTCTTAATGAGAGTAGTTTTACCCAAACTGAACCGCATTGTCTAGCCAAAGAAGGTAAGGATCTGAGATACGAAATCAACCGAAACACTTTGACTTAACAATCATGAATGCAGATGGCCACTGCATGTTTTTTGTTTTTTTTTAACTCCTCCTAAAGTCTTGTGATATATTTGTTGTCCGTGAATGTGCCTACATGTATTCTAATTAGTACTGACTGACATGCTAGGTTTGGCAACAGATTGTGGACTCACAGCAAGGAATATGATAGGCCATTGATAAGAATATTTTCTCTTAGAGTTAGCCTGTATCTGATACAGACCACAGCATTTGATAATGAGAAATAAAGGGAAAAGGTATCTTAAATCATGCATATTTTTCTTTCTCTTGCTCATTCGTCACTAGAGCTGTGTTTAACCCTTTCATGAATTGCTTGTGCGTCCACAGGGGCATGTGTATGCATGTATGTATGCCCATGTGCCTATGGGCTCGTATTGGTGCCTGTTGGTGATTATCTAGGTTTGGGCAGAACTGAGTGTCCGTAGTATCCTCGCAGTTCAGCTGGCCTTGACTGAAGATCTGCTGCTTTTTCTTCTCTGGGGAACCTGTAGTCTGAATATGTAGCCTGCTGGCCCATCTCTATTTTAAGTTGTTATCCCACTTGGTCTGAAACCTTTGGAAGCATATTGTGTTGCTGCTGTGGATGAGTTGGTTGGCAGTGAGAGGCCGGTAAACTTATTCTCTCATAGGAATTTAATAACATTAAAACATTGGTGATGCCATTTAAGAGCAGTTTTGACAAATAGTCTCTCTGCTAAAGACCCTGGCTGCAGGTTAGAATACTGTTAAGCCATCAAAATGTTAAGCAAATAAATGTTGAGTTTGCTATTGAACGTGAGATGAGGCTGTGCGTATTAATTTCCTGGGGGATTTGGGAATAGCTGTTACATGGCCCACTATTTTTTTTTTTTTTTTTTTGGTCTTCTTGTTGTTAGTATTGTAAATTGGATGACAACTCTTGTCCATAGTTATTTCAAGATTTCTGCAGGAGGTTATTTATAAGGGATTTTTAAAAATAAATTTCATTCATTCTTACGGCATCTAATTATCTCTTTTCCTTGGCTGGATCTATTCAGTGAACAAGAAAAATCAGAATTAGATGTGGAAGGAGGCCAAAAGCAGGGGCAGAAGATGGCAGTGGAAATATCAAAATCGGGGCACTTGTTAAGCACATTGTGATTGTAAAAGGAAGGAAAGAATCTTTAAAATAGGTTTGTTCTGCCTTTTTTTTTCCTTAAGAGATTTGTTATCTGTTTTTGTAGCCTTGTCTAAGGCAGGGGCACTGGTCCAGGATTCATGAGGTCGCCTGCCAGCCCTACACTCCATTCCGATTAGTTTTTAATGACCTAGTGAGGAGGGCTGCTTTAATAGGAGGGAAGGAATGGAAAACGGTAAATGCAGGAGCTCGGGTGGTCCATTTGGCCAGTGGTGACCTGTGTCTTGTTTCCCTGGAGCCCAGCCTCTCATTGCTGGAGTGCTTCTTTATCATATGAGCTTTTGCTGGAAGCTGCATCTATGAAGTACTTTCCCAGTGCCACAGAGTAGTACCTACCTTAGACGGTGAGAAGACAAGGGCGAAGAAGCCTTATCATCGTGAGAATGACTACAAATATAAAGGCTTGGTCTGATATAAGTATGCATTCAGTAACCATTAGTTGTTAGCAATATTTGCACTGAATTCATAGCAACTCCTCATAACAACCCAGTGAGTTCACATGATTGTCAAACCCATTTTAGTGATGAGAATATTGAGTCTTAGAAAAGTGGAGTACCTTCGTAGCTAATCAGTGGCTCTGTCTGGGTTCGAACCCAGGTTGGAATGGTTACTAAACTTCATGCTCTTTAGCACCGATAATATTAGAGATCAGTACCGGTTGTGTAATGGGTGCTTGCTGTCGGCAACTAGTTTGTAGACATTCTCATGTAATCTTTATGTAACCCGGTGATGTTGGTCTGACCTGACTCACGCAAGATCACACAGCTTACAAGAGGTGGGGTGGAGTTGTGAGTTCAATCTTGATTCTGTCTTCTGTGGTGTCATAGTGATTTCAGTCCTGGAGGCCGAGGAACTACAGGGTGAATTATCTGTGATTTTACTAAAATTAGGCTCCTACTTTTGAGCCGGAGTTCAGCTCTGATTTTCCTCTTCAGTTCTTCCTGCAACCTCTCTACCCTCCTCATACCTGATGAAGTTGGCACTAGTTAGAGGGCATCCACCACCATCCCAGAGAGTGAGCAGCTAGAATGCCCCTGCTCTGACCAGTGCCAATGGGAAAAAGACCAGGAGAGAAGCAGCTGGGCATCAACCTCCCCTTCTTAGTGTAGAGCTGGGAAAATGGGTGTATCAAAGTCAGACTGACTCTGTGATTTGGGGTAAATTCTTAATCTCCATGGCCTGTTTCCTTATCTGTAAAATTGTGATGACAATATCTCCTTTATAGGGTAATGAGAAAAAATAAAGTATATTCAGGACACGTGAGAACCATGGTATCTATTTCTGTTTTTGCCAGTCAAAACCCACTCTTGCTCTTCTCTGAATTTTGAGGTCTTAAGAGCCTGCTTCACCTAACACATGCTCATTTGTTAGCCTCTTTTGTATTTCATGTAACGGATTTATTTAGCTAAGCCTTGACCATCAGGATTTGAATAAAACGTCAGTAGTTTCTGCTAATTGATCTTCTTTGCATACAAAGATGGACTGGATCGGCTATTCTGAAATGTTGGTATTTTCCAGATCCCTTTTTTCTTGTTTCTCTGCACCTGATTTTGTTTTGTTATGAAACAGATTTGTAGGTGGGCTTTAGAAACCCAGTTTTTCAAGCCTGACTATTCCAAGGGCTGATCACTTCCCCATGTAAACCTTTGGAAGTACAATACAGTGCAAGAGAGGAAAGCAGACAGAATTGAGGTTCTCGGCTGGGAGCCACTTGTAGGTGTTAAGGTGGGATACCTGGCTATGGGCACTGGTTTGCCATCACGAAGACAGCAGGCACTGGTGGGTTGGGTTTTCCTGGATCCTCTTTTCTTCCCAACTTCCATCTGTGTACAGGGCTCACTCATCTTTAACCCAGCCCTGTTGCTTACTGCTGCCACTGTCGCCTTCTCTTAATTATTACTCATCTTTGGTTCTGTGCCTTAACTGGGGAATTAGGAAAGGAGACAAGAGCCTTGCATATAAAGGGATATTTGGTAGCCTCCAGTAGTACAGAAATTCAGAGAACCTCTCTTAAGGAAGCTTCACTTAACGAGCTAGCTCTTTTTTTTTTAACATTTATTTATTTACATTTATTTATTTACTTATTTGGCTGCATCGGGTCTTGGTTGCGGCACGTGGGATCTTCGTTGCCACGTACAGGATCTTAGTTGTGGCCTGCGAGATCTAGTTTCCTGACCAGGGATCGAACTGGGGCCCCCTGCATTGGGAGCGTGGAGTCTTAACCGCTGGACCACCAGGGAAGTCCCATTAACCAACTTGCTCTTCATTCTGAAAGGTGCCCTCAGCCTAGAAGGCTGCTGCATTCGTTATCACTTCTATGTGACAAACTATCCCCAAACTTAGTGGCTTAAAACAATGCATGACTTTATACAGTTTCTTTAGAAGAGGAAACTGGGAGTGGCTTAGCTGGGTGGCTGTGGCCCAGGTTCATCTCAGTGGATGGCAGCCTAGGTTGCTGACACAACCATTTCCTAGGTGTCTCACTTGCACGCCTGGTTAGTTTGTGCTGGTTGTGGGCAGGTTGTTAAATTATGTGTAGGAAGGACTGCAAAATATAAAGAGGAGTCATAAAAAAATCTAAAATACTCACGTTGCTTTGCAAGTGTCTTTACATTATCACTCCATTTCAATTGAACCCAAATTGGAAATCGTAGACTCTAAATTATAAGTGTTTATATCGAGAAAGAGCCTGTAGAATCCTAAACTGGTAACATAGGTCCAAAAAAAGTTCTCAGTCTACTTTAAAAGGTGGATGAAAGAATGAACGCCCTATGTGTTAAAATAAGATACTTGAAGTATATATGAATAATTTTGTATGATTTCTTCTCTTGTGATTAATTCAGTATGAACTGGTCTCAACCATGTTGGAAAGAGCACTTTTAATGTATGTCATGTTCCACAGGCTTTCTCTTGCATTTTAATTATTACAAAAGGAAGTTCACCACATTCTGTTCTTCCAAGAGCCATATAAATCAAGGCATTACTTTTTTTGCATTATCGTATTTCATCAAATCTAAGATGCATAGTATTTATCGTTTTAGAAATGGAAATGAGTTCTACCATGTTATTTAATTGGCAGTATTTTTTCTTCCTCATTGCTTCATAAATTACAATTGTTATCTTAGACTTGGTGAAACACGGTATGTTTTATGATTTTATTTTCTAGAAAATATGTTATATACATGTGAACTGCTTATTATAGTTGAGGTGGGCATATCTGCCCAGCTGTGGTTCAGCTGAGTCTAAGTGTATTAATAAAGTTTTATAAAGCAGTGGCTTATTTTAAAAAGTGAGAAACGCATATTTTTTCTTCAAGTGAAGGTAGTAAACATCACATCTGTGTGTCTCAGTTTCCTCATGTGTAAAATAAGAGTGGCCATAAATTGTGCCTAAAGCCTCTGTCAGCTTGAACATCCTAAGATTCTGGGTCTCTTCTAGAAGAAACCAGAACTTAATTCTTAATCTGGGTGGATGAGGAGGAGTCAGATGTTTTTTATAATAGGATGAAATCCATCAACCCTTTCCAAAAAACAGTGCTCATGAGGGCATAATCTCAAAGTTTTTCTGTGATTTCAGGGGGCTCATGGACCCTGACCTCAGAGCTCTTTCCTGAAGAGCTCAGGGTTGTTTGACCACAAGCTAAGCAGGTCCTTGAATTTTGCTACTTGAGTCTGGATTTTTCTGTGTGGTGGTTTTTTGCTTTGTAAAAATATGTGAGTAGAACTCTTTGGAATTCTTCTTAGTTTACGTTTTGCTAGTAGCCTCCACTGTAATCTGGCTAGAGTCCTTACTTTTCCTTTGCCCCAGCCATAGATATTCTAACTTGGGCCCTGGATCTAAGGATAAGGGAGTGAATACAAGTATGGAGGGGGAAAACAAGCTCTCAGTATACTTTAATAAAATGATCTCTTCTTTTTATATAACTCAAAGCTCTACCAAATAGGAAAGAGTTATTGATAGAAAAAAAAAATCATTGTTATATGTTCTGAGTTTTCTTAGTGGTGTTTGAATATCTATGAAAGCTTTTTCTACCTGAAAGTACAAAGTCTCAATAAAACCGTCAGGTATAAACCCTATTACGGAAATATGGAAAGCACCAGGTTTGACACAGAAGTGCCTTAAACAGCTTGTTTTTATTTATTTCCTCTCCGATCTTAATTTTTTCCTTCCTTCCACTGACTTTAGGTTTTATTTGTTCTTCTTTTTCTCATTCTTTTAGATGGTGGGTTAGATTGTTTATTTGGGATTTTTCTTGTTTTTTGAGGAAGGCCTTGTATTGCTATGAACTTTCCTCTAAGAACTGCTTTTGCTGCATCCCATAGATCAAGCAGCTTGTTTTTATCTTTCTCTATATATCTGTCATACTGGTTGTGTTGTCTCAGTAAGACTTACTGAAGAAAGGATGTTTTGCCTGGAACATTTTCAAAAAGTGGGCTTCCTCTGTACTGATGCAAAAATTTATCTCCACGGATCACCTTCTTTGATGCTCAAATCTATGACTTGAGCATTCCCCACATGGAGTCTTCACCAAGCAGTCTTCAGCCCAGATTTCCTAAGTGTTTGGAGATTTCTACTTGGCTCTTCTTGTCTTTAGTGGGCACCATAGCAGCAAACCTTGCCGCGTGGGCATACGTCTTCACTGTGACATTGTACAAGATGGGTTTTCTTGGTGGCTTTGCTTTTTATAATGATAAGTGACATAAAAATACCTTCTGATAATTTCCCCCAAATGCTCACCTGCTGAAGGAGATAGTCTTAGGCAACATTAAAGTTGGTTTCTTATTTGTGAGTTCACTAAGGAAAGTGAACTCCAAGAAGAGTATTGTTATTTTCATTGTTCTATGCCTTTTTTTTTAAATCCCCACCTATTATGTAAAGGAATTGAGCTGTCTGTTGTGCAGTGTGTGTATAATTTGATCCTTTCGGTTCCTTTGTGAGAAGCCTAATCTAGCAAAGTAGTCATCCTTGAGAATGAAGTTCCTAAAGTTAGAAGGTCTATTGTTCTCCTTAGTTTTCTGTCATTTGTATTAGAGCAAATATGTGCATTTGTGAAATCACAGCCTGTTATAGTGGAAGTAAGGTTTTATGCCTGGCAGTAGAGTCCATTTCTTGAGTTACTTGTTAAAAATGCAGATTCCTAGACTCTTTCCTGGGAATTCTGACTGTATCAGGCTGGGGTCCAAAATCTTTTTTTAAGCAAGCACCCCTGTTGAAAATGTGTATTCAAGCAACGCTGGACAACCCTAGGAGAAAATAAAATCTCCCACCAGCTTTCAGTTAACATTGTGTGTTGATAGCCTGTCAAATCTCTGTGGGGCAGTACTGGCTGTATTTTACTTTGAAGATGATTCCACTTATGACCAACAGTCTTAATGTTACCAAGGGGAGACCAACAAAGTGGTTGTTATCTGTGGTCTAATGAAAATCAACCAATTAAAAATAGAAACAAATCAGGGCACTTAGTCCCTTGGTTTGGTGTTGATAGCATTTACCTCTAGTTCTTAGGAATACATTGTACTTAACATGGAGAATGGTAACAGTTAACCTTCAAGGGTGAGAAAGCCTATTAGTGCCCTAGACTTCCATAGATCTGCAAGACAGTGACAGGAGGGAGAGTGCAATCTGGCCAGACCTGGATCAGTTGCTATTTTATTGTTATTAGACTGTTGCATCTAACAACATGTGTTCCCTTTTGAAGGCATGCTGCAGAGTGACATTAATGGTGGATGAGGCTGTGTTTGGGGCACTTGTTTACATGGATCTCTCATATTAATTACTGACTACATTTAGGGCTCATATTATGTATGGTGACTCCCTACTAAAAGCAAATTTAACAAGGTGGTTATATTCTTGAAAAAAAACCTTCCAGGTATTAGACTCTGAAAACTGAATCACCTAATGTTTTTGAGGGTCCACTTCATGCCTAGTGCAAAGTTCTGGAAATACCATAGTGAGCTGGAAAGACAAAACTAGTGAGGAGACTAACACTGATCAATTTACTTCTATAAATACTTAGTTACTCAGTGGGATATGAACGAGGAAGGAGAGGAATAAAGTTCTGTGAGAGGGTATGACAGTGTTGTCTAACCAACTGTATTCATTATCTGTTGCTGTGTAAGAAATTACCCCCTCCCCAAATTAGCCTAGAACTTAGCAATTTAAAACAACAAATATTTGAGGGTCCGAAATCCAGGAGTGGTGTAGCAGGGTGGCCGTACTTCAAGGATTCTCACAAGGATGCAGTCAAGCTGTTGGCTGGGTCTACAGTCATCTGAAAGCTTGACTGGGGCTGAAGAATGTACTTTGAAGATCATTTGTGTGGCCCTTGGCAGGAGGCTTCAGTTCTCAGATGCTTACAGCATGACAGCTGCCTTCCCCTAGAGCAAACAGTCCAAGAGGAGACAGAGTGTGTACCCATATGACCAAGATGGATGTGGTAGTGCCTTATAACCTAAACTTGGAGGTGACAAACCATCACTTTTCCTACATACTATTGGTACCACTGACAACATACTATTGGTACCACTGACAACTGTGGTACCCTGTGAGTGGAGAATACACAAGAGTCTGAATACCAAGAAACAGGCGTCATTAAAGGCTATCTTTGAGGTCACCAACTCACTGAGTCTGGGGTATTGTTGAAGGTCTTTTATGAGAAGGTGCTGTTCAAGTAAGACACAAAGGTTGAATAGGTGGAATGGGGGTGATTTGGTGGAGAGCCTTTCCCAGGTGGTCACAGCTTGGTATGTTTTGAAATGAAGGCTAGTGAGGAAAGAGCAGAAAGAGCCAGGAATCATGTGCTGAGAGATAATGTTGATGAGGTTGGCGGAGACAAGACCAAACATGTCCTTTTAGGTCAAATTAAGGATTTTGTTCTGTGGAGACTTAAGCTGGTGAATGACATAATGAGATTTACTCAAAAAAAAAAAAATATATATATATATTTTCTTAAGGATCTCTCTGCCACTATAAGCAGGATAGATTATAGGTAGGGAAGCCAGTTTGGAAGATATAATAATTGTTCAGGCTAAAGATCATGGTGGATGAGAACATTAGCAGCAGAGACAGTAGTGGATGAACATGAAATATATTTAGGAGGAAAATTTTTCAGAAACTAGAGAGGCACCTGCAGGGGTTATCCAGGATGGTTGCTGAGGTTCTAGATTCTAGAATGGGGTGGATGGAGGTGATATTCACTAATAGAGTGAACCCTGGAAAAGGACTAGCTGTATGGACTACATGACGGACATGAACCTGAACTTACAGACATCATTACATGCAGTGATTAAACGTGTCAGGTCGTTCAGGTACAGGACGAGCAGGGAGGTCTTTAATTCCATGTAATTCCGTTCTGATTCACAAAAAGCACACTGCATTTTTAGAACCATCTGACAGGTTTCGGTTTTTGTTTTTGTTTTAATTTATGTGTAAGTAGCTGAAATCTGGTAAGTATGTCAGGGAATTCTTTGCGTTTCTCTTTTGATTATCATCCCTGTCTTTTAAAGCATGTGGTTGAAATCTTTTAAATCCCAGGTTAATTTATTTTTTGAAGTGTTAGGGTCCATTAGGATGTATTAGTTCAGGTCTCTGTTCCTCTTTCCCACCATCTCCAAAACGAATTCACTAACGCTGTGTCACACAATTTCTCTAACACACATACACTCTTACTTGTCAAAGAATTAAGTATGACATGTCATAAAATCATACCATTTAAGTCTGAGGAGACCAACAGATGACCATTCTTAAATTCTAGGCAAGCAATATGTTAATTGAACACCTACTTTGTGCCAGGCTCTGTGTCAAAAGCTTTCATATTTTAAAAAATGGCACCTCCTCTCGCCTATCAAAGATCTAGTCTGTATCAAGCACAGTTCTAGGCTTGTGTTACATGCCATGCAATGGGCTTAAGAGCCCTCCTCTCCCGTCCACTCCCCTGGGGAAAGGCAGAGGATAAGAGCCATACCTGCCCATATGCAACTTACACTTCTGCCATGGGGACATGACAAGAGCACAGAAATGGCAATAGTAGACAAGATTAGGCCCATAGGTATTGCCCCATAGCTATTCTCAGGAAGAATGAAATCCCTAAAATATAATAATATCCATGATATTAGGAATTTTTGTCTTGTTTGGTTCATTGCTGAATCCCAAGCTTCTGCACACATTTGTTTCAAGAACGAATGAAGAAATCCCCCTCTTTTTTAAACTGATTATTTTGAAATCATTTAGACTTGGAGAAAAGTTGCAGAAATAGTATGAAGTGTTCCCATATATTCTCTAACCAGCTTCACCTAATGTTAACATCATACATAACTGTGTACAATGATCAAAACCAGGAAATTAACATTGGCACAGTACTACTAACTAAGGACTATTTGGATTTCACTATTCTTTTTCCACTAAAGTCTTGTTTTCTGTTTCAGGATCCAATCTAGGATCCCACATTGTATTTAGTTGTCATGTCCCCTCCAATCTGGGGCAGTTCCTCAGCTATGCCTGGTCTTTCATGACTTTGACACTTTTGAAAAAAAGTTGTGATCATTTATTCTCTAGAATGTCCTTCAACTTAGATTTGTGTGATGACTGAGAGCTGGAAAAGACTTTGTACCGGAAAAGACATCATGAAGGAAGTGGGGCTTTGGGTGGTCTTGGAGGAATGAGACTTGGATGGACACAAATGTAGAAAAAGGAGTTTTCAGGAAGGCAAAACCTCTGTGCAAACATGTGTATCCTGGAGCACTTTGGTGTTGTCTTGGTTCTTGTCTGCATGTGTAGGGGATGGGTAGGGTAGCCTGAGCTGACTAGTTAAGAGTTGTAATCACTCCTTGTCCAGCTACCCTGCTGCTCTGCATCTTGCCTTCTCATCAGCAGTAAGATCTTGATTCAGGCTCAACTCCAGCCTCCAGGTTCTGCCTGCAGTGCTGTCGGATTTGGGCTTTGGCTTCCTGGGTATCAGGGCCAATGGGCTTCTTATTATCTTTTTATCAGAGTTTGTGCCCTTCTCTAATCTGGGGACATAGGGTTTTATATTTATTTTATTTACTTTTTTATTATGACTATTATATTGGCTAAGATTTAGCAAGCTCTGTGCCAGACTCTAGGCCAGGCCTTCTCGGTGGGGAGCGTTATCACCCTTAAGGGGGAAAAACACTGGTTCTTTGGGGAGTGGAAAAAACTTATTCTTTTTATGTGTAAGTACAGATATGCCTACAGTACCTAAACAGTCATGCAGGATATCTGTGGTATTAAAATTTCATTGGAAAGGGGGTTTGATTAGGGGAAAAGAAATCTAAAAAAGCTTACTGGTGGGATCAATAATGGAGTTAAAATACAGGTTGAGAAACACTGATTAAGGCCAAATGACTTGCCTATATTATCTCATTTAAGTTCACAACATTACCTCGAGGGACGTATTCTTATTGTCCCCATTAAAAAATACAAATGGGGAAACTGAGAATTAGCAGAACTGAGTACCTTGCTCAAGGTCACAAAGCCAAGTGTAGACTGGGGATATCCACCCATGACAGGTAGGCTCCAAAAGTTAAAGTCTAAACAGTGATCATCCCTGTCACTTTGTAGCCTTATTCATATTAAAAACCAGTTAGAAAGTCAATAGAAAAAATACATATCATATCCTAAAACCGACGAAAAGCTTTCTAGGCTTACTCAGTAATTAGAATCTCCTGTTATTTTATTATGCCATGATTAGGGTTATTAATTGTGGGTCAGCTCTGTAAACATTTGCAGTATTGATGTTAGGAGTCTAGTCTGGTACAGGAATACAGTCACACGAAGGCAGGGCTTTTTGTCTGTTCACTGTTGCATCTCTAATGCTCACAACAATGCAACACATAGTAAGTGCTCAAAAAATATGTGTTGAATAAATAAAAATGAAAGGATATCATATTTTAAGACAAAAGAGTGCAAAGCGAAACTGAATTACTTTTGTTTGAGGTTAGGGCCGTGATGTTTGCACTTAAACAAATAAACAGCAACCACTGAAATGTTGGACAACACGCATACCTACCACAGAGAAAATAAGTTCTGGGTGGCCATTTGAATTTGATTGCAGAAATTGCCTCCAGTTACTCAGACTCCAAATGTATGACTTAATATTGTTATACCATGCAGAGCTGAGAGAGATTAGATCAGACTTAATTTTTCCATCCATTTCGAGGGATTCAAAAAAAAAAAACCCAACCAGTATTATTGTTTGAGACAGAATGTTGATAATACAATAGAGTGAAATATACAGTGTCATCGTTTCTTTTTCCATTGAGTATCAAGAACAGCTCTTTCTGTTTGAGGTGGGGACTAAACATACCTGAGATGTATTATAGCCCTGGACAGATGAACGAAAACCCCAAGTTGTATGGGATGTAATTTCCTCCCCCTGAGAAATTTTACACTTACCATCTGTGAACAGGAGACAGAAATTGGTATATCACACAAAACCTAAAATTCATCTCCTAAGCCTTACCACGGCGTAGCACGTGCATCTCCTTGAGTTACGCAGAAGGTTCAGCAGTGGCTACAGAATTAAGTTGGATTTGCCAAACTACGCCCCCTAGAGACAACTGCAAATTTCAGTTTTCACAGACCCTTCCTAAAGTAAGTAATTCAGAGGATCAGGGCCCAAGAAAGGCTAGATTGGCTCAAAAGAAGCCCATTTTCGTATATGTGAGTGGAGATAGACAAAAGGACGGTGACATCACCACCAAGTCCTCATTTTCTTGTTCCCGGTGGCATTTGCGGGCAGCACTGAGAGGGCTTCTAAGAAGGTTCACCATGAGTGCAAATGAAATGAGAAGTCATGTAGCTCAGAATCTGAGAGCGGATAGGAATTTTGCTGGCTTCTTCAAAGGCTAAGCCACTCTTCCGCCCCCATGTGAGATGAGCTTCTTTTGGATGTAGGTTCAAATATCTTTCTTTTTTTTTTTTTTGCTGTACGCGGGCCTCTCACTGTTGTGTCCTCTCCCGTTGCGGAGCACGGGCTCAGCGGCCATGGCTCACGGGCCCAGCCGCTCCGCGGCATGTGGGATCTTCCCGGACTGGGGCACGAACCCGTGTCCCCTAGCATTGGCAGGTGGACTCTCAACCACTGTGCCACCAGGTAAGCCCCAAATATCTTTCTTTAAATCACATTTTTTTAAGAGTCCTGTCAAGTGGCTTTTTTGTTTCCCTTTTTTTTTGTGTGTGTGTGTGATATGCGGGCCTCTCACTGCTGTGGCCTCTCCCGTTGCGGAGCACAGGCTCCAGACGCGCAGGCTCAGCGGCCATGGCTCACGGGCCCAGCCGCTCCGCGGCATGTGGGATCCTCCCGGTCCGGGGCTCGAACCCGTGTGCCCTGCATGGGCAGGCGGACTCTGAACCACTGCGCCACCAGGAAAGTCCTCCCTTTGCTTTTAATTCTTCTTTTCCCACCCCCTGGAAGCTTATAAGCATTGGCATTATATGGTAATTAGATGGTGATGCTGGGAAATAGGGACAGAGGACACACACACATGCGCGAGCGCGCACACACACACACACACACACACACACACACACACGGCCCTATTACCTGGGCAGGCTGTCCTCCAGCCTTCTTCATGAAGAGGTGGTGCTTCAGGGCTTCTAATTACAGGGTTTCTGCCTCCTACCACTCAGCCTTTGAGAACCCTCTCAGCAGGAACGCTGTGTACTCCAGGCATTCCATTCCACACACTGAATGACCTAATATAATTATTTGAAACTGAAAATCACTTTCAATTCAACAGGAGGATCTCAACCACCTCCACCCTCCCTACCTTTTTGTAGTTACTAATTTAGACATTCCTTTACTGCATCCTGTCACAATCAGGCTTATCTAGTCTTCTGATGAGCTCCACTAGAGAAACTGTGCTAGCTTTGCTCTGGGAAACCCCTTATGTCAAATCCTTCTCCTGTGGCTGCCAAGAAAAAAAAAAAACAGACACAACAGTAAATGTGATGTGTTACTCTTTGGCTAATGCATTTCCACACCTTTGAGGGGAGGCCTGCTTCAGACCCTGGGTGTGGATTTTATTGTCCTCTGCGTCTATAATTCATGGGCAAACATCATTTTAACATTATGTAAAGTGTTTCAAATAATTGCTTTTGGGCTTCCTCCTTGGGAGATGATTTGCTGTCCCAGGTAGTGATGTGCACATGCTGGGGGCTAACCCCTATGTCGTCAAATTGATTATTTCCCATGAATGCCCCACTTACTACTGCCACGCTTCACCTAAAATTAGAACTAAAATTCTATATAAATCAAAAGGAAGAGCTGAGCTGAAGTGACAGGTTCAAAGGGGGCTCTCGGGAATTTTTTTTTTCTTGGCCCAGGGAGTTCACCTTTTTCAGGTTTTATCCTTGCCATAGAAGAGGTGAAGTATCTCCCGAAGTTCAAAAGGCATGCCTCTTGACCTTAAAAATTTACAGAAGGCAGTAGCATGGGGAGACCAAGATCTGGGACTCTGAACTTGTACTGACCTGAGACATTGCTCCAAGCACTTAGCTGAGTGACCTTTGGCTGTAACTTAACCTTTCTGAGCCTCATCCTTTTCATCTTTCAGAGTGAAGACAAAGGGTTGCATGATGGTGAGGTGGATCAGCTTTGGGGCTGGAGAGTAGGGCCTTTTTAAGGATAGGGGTTTTTTTAAGGGACCTTGAATGCTAAGCTAAGGTGTTTAGCTTTTTTTTTTTCCTAAGGATTGGGGCCTATCTAGGTTTCCAGAAGAGTGAAGAGATGATTTGTATTAACCAAAGTGTCACAGTGGTGGGCTGGAACACCAGCACAGTACTTTCAAAATGGTCTGCACCAATATTTTTGGCTCATAATAGTCATTAGTACAAGGGCAGATGCTATTTAATAACAGTTATTATAAATAAAATAATGATGATGAAGGTGATAATGATGGGAGGTTCCCCTTTGCTTTAGTCCTGCTGTATTTTAAAGCAAACCCGACTCTCCTGTTGGACCCGCTTCTCTGCATCCATTTCCAAGGTTGCAACACTTAGTGGGCCCACGTTTCCTTGGCTACCCTGGGCCAAGACCACGTGACCTCCCCTCCCACGCTGGGTACCGAGAAAGCCCTGTTTATCCCCTACCGCCACCCAGGCCCTGTGGATGGGGGCGGGCGGGAGGCCGCTACTCCCCCGGGACCCAGCAGCGGCCCCTGAGTGTGAATAGCTGGCATTGAGGCCGCTGCCGCCCAAGCGAGCGGGCTGGGGACGCCCTGGCAGTCCTTCTGCCTGCGGGCCCCATAAAAGGAGCAGCTGCCGCCGGGGCCGCTCAGATGCGCGGGGATGAGGCAAGAGGCGGCTGAGTGCGCGCCTGGGCTCCGGCCGTGACCGAGGCGGACCTTGGGGCCGCTCTGGGGGCCCGCAGGTAACCGAGGGCGGGCGGGTTTTGTCCTTGGGCTTGCAAGTGACAGTAGGAGGAGGGGAGGGGCTGGAATCAGGGTGGCAGGAAGGAGACTGGGCAGGGATGAGGGAGAAGGGAAGCCTGGAAGACGGAAAGGAGAAAAGGGAAGGAAGGAAAAGGGGAGGGAGGGAAGGAGGCAGGAAGGAGCCGCGACAGGGAGCGGCTGGAACGCGCTGCACTTGCCTCCAGCTCAGGCGTTCAAGTTCCCCACCTCCGACCTCTCCCAGCCGCCAGGCTGGGCGCCGGACGCATCCCTCCCTAAAAGGCTCGCGCGTCGCGCGGTCATCGCGGACGCTCAGCCATGTTTTCTGGGCGAGCGTATCCGCCGGCACAGCTGAGCGGCAAGGCCCGCCTGCGGGGACAGCCTTGGCTGCGGCGTGGGGACAGGTGGAAGGGGACGAGAGCGGCTGGTCTGCTCCAGGCTCGCGCTGCTTAGGGCAGGGGCCCGCTGGAGGATGCTTTACTTTGCCTCCAGTGGGGTAAAACCCCGGGTGCGCCCCACCCCCGCCGCCAGCCGTTCCCGCCGTCCCCACTTCACTGGCCTGCTGCCACTTAATGAACTGTCGGGTCCCCCGCCCTGTTCTCCTTCCCCAGCCTCTCCAGGAGCCTGTATTTTGAGCTTCTTTTAGAGTGTTGTTTGCATAAAACTGTGCTCAGCTGAAGAAAATGGAGAGGGACTGAAAAGGAGGAGGTCCTTTTGTGCGGAGCCCCATTGTAGAGCCGTCTTTCTCCCCAAACCCTGAGCCGGTGGAGGTCCCCAACACAGAAGGAGGGATGCTGAGGCATCCCAGACCTCCTTGGCTTTTCGTATGTCAAGTGCCCCTCTCCTCCCCTATTGGGATTCTTCATCTGTGGGTAAAAGGTCGCTCTGAAGCTGTGAGGGCTCCATATCACCTGGGATGCCCCCAGACACCCCGTGGCTCTAGTTTCCATGGCTTCGCTGCCCACTCACAGTAAATGCAACTCTTGGCAGTCCTGCCTGTCTGCCAAGTTTCTTCCTCCAGCCCAAAGCAGATCCACATCAGTGGGCTGTGAATTCTCAGCAGGGTTGGGTGCTTATTAGAGACCTTTGCTTGAGGAGCTCTTGGATGGGAGTTGGGTAATTCCTCAATGACTCCAGTGACATCTCAGCTGAATGTTGTCCTTAATTTTCTCCTAATAATGAAGCTTCAGAGTTGGCCTTTTCTGCAACATGTGGTGTGTTTCAACCTGAGGCTGCACCCTGCGGTAGTCTTGTGCTGGTTTATACGTGGGATAGAACATATGTGATTGTAGGTCTATTATAGAATGAATATAGGCAGTGTAACCACAGCAGTGAGCTGTCTAGAGAGAGAATCTAAGCACTGACCAGACACTGTTCTCAGCCCTTCACATATATTATCCTGTTTGATACGTACAGCTACCAAGAATCTCTAGTTAATAAACAGACACATCGAGAGATTAATTTGTCCTATGTCCACAGCAACTAGATGACTGTGCTGGAGGTTGAATCTAGGCAGTATTAGTCCAGAGCTCCCGCCCTTAACTCTGCATCTTTGCGAAGGTGGGCAGTATAAACCTGTGCGTGGCATCGTCATTCTGAGGTACGAAGAGGTGGATAAAAGAAGACTAACTGTAAAGTTAGGTGGATTAGGGTTGAATCTTGGATTCAACATTTATAGAATTTGTGAGTTAACCTTTATCAATCCTACATGGTATGTTGTACAGTAATTTAAAATGCCTAGCACATAATTTATAAACAGTTATTACATGTATTTTATAGTTGCAAGAGCACAGTGTCATAACCAGTTACAGATTTTAAAGCCGAGGTTGTCTGTTTTTATGTTCAGCCCTGTCACTTAGGGGCTGAATAAACTAGGCAAAATACTTGAACCTCTCTAAGCCTCTGTTTTCACATGTGTAAAGTGGGTTGTTCTGCAACCGAATGGGAGACATACTTAAAACCGTTAGCACAGGGCCAGCGTACATAGTGCTCAAGAAACGTTGTGGTCGGGGTTTGTTTGGTTTGGTCTGGTTGGTTTTGTTGTTGTTGTTGTTTGTAAATCAGTGCAGCTTCCTGTATTGGATTTGTTTTTGTTTTGTCATTCCTGGATTAGTGTGGTTCAGCAATTACTCTTTGGACTGCAGTGCATCATAGACCCCCTACAAGTGTGCGCGCACATGCACACACACATCACGCGCACACACCACACAGCCTAGAACATCCACATTTGAAATTACAAGGACTGAGTGAATTCTGCCTTGTTCAGTAAGAACTCTGTTTCTCTTGGCAGAGCAGTCACTGACTTTTAAGGGTTAGGGAAGCTTCAAAGTTAATTTTAAAGCTGTCTGAAAACCAGCTGGAATAATTAGCCCCACGCCTAACAGTTGCATGGGGGAAAAATGGATTGATGATGACATTTGCTTTCTTAGTAGGCTCTGAAAAACTGTAACATATTCTGCTAAACTGTTACAGATAATCAACTGGAATCTTAACTTAGCTAAACAATTTTAAAAGAATATCTTCTACCATGTGGTTTTATAGATGTTGGTTAAATGAAAAGAACTCAGTGAATGAAACTTCAAAATACAGTGTTGACATAGATTAACATGTTCTAAACAGCTGTTTAGAGTTTAGCCCAGATATTTGTTTATAAATGAAGAGGATGCTGTAAGATCAACATTTATAAAGAAGAATGTGTTAACTGGACACTGACCTAAAAGCGCATCAATAAGGAGCTGGTTAAAGAAATTGTAGCATGTACGTACAGTGGGTGAATATACCCCATTGAAAGAATGAGGTGTGGTTTATATGCTGATATATAGAATGGACCATTGCAGTATCAATTCCATGAGTTCAAAAATTTCATCTATTTTGATATAATCTCTAGCACCTCCTAGAGCAGCGCTTGCTGAATAATAGTTACTTAGTAAATCATTGAATGAATGAGTGAATACTGTTCAGTGAGACAAAGCAAGGTACTGAGCAGTATTTATAGTTCATTGCCACGTGTGTTTTTAAATGAGTGAATATAGGTTTGTGTGCATGTGTATAGAAAACAATGGTTGTCTCTGGGGAGGAACTGAAGGGCTGGGGGTAGGAGGGAGTTTTTGTGTTTGCTGGTTGGTTGTTTTTTTGTTGTTTTGCTTTTTTAACCCTACCCCATTATGTCTATGTACTAGTTAAAAACAAAAAATTGAGAGGACCTGATTTCCCTGAGTTTGGTCTTAATTTTTATTCTGTGTAACTCACCCTTCTGTTACCCCTTTACTATAGGCTATTTAATTTCTTTGCCTTATTGAAATACCTGCAACCCTTTGATAAGATGATAAGCATGGACTGTTTTAGAGGGGTGCCTTCCGAATGGAATCCCTGTATAGTAAACGGTGCATTGTCCTGCCTAGGAGGTTGCTCATGCGAAGCCCCTTCTTTTCTCCACTAGAGAAGGCTTTGTGGACCTCCATGCCTCACACAGACCATGGTCCCTCTCAGGAACTCCATAGATTATTTTCTAATGAATAGGTATCTAACGTATGAGTCACGTAAGAATTTATAATTTCATAGCAATAAGGGCAAGTCTCAAATTAATCAATTTTTGCTTCAGGACAGGTAATTCCTAGTCTTTTTTTTTTTTTTTTTTGGCGGTACGCGGGCCTCTCACTGTTGCGGCCTCTCCCGTTGTGGAGCACAGGCTCCGGACGCGCAGGCTCAGCGGCCATGGCTCACGGGCCCAGCCGCTCCGCGGCATGCGGGATCTTCCCGGACCGGGGCACGAACCCGTGTCCCCTGCATCAGCAGGCGGACTCTCAACCACCGCGCCACCAGGGAAGCCCTAGTCTTTGAGAAGCACCTTACATGTACTTCCAGAATTCTGACCACTTAAGTAGATCTTTAGGGAGGTGGTGTCCAAAGTGCAAGGTGACCCATGAGAATACAGGAAGAAACCATCAAGAGTTCTTTATCTTTTTAATAGTGTTTATAGCCCCAAATGTTAACAGCATGTGATACTTGCTTGCTCTCATTGTTTCCTTTTGTTTTGGCTGAACCATTCAAAGTTCGTTGCCCACATTATGCCTTATGCTGTTTCACCTTTGCCCACTTTTTTCTTCAGTCCTTAAGTTGTTTTTTTTTTTACTGTATTTGGGGATAGGTGTTACACTTCTTTCTTTCTTACGGATTTTTAAAGAGAGACGTTAGAGTTGGGAAGAAACATATTTAAAAGTTGTTTCTGAATTTTTAGTGTGTATCCATTTCAAAGATTTGGGTCTTCATTTCTACCATCCTTAACCACCTTGGTAGACCAAAACTAACGCACAAGTTTCTGTTGCTGCTTTCTAAAAGAATACTGATTCTTATGTCTTACACGAGATTGATACAGGTGACAATGAAGGTGAAGACGTGAGCAGTGTATTAGTATGTATATGGCACACTCACATGTATCACTTAATTTACGAAATAACCCCATCAAGTTTGCATTGTGCTTGTTATCCAAGATAACACTCATCACACTGCCTTTTCCTCGATATTTTTAACAGCATATCTATTCCTTGACATTCCGGAGCTGGCCTGCTGCCATCAGCGAGGCCTTCCTGATGAATCAGGACGAGACCACTCATAATCATGTCTTTGCGTGGAGAGAAACGTAAAAATTGTCCAGACCGCAAAATGACCATACGTCCTCTCCTCCTCATTAATATGACTCATCGCTGCTTCGTGATTTGTGCAGTTACAGATGTAGCGTTCTGGATAGGATTTATTTGAATACGCAAACAGAGAATTGTCTCCCCTTTTTAACAGCATCCAGTTTGGAAGGAACCCTCGCTTCCTTGAACCTTCCCTCAGATCGCCCGAAGTCACCTGACTCATGCCCAGGTGCCTCATGACGAAAAGCCCTTGGCCACACCTTCACTGTCTCCCCCACCCTGCCCCATTGCCCATAGTGTGCCTTCTTCCTGTTGCAATGAGTAATAAACCACTGGTTCAACTCTAAGTATGTTTCTGGTGATCTTGGAAGCATTTGCTATTGAGCTGTTTACAAACAGAAGAACGTTTCAGAGGTGTTTGAGTAATATTTGGAAGTAAAGTACAGCATTTTGTCCGTAAAACAGTAATTACTCTTTATAGAGCATCTGTAAAGTACACAAAGGTATCAAGAATAAAAGTCTTATTAATTTCATAAGCAGGAATAATCATTGTGAACACTCAACTGTATTTCCTCTGTATGTTTCTACGTCTACTTCTACAGCTTTCTCTCCATATAAATACATACTCTCTCCTTCCCTCTCTCTATGTATATATACGTATATATACACATACATATGTGCATATACATTTATGCGTGCACACACACACACAACTTGGATAATTGGGATTATTCTATATATGTAGTTTTGTATCCTGCTGTTTTTCATTTAACATATCATGAAAATTTCCTTACTTTCCCCAATTACATATTTTTTATTAAATAGTGTCTTGTCATATGACACTAGACAGTTGCTTGTTCATTGTCCTAAGTAAAATCATCAGTTTTTCTTTTTTTACCTAGCTATGAGAGACATCTTCATGTTTCAATGTATGTTCAGATTTCTGTTTATTTCTTTAGGATAGTTTTCCTTAGGAAGGTGTGTACTTTAAAGAAATTCTGCATATCTGTTGTCTAATTATTTTTCCCCCAGAATTGTTGGTTCTTGTACTGCCCAGAGATTTGGTAACAGTTGGACATCAGGGCTGGCTGCACCACAGGGAGCCCTGAAGTCCTCTTTCATCCCTGCTGCTGCTCTGAGCATCTGCTTCCTCCATCCCTCTTTCCACAGACTGGTTGTTGCGTTTTACCAACCTGGCTGCATTTGCTTTTGCCACATGGAAGGAGGGAGAGGGGCACTTCCCAGTGAAGGAGGAATTGATGTGCCCCAGTGTATAGGAACTGTAGTCTTCTAAAATCTCTTTAAGGGCAGGATCTGGATAATCATTAGCTCTTCCTCAGTGCCTAGCAGGCAGCACTATAAAATGTGCTGTCCAGTGAATATTTGTTGCCCAAGTAGATGATAAACCTGTTTCAGACTTAAAGCAACCTGCAATATTAAAAATCCTTTTAATCAAATATATCCTTCTCCTTGGAACAAATATATAAAATTTATAACCTTTACATTTTTTGAGATAATGTTTTTACCTCTTTTTTTTTTTTTTTTTTTTTGCGGTACGTGGGCCTCTCACTTCTGTGGCCTCTCCCGTTGCGGAGCACAGGCTCCGGACGCGCAGGCTTAGCGGCCATGGCTCACGGGCCCAGCCGCTCCGCGGCATGTGGGATCTTCCCGGACCGGGGCACGAACCCGTGTCCCCTGCATCGGCAGGCAGACTCTCAACCACTGTGCCACCATGGAAGCCCCTTTACCTCATTTTTTGAGGTAATATTATGAGTACCGGGGGTATAGCAGTGAGCTCAACCAACCTTACATTATGGAATGTAGATACAGAAAATAAACCCCCAATAAACGCAAAATGCCAGGGAGTGATACATGTTTTGATGCAAAATAATAAAGCAGGGTGAGGAGATTAAACACAGTAAGTCCTTCCCTTACTAAACTGAACTTTCCTTGGTTTCAGTTACCCGAGGTCAGCCGCAGTTCAGAAATGTCAAATGGAAAATTCCAGATGTAAACAATTCAAAAGTTTTAAATTGTGCACCGTTCTGAGTTGCATGATGAAACCTCAGGCCATCCTGCTCTGTCCCACCTGGACGTGAATCATCTCTTTGTCGAGTGTGTCCTGCCCGTTGGTCACTTAGTAGCCATCTCGATTATCAGATTGGCTGTCCTGGTATCACAGTGCTTGTGTTCAAGTGACCCATATTTTACTCAATAATGGCCCCAAAGCACAAGAGTAGTGATGCTGACAGTTCAGATTTGCCGAGAAGCCATAAAGTTCTTCCTTTAAGGGAAAAGGTAAAAGTTCTCAACTTCATAAGGAAAGAAAGAAAATAATATCCTGAGGTTGCTAAGATCTACAGGAAGAGCAAATCTTCTATCTGGTGAAATTGTGAAGAATGAAAAATAAATGCATGTCACACCTCATACTCTAAAAGTTATGGCCACAGCTCATAAGTGCTTAGTTAAGATGGGAAAAGGTGTGAAATTTGTACAGTAAGATATTTTGAGAGACCACATTCACGTAATGCTTATTACAGTATATTATCATAGTTGTTCTACTTTTTAACTAGTTATTGTTGTTAATCTCTTACTTTGTCTTATTTGTAAGTTAAACTTTGTCATAGGTATGTATGATTTAAGAAAAACATAGTATATATAGGGTCCTGTACTTTCTGCAGTTTTAGGCATCCACTGAGGGTGTTGAAAGGTATCCTCCTTGGATAAGTAGGGACTACTGTAAAGGGATTTGTAGTTCTTTGGGTGGTCTAGGAAGGCAAGTATAAATTAAGACTCTCCTATTTTTTGGTTGTGATAGGTGATCTAGAATATTCATCATACCTTAGATGCTACTGAACGTCTACTAGTTGTCACTGTGTGTGCTTTATGACTCTCCCTTTGAGCACATCTTGGTGACAAGCACTTTCCATACGTTATTTAATCTATTTCCCACTGCTCTTATGAGAGAGCTCTTATGCCTTTTTTAAGTATATGGCGGAGCAAGAGAGGTTAAGTTACTGGCCTAAGTTCCCATGGCTCCTAAGTAGCAGAGCTGTACTCAAATCCAGACTTGAAAGCCCTTTAAAACCCAAGGCTAAGAGTCTAGAGTTAGTCCTTCTCTGGTTCCTGAGGCTCAGAAAGAAAAAGTCCTTGTGGTCAAAACCACTGGTGAAAGGTTAATTAGAAACCATTGGTATGTAAACTATTTATATTGATGACAGACTGCTTTTGTTTCCAGAGAGTGGGTACAGGCACGGGTCTCTCTTCATATGCTAACTAGTTGTACACAAGCTGATAAAGTACTGAGGAAGCCAGCTCTCTTTGTGTCTAGGAATAGCATGGCAAGGTTTGCTCTGCTTTTGATCCGAGTTGTGCTGTAGTGAGTTATTTAACATATGTTTCCTTACACCCCCGTTATTGAGCACATATGCTTTGGCCCACGATCACAAATGCGGGTACAGGTTAAAAGGACACAGAAGTCTTTTTTGGTTGTTGTTTTTGTTCTCTGGAGATGTTCTCTGGAGAGAATGGGGATATCCATTTCAGATGGCCCCTTGGCAATAGTGGGTGGGAGAGACTTTTCTGTTGGACGGTAGTTGGTGTGTGTGTCTTGTTTCACAAAAGAAAAATATGGAGGACCCAATGGAGAGAAAGTGGCTGCTCTGGGTCTGGCCGCTGCTCTTCATATCCATCTGGTTCTGACGTGAATCTTGCTCAGTGAGACTTAGATGATAGGGCAGTGTCTAGTGGATCTTACCAATTGAAGAGAATTACATTGAGGCTGTAATTAATTTTTCAGCTCAGTTACATACTTCTCTTGATAGCCCTAATATTTTCTTTTCCAGATTTCAAAGAGCTTTGGTAATTTTACAGTTAAACCCAGCCTAACTTGGGATGAATCTACTTGTAGGAGATTTCTGGAAGTGTGTATTTCTTTCAGAAAATGCTTAACACAAGACAAACATTTTTGGATGAGAGAGGGAGAGAGACCAGTGTCGCACTGCACTAAAAGTGTGACGTGTACTTTTCAGTCTGGCCTAGCATTTTCCTGTTGAGTCTATCCTATTTAAAGGATTATTCTTAGCTAAGTCAGTTTGTTGACTATATTGAGAGTTCAGTGGCCTTGAGGCCATTGCTTTCCTGAAACCCATAATTCTGCCCTCTGGTTTTGTTCTTATGCTTCAACCTGCATGCTATGGGAAATGGCAGAGGTAGATTCAGAATTGTGTTTACGTTTAACTTCATTCTCTGCCTCTTTTTAAAAAAAAATAATTTATTTTTGGCTGCGTTGGGTCTTCGTTGTTGCACACGGGCTTTGTCTAGTTGCGGCAAGCGGGGGCTCTTCTTTGTTGCGGTGCGCAGGCTTCTCACTGAGGTGGCTTCTCTTGTTGTGGAGCACAGGCTCTAGGCGCGTGGGCTTCAGTCCTTGCTGCATGTGGGCTCAGTAGTTGTGACTGCCGGCTCTAGAGCGCAGGCTCAGTAGTTGCGGTGCACGGGCTTAGTTGCTGCACGGCATATGGGATCTTCCCGTACCAGGCCTCGAACCCGTGTCCCCTGCATTGGCAGGCGGATTCTTAACCACTGCGCCACCAGGGAAGTCCCCATTCTCTGTCTCTTTAAACATATGCTTTTCAAGAGCTTTGGGGAGAACATGGAATCCTAATTTTTTTTTTTTTTTGCGGTACGCGGGCCTCTCATTGTTGTGGCCTCTCCCGTTGTGGAGCACAGGCTCCGGACGCGCAGGCTCAGCGGCCATGGCTCACGGGCCCAGCCGCTCCGCGGCATGTGGGATCTTCCCGGACCGGGGCACGAACCCGTGTCCCCCACATCGGCAGGCGGACTCTCAACCACTGCGCCACCAGGGAAGCCCTGGAATCCTAATTTGACTACTAGTTTAACAGTGATTGTTTCTAGTGATTCTTCAGTGTAAAGAGAAAGATGGGAAGGTTATTTTGGAAATACGTGAATCCAATACTGAGCTCCTGATTTTTGCTTTTATTGCAAGATGTCTGCAGGTCCTCAAGACTCTTGTTCAGAAAACATCCTTTTCCCTGCCCTCCTTTCCTTCCTTTCTCCTTCTCACAATCATTTATTGAACATGAAACTGTGAGGAGATAAAAGCGCATAAGTTTACTTTCTTGAACATGGACTGTTGAGCAGGAGAGACAAAGGAACATGTAACAGTAGTCCAGTGTGACACGCCACACGATGCCATATCACAGGAAAAATGCAAAGGGAGCACAGAGAAGGGAGTGGTTGTTTCGGCTTGTGAGTGTTGAAGATGGTTACCACAGAAAAATGGGCTTTGTAGTATCAGTAGTTTTCCAGACAAAGTAAGGAGGAAGGATCTTGTAAGCAGAGATAATGTCATGAGCAAAGCCATGTTGACATAAATGTGCATGGTCTTTTCATGAGCAATCGATAGAGGAGGGTATCTAACATTTAAATGCATGGAATGAATGGTGGATGATGGCAGATGAGGTTAAAGAAAGTTGGTTGGGTTATATTGTGAAGGATCTAAGTGTTGCAAACCTGTGCTAATCCTCAGTAACACCCATGTTTCACTTAGAACTCTTTTCCATTACCATAGTCAGAATCTGAAGTTAATACTGACTTAAACAGAAAAGAGAATTTATTGGCTTATCTAATGAAAAATCCAAAGATATATCTGCCTTCAGGCACGGCTGGATCCAGGTACCCAGAGGTTGTTGTCATGAATCTGCCCTGTCTCAGCTCTGCTCTGTGCTGTGTTAGTTGAATTCACAGGCTCATCTCTGGTGGACGTGACATTGTTCTTCGCATCTGTAGTCTCTCATCCTTGCATCTGTAGACTCTCATCCTTGCAGCTTAGCAGCCTCCCTGAAAAGCGAGTTTCTTTTTCTAAATGGTTACAATCAGAGTCCTGAGATTGAGTCCAGTTGGATTAACTTGGGTTATATGACCACTGCTGAACACTTTGGCTAGAGAATAGACCACACTGATAGCTAGGTCAGGGTCACACACCTGACTGCAGTAAAATGGGAAATGGAGACTAGATACCGAAACAGTACATTTCCAATACAAATTCTACTCTACCGATTAAAAGGATTGTCTCCTTTGGAAAGACCCTGGAATCCTTTCTTATGCATTTTACCTTCATAACTGTTGTAAGGGGGCCAGTCAGAAGTCTCACCATCCTTTTTGCAAAAATCCCTAGGAAGGATAAGATGTAATAACATTTTCACTGTTGTCTTTTAAAAAACATCGTATTGCATTAGCAGATCATTTTTTTCCCATTCATATTATCCAGTATAGTGTTCCTGAGAACCTGAGAACCTCCTATGTGGGAAGTACTAGAAGTTAGGAACTTACAATGTGCTAAGAGTTATTACACAAAGATGAATTTTACCTTCACAGAACTTACAGCTTGTTAGAGGAGATAAGATTAAGACAAAAATAATAATAATAAATAGTGAAGTGTGAGTCTATATAAAAAACAAAATCAAAATCTATTAGGAAAAGCATATAAATAATACAGTCCATCCATGCCAGTTGCCTTTCAACACTGTGGGTAAAAGCCCCAGAGAGAGCAGAAATTGAGGCATGAATCAGCCTTTTTCATTTGTTTTCAGTTTCCATGTGCCCCTTATGGTGTGAGCATCTCACCAAGTGGGTGTGAATCTAGTTCTTTTATGGTTGTTTTTTTTAAAAAATTAAACATGGTCCTTGAATCCAGGCCAGCTTCCTCAGCTGCTGTTTAACCAAAGAAGTAGCAGTGAAGGGTGATTTTGTGTAAGCTGCCAATAAAAAAATATTGAGGCATCACAATTAAGAAAGAGATTACCTAACTGATCTCTATTTTAAGAAATATTAATTTTCACTTTGCCAAAATACAGCCCTTCTCTGTTTTTCTTTGAATCATCCCTCGTAGTCAAATGCATAAAATAGCTTTCAGCTGAATGAATGATGGTATTTGCATGTCATTGATAGTTTCATCCCATTGAAAGAGAAAGAAACTGAATATTTGGGTTACTTTCTGGATTTAAAAGATTACCATGTTCATTTTCCTGGTGTGAAACATACCTGTATACTCTCATAGAAATACACATTAGATATAATCTTACAGATCCTATTTCAACACTCCCTGCCCTTTTCCTTTGAGCATAAACTTCACTCCTAGGGACTGGTGGGATCAATCTCTACAGCTTCTTTCCTCCTGTTCCCTTTGCCGTCTCTGGCGCATTGCCTGTACCCAGAAGCATATGTCAGAGCTGCAAGAGAGGAGCCATCTCATCTAGTTCACCTGCCTTTTTTTTTTTTTTTTTTTTTACGGGACAGGAAAGTGAGGTTGTTAAGCTTCCTCCAAGTTAATGATCTTCTCTTGATGCAGATCTTCCCTTTGAAGAGTTGTTCATGCACCAGGCTTTTAGGAAAGGGGAAAATTATTTTAATGACCTGGCCTTAGAAATATCCACTATCATCTGTCTTCCTTTTCATCTTTCAACTCCTTTTCAAATTCATGGTCAGGAATGACGGTAAAATCTCTTGGGGAACAAGAACAGCCCTGTAAAGGAGCTGACCTGGGCTGACATCTCCTACCAGCCGTATTGGGTTTTGCCAGGGTTATTTTTTCCCTTGGCTGTCTAATTTCTCCCTAATTGCAGGGCCATATGGTGCCTTGTCCCCCATGTGGAGAGTTGGCATTTCCCCTTCAATCTCTGTCCTTCCTGCTGCACAAATTACCTGCCATGGTGATGGGGTTGCTTCTGCACCTTAAAAATCAGAGCTGAATGCTCCTTTCAATGGTCTAGATTGGTGACCAGCAATGAAAAACTATACAAGAAATAGTGAAATGAGGTTGAGTTTCGGAGGCAATCAGATTTGGGTTCCAATTCTGGCTCACTCTTGCTGTCATTGTCATCATTCTCACTGACATCACAGTGAACATTTGTGGCAGGCACTGTGGTCTTATTTCCTGGTCTCATTTACTTGTCACCTTAGCTTTCGTGGAACTGAGGCTTGGAATGGTTATTGAGACACTTGCCCACATAACATGGTTTGGGCAAGTTTCAGACTCTGGTCCTTCTCTTTCCAAATCCCACACTCTTAACCAACAGTTCCTTTTAATGCTAAAATATTATCTAATATTAAATTGTGCTTTTATCCTGTATTCTGTGTCATAACATTATCTGGAAATAGGACCATTAGTGATCATTTTTTGAAAAAATATCCTGTTAGCATTTACACAAGTGATAAAAGCTTTCACAAGCAATCTTAGATAGTAGTGGCCAATCTCAGATTAGATGGATTTTATAGGTGGGATGATTTCACAAGACTTTGTAGACTTAATTTTCAAGGCTTCCACCTTGCATTGAATTAGATCAAGAAACCATCTTAACCACGAGGATAGTTCCTTGTTCAAATGTGCAGAACATGTTTTGATGGGGGTGATCTGTTTGGAGTTGTCGCTTGTGGGAATATTTGGTCTCATTAAAAGCACTTGGTAAAATCCTGCTTGTTCCTATTCTCAGGGGGTAATCAAAGTCTTTGAATTCTGGAAACTGATTTTGAAGGGAGGATGGAGCAATGACAGTTTTTCAATAATTTGGGTGTTCTGTGACATTTTGAAGCTGTGTTTTGGAAGGTGTCCATATTTTGTGATAGTGAAAACACTAAAGTAATGATTGCAGTGTTTTTCAAAACTAGGTCCAAAAATGAAAATAATGGCTAAAGTCTAAGCTTCTTTCTAAGTATACACAGAGCAAAAGTTACCATCAACTTACCATATACTCCCTGAATATTTAATGGTGTGGTAAGAAATGAGGAAAACATTATTGTCATACTGTGAAGTCCCTGGAGACAGTGATCATGCCTCATCTATCTTTGTTTCTCCAGTGTCTGTACCCCGTAGGTGCTTAATAAATGTTCAACTGAATTAAATCCACTAATTAGAGATGAAAAAGTCACCCAGTATTTGGAGGAGGCACAAAACAAGGCCATTCCTACACATCATAGATCAGTCAGTCAAAAGATAAGTATTGCATTCCTTTCGTGGTCCAGGAGCTGTTCTAAATGCCAGGGTTGGGAGTGGGTATTATAGAAGACACCCCCCCCCACCCCAAAAAAGCTTACTTTTGGTGAAAGGAGACAGAAATTTTAAAAGTTAACAATTCCTTGTGCTATCAAGTGCTACAAAGAAGAAAGCATGGAGCATGTGCTGGAGACACTGGGAGAGAGAGAAGGGTCCTGGTGAACCTGGGTGGTCACAGAAGGCTCCCTAAGGTGGTGCCATTTGAGGGAAGACTTGACCAATGAGGAAGAGGCAGCCATGCAGGGATATGTGGGGAAGATCATTATGCAAAGAAACGGGGGAGAGAGCTCAAGGTGGCTTAAACAGGGTAAGAGTGCATTGTGTTTCTCCCTCACATTAGCAATGCAGAGGTGAGTGACCTAGAGCTGATAACGCAGCTTGATGGTTGCCGGGATTCACATTCCTTCTGAGTTCTTGATTTGCCCTCCTCAGCTTTTGGTTTCTTCTGTCTTGATGCTTTGCATTTTTTCAACCTCGCGCTCCAAAATGGCTATCCAACCCGAGCTGCCGTATTTGTACTACAGCCGGTCTGACCCAGGAAGCACTAAAGGGAGATGCGCCTTCTTGATTTCAGGTCTTTTCCTGAAAGTTGCCCATAGTATTAATGTTTCTGCTTAGATTTTATTGGCTAGAATGTAGTTCTCTATCTAAATCTAGCCACAAGGCAGTCTAGAAGTGTAGTCTCTATTCTAAGACACCATGTGGCCATGAGAAATTGGGAGTTTTGTTACCTAGGAAGAATGGGAGATGGATGTTGGAGATCAAGTAGTGATCCCTGCCACAAACAGCAAGCGCGAAAGCTTTTCCATGTTCAAAGCCACTGTGGCTGGGAATTAGTGGAAAGAGAGTGGAGGCAGATGGGGTTAGACAGGAAAGCAGGAGTGAGATCATACAGGACTATTAGGCTATTGCTAAGAGCTTAAAAATTTTTTTTGTTCTCAGTGGGAAACCATTGGAGTAGGAGGTGAGATGATTGGATTTAGGTTCTAGAAGGTGTAGTTTGACTACTATGGAAAATGAACTGTAGGAGGGCAAGTTCCCATAAATCTGCAAATCCTCTGTAGGAACAGAGACATGTGATAGGAGGATTTGCAGATTTATGGGAATTAATGGTGGTGGTGGGTTATACTAGAGCTGTTGGCAGTTGAAAGAGCCAGAAGAGGTCAGGTTTAGAGTACATGTTGGAGGTGGGTGTAAAAGAAGGAAAGTAGTAATAGCTAATTATTTACTGAAAACTTGTAATGCACTGTGCACCAACTGAAACCCTTTAGTATATCGACTCACTCATTTAATCCTCGCAGTAACTCTGTGCTATAGGCGGTATTTATGCTCATTTTACAGATAAGAACCCTGAAGTATGGGTAGGTCAGGTAACTTGCCCAAGGTCATTTGGCTGGAAGCTGGAGGAGCCAGGATTCAAGCCTGGCAATCTGGCCCCAGGACATCTGCTCTTAACGCTGCTGTCTACCACCTGAGGATGATGCCTGAGTGCTTCCCCCCATCCATGGGGTACACTGTGGTTCCTTTATTGAGACGGATGGGGAATTTGGGGCTGGAGAGCAAATCTATAGTAGTTTAGTTTGGGCCATGTTAATTTTAGTAAGATTATTAATAACTTTTACTTTGGAAATAGTTTGACTCACATGAAGCTGCAAACATAGCAGAGAGTTTTGTGTACCCTTCCCCCAGCTTCCTCCAATAATAATTTCTTAGGCATGTGCTGTATTAATTCTGAGATGATGTCTTAGAGATCCAAGTGGAGATTTCACGTGATAGGCAAGTTAGATAATAGGCAAGTCTGCAGAGTTCAGACTGCAACTCCAGCTATAAATTTGAGATTCATCAGTATGTAGATGGAGAACCATGGGTCTGGATTGGATCAGTTAGAGTTGATTTTCCCAGAGGTTTTAGTGTGCCCTAAGAGGGTTTAGTGTAAGAGGAGAGATTTAGCTTAGACTTGGAACCTGCTTACTAATGGTAAGAGGTACCCTTGATTGCACTGTGTGTCGGGCACTTAGTTAAGTACTTCACATGGATTATGTCGTTCACTTCTCTTGGCAACTCGAAGGCATGGCGATTATTGTCCTTGTTTCTTAGATGGGCAAATAGAAGCTTATGGGAACTGTAGAGAGTAACATGGCCAGTAGAGATTCCAGCAGTGGGCTGTCTCCAAACCTGTATTTTTAACCTCCGTGCCATACCATTTGGAGGAGTTTTATGATGAAGGGAGAAATCAAGATCAGTCCTAGCACTTGCCTAATTCAACAACATGGGTGAATTCGTAACAGGTATTCAGAAAGTGAAATTCAAGGTAGCACTCTGAGCACTGAAGTATACCCTTCTTTATTTTAACCTTGAATATTGATTATGGGATAATTTTCCTTCAGGTGCTCCCTTTGTCTTTGTTCTGTGCAAGGTACTGCTTCATTCATTCATTCAGCAAACATTTATGGAACAACTAATATGAGCTAGGAACTCTTCTAGGTCTAAAGGTAATACTTAAGCAGGTGGGTATGGAGAAGACATATAACGTCGTTTAAGAGATTACAAATGTGTAGGTGGGAGTTGGTCAAACTCAGTTAATGATGGAAAAGGGAACAGGAAAGGCCTTAACTGAACAAGTATAGGAAAGCATTACTACAGAAGTTACATGCTGTGTGTATAGTGTAACTACCTATTAATTGTATCTACGTATGTGTTATATGTGTGTATACGTACGTATGTTTTGTGTTTTATGTATGTATGTATATGTTTCATATGTATGTATATATGTTTAAAATATTTAAAACCTACTCCTAGGTGTATACTCAAAATATTGAAAACAGACGTTCAAACAAAAACTTGTACGTGAATGTTCATGGTAGCACGCTCTTCATAATAGCCAAAAGGTGGAAACAACCCAGGATATCTACTTATCCATCAACTGATAAGTAGATAAAAATGTCGTATATCCATATAACAGAATATTATTCAGGCATGAAAAGGAATGAATTACTGACACATGCTACAATATAAATGAACCTTGAAAACTTTATGCTCAGTGCAAGAAGCTGGACACAAAAGGCCTCATATTGTATGGTTCCATTTATATGCAGTGTCCAGGACAGGCAAATCCATAGTAGTTACCGGGAGCCGGGGTGGAGGGGAATAGGAGTGAATGCTTAATGGGGATGGAGTTTCCATTTGAGGCAATGAAAGTGTTTTGGAACCAGATAATGAAGATGGTTGCACAGCATTGTGAACGTACTAAATGCCAGTACATTTATACAGTGTAGAACGGTTTGAATGGTGGATCGTATGTTTTTTCTCTTTTACCTCTATAAAAAAAAGTATTCACAACCTTTCACTTTTAAAATGGGAACAGATATCCCAGGATTTCTTTTTTATTTTTAGAACAGAAAACATTTCTAATTAGATATTAATTAATGGCAATATTTTGAATAGCTGAAAGTAACGTATCAGCACAGTGATGAATTTTTACCTTGGGAAGAAGGAAAAGAAACGAGTTGACATTTGCTGTATGTATTTCCTCTTTTTTTCGGCCCTGTGTGAAATGTTTAACTAGATTATCAAATTTAAATAGCTCTTTGTGGTGGGGGGCATTTTCTCTCTGTTACAGGTTCAGAAATTGTGTTGCAGGTGTTCTGTAACCTGTCCACTCTCTCACACAGAGAGGTGCAGTCTCTGTGAGTGCCAGGGTCCTTAGGTGTTCCACTCCATGGGGACAGGCACTCCCCTCTCCTTGTTCATCCACAGTGACCTCAGGCCCCGGCCCCTGACCCCACAGGCACATATATGTCGAGTCTGGTCAGTGAATGGACATGGGCTTCAGCTACATAACGCAGCTCTGTGTTTGATGATGATTGCACCACTTTGAAAAACATCAGTCCTGAGGAAACAGATGAATTTTGCACCATTAGATGAATCTCTATTGACTGATGTGGAATAAAAGTGAAGCGCAAATGTGGTATTTCTGGTAGTTTAAAAAGTCTAAGTTTCAAGTCACACTTTTTAAGGTTTCACTTCTTCCTGATGTAAATGATAGAAGTGGAGCAAGAAGGAATTAATAAGCAGTTTAGAATTAATTTATTGTCCTCTTCAGTTTTTGGTATTCTTTTCAGTTAACTGAAAAAGTCAGTCTATAAAATTAACTTTAGGTAAAGGTCAGTATCCTGTACTTTTTGTGAACTTGCCTGTTGGTACCTATCATCTCTCTGATATATAATTGACTTTGAAAACAATATTGCAGATATGTAGATATGAGGCGTTGCTTAGTGTCTTCATGCTACCATCCCCAGCTCAGGTGGCTGTGGAAATACTGGGACTGCTGGCTGGGACTTGACTTCCTTGGATGAGGGCTGCTGGGGTGACCAAGGAGTGGTTACTTTTTGTCTGCAGGTTCAGCCTAAAAGCAATGATTTAGGACCGCTGTTTGAGAAATCAAGAAAATACCAGAGGAAGAGAAAATGTGTGACTGTTGGGCTTCCTGAAACACAATGGCCACTGTCAATGGTTGAAGCCTGCATTCTTGCCTTTATGCATGTGTTTCAGGCCTGGAATTAAGGACCGGATACTCCTTTTTTTCCTTTCTCACTTCTGCCTGCTGGTGGCCTTTACAATTCCCGGGAAATGCTAGGGCTGAACACCTGTGGCTTTGATGGCCATTTGATTTTTTAACCTTTAGAGGATTGTGGGACTATTTAATCACCTGATTGCTCACATCGGCAGTTGAGAGCACTCCCCTCACAGCACTGAAAAAGTCAGGTCTGTAAAAGGTAGCCTAGAGATTCCCCTCTTGGCTGTTTTACTTATTTAAAGTGATGCTGAGGTGGGTTAAATGCGGGGTCCCGCATGCAAGAGGGGGTTAGGCTCTTCAGTTGGTGAGCTGTTGCGGGTATATGCAGTGAGTTATTAGAGTTATTGAACTGTGTTTCCATAAAGAGGAGAGTTTCATTATCAAATTCTTGTTTGAATACTGTCATAATAGCAGCTGTAGCACATAGGACCTAATTTGCATGCAGATAAGGAATTCTGGACAGCTCGGTAGCATAATTACTGCATAACATACGTTGCTAGTGTCCCAGAGGTATGCTCCGGGGACCCATCTCCCTGACTTTGTAAGTTTCAAATGATAGACAAGCAAGAAGTAGCCATTTCAGTGGCTCCCTATTTGTTTTACAGGCAGTAGCCTCCCAAGTTACCCTAAGTTGAGCAGCCTTTTTGGCATAATACGGTAGCGGTGTCAACAACACCTTCACAGCGAACTGAGTCTCAGGAGGGCAGGAACAAAAAAAGAAACAATCAAATATCCCATCCTGTCATTGGAGTGAAAAGCATAATAGATATTACTGACTTGAAGGTCTAATGAATTAGGGCAATGTAAAATTATGATGAAAATGGGGACTATAAGACTAATTGTTTGAAAATCTAACCATATGTAACAGAAGATTCTTTGTTGCTTTTGCAAAGATCAGGAAGCCTTTTTTCTACGCACATTGTCTAAAAACTGCCCTCTCTCTCGGTGGCTCTGATTCAGTGAAGTCACTGAGGTTCCCAGGGGAATGAGCATCGTGAGGATAGGAAACTGTTTGCATCCCTTACGCTAGGCATGGTGATTAAACATAGTAGGTGCTCAGTAAATACTTATAGAATGAAGAACTGTATTCTCTGGCTATCATCAAAAAGTCTACACATAACAATTGTTGGAGGGGATGTGAAGAAAAAGGTACCCTCGTACACTGTTAGTGGGAATGTAAATTGGTGCAGCCGCTATGGAAAACAGAATGGAGATTCCTCAAAAAACTGAAAATAGAGGCAGCATAAGATACAGCAGTTCCATTCCTGGGTATATATCCGGTTAAAAGAAAACACTGATTTGAAAGGATTCGTGTACCCCAGTGTTCATCAACGGGTAATTGGCTTAAGACCCATGGTATATATATACAATGGAATATTACTCAGCCATAAAAAAGAATAAAATATACCGTTTGCAGCAATTTGGACAGACCTAGAGAAATAATGCTTAGTGAAATAAGTCAGACAAAGACAGACACTGAATTATATCACTTATATGTGGAATCTAAAAAAATAACACATTGAATGTATATGCAAAACAGAAACAGGCTCACAGGTATAGAAAACAAACAAACTTGTGGTTACCAAAGGGAGAGGGGAAGCGGGGAGGGACAAATTAGGGGTATGGGATTAACAGGTACAAACCACTGTATGTAATAGTAGGTAAATAGACAAGCAACAAGGGTATACTGTAAACCATAGGGAATTATACCTATTATCTTGTAATAACCTATAATGGAGTATAATCTGCAAAAATACTGAATAACTATTCTGTATACCTGAAACTAACCTAATATTGTCAATCAACTATACTTCAGTTAAAAAAAAAGAATTGGATTCTCATCATTGAACCTGAGGATGTTAAGAATTAGGCACATTCTTACTATATTACCGGTAAGATAATGTTTTGGTTCTCATTTTGCTTTTTAGTAAATTTTCACAAATCATAGGATCTTTGTATCTGTGATTGGAAACCTCCATGATATTAATCTCAAAAGATAATACCATGGAGCACATATGGTTATTCCAGACAATAGTACATGTTTTATCATTTTAATATATAAAATAAACAACAAGGGATTTACTGTATAGCACAGGGAACTATATTCAGTATCTTGTAATAATCTACAATGGAAAAAATCTGGAAAAGAATATATATGTGTGTATATATATAATATGTGTATGTATATATATTAAACTGAATCACTTTGCTGTACACCTGAAACTAACACAATATTGTAAATCAACTATAGTTCAATAAAGAACAAAGACACCATTTTATTTTACCTTTCTCCAAGTTACTCTAGTGGACTTAAAAACTCAGTATTTTTTTTTTAACATCTTTATTGGAGTATAATTGCTTTACAATGGTGTGTCAGTTTCTGCTTTATAACAAGGTGAATCAGCTGTACATATACATATGTCCCCATATCCCCTCCCTCTTGCGTCTCCCTCCCGCCCTCCCTATCCCACCCCTCTAGGTGGTCACAAAGCACCGATCTGATCTCCCTGTGCTATGTGGCTGCTTCCATGGACATATATACACTACCAAATGAAAACTCAGTATTCTTAAACTTAGTATTTACATTTCTCAGATTACTGCTGATCCTTTACTGAAAATGAAATCTTTAGGTATCATGAATTTATCTTAGTTCTCTAAATTTTAAAAGCATTCCAAACATCAGCCATTTATTTCTCTGCAGATTATCTCAGTATAGCAGATAATACGCTTGGTCATAAAAACTCTAAGGGGAAGAAGGGAAACAAAACTACTGACTGTCAGTTGGAGTTTGTGAGACTCTCAGTTGGAGCTGCCTGTTTGAGGAAGGCGTTCTGTTCTGCACGCATTGGAATTTCCCCGGGAAGCTTGTCTACAAATGATGCAGCTTTGACGTCAGGGCAGAGGGGGATGGCTGCATCTGGGGAACATGTTGATTGATAGTTGTGAGCTGGAAAGGGACCACCGACTCATTCTAGGGAGATGAGAATGTTTAAAATTTGAGTCTAGAAATGCAGCTCTAAGTACGTGTTTAAAATTCTGGCAGAGGGAGGTGGAACAGAGGGGAGCGGAGAATAATTTCTAGTGAACAGCACAAATGAACCTCTATTTTAAAGTAATTGTTTCTAGAAGACATATGTGAGGCTGCACCTCCAAGCCCCGTGGTCTTGAGTGCTTGATCTGAAGGGCACGGTTTGCAGATTATTAATGGGCTGGGCTGGGAGCTTTGCCGGTTTTCCTATTACATTTTTCTGGATCACAGCCAAAGCCTTGTGGGTGAGCTCTGACCTCCAGAGAGAGCCCCATGGAGCTGAGAGAGTTAGAATGTGAGTGACCGCAAGGAACTCTGCCTGGCCTGACTGATCAGATACCCACCTGGCGTGATCTGTTGTTTGGCTCATCGTCTTGGTTCTGTAGTGAGGACTACACACTTGCTTATTGCTCACTTGTCTTCACACTCACACACAGGCCAGGGGAGCAGGACGTGTTGACACCTTGTGGAGCATGCTGCATTTGCTCAGTTTTTCTCTGTCCCTGTTTTACCTGATCCCACTCGGTTCTAGCATGGTCAGTCTGGAGCTAAACGATGCCCTGAAACACCTCAGCATTTATTTGCTCTGGAAATTGGTCAAAAAACCACTACGTGCCTGTCCCTTTCTCTAAGCAAGAACAGAATGATAGAACTAGGGGCTCACATTCATCAAATTCTGTGAAGTGCCAAGCCCTGTGCATGTAGAATGTTCTTTCTGTTATATCAGAATTTTCAGAGCAATTCTCTGAGCCCATGATGAGAAATGAGCACTTCTGCCTTACTGTGGCCCTTTGTTTGTGTTCATAATTATGGAGTCTATAAGAGACTCCATTTTTTCCAGATAGAACATGTCAGAATTTTTCCATTGGGTAGTATGTATTTTCATTGTATACCAAGGCTCATGGTTTGAGAGTATAGGTTACAATTTTAGTTGTATAAGATTTCTGTGGAATTACAGAACTGTCCTAAAGACCAAAACCAACTTTCCTTTCTTCTTTCCCTCCCTCTTTCCTTTCCTTCCTCATTCTTTCTATTCTTCCCTTTTTCCTTCCTTCTCTCCTCTTTGCCGTCCGTCCGTCCCTCCCTCCCTCCCTCCCTCCCTCTCTCAAAGTTTCATTGAGCATTTGCTTTGTAACAGCCTCTGGAGTAACTTGAGGGCTGTGTTTTATGTGATCTCGAAATTTGAATTTCTGTTTGGTGTCAGGAATAAGAGGATCATTGACTTTTCTGTACTGAGATCTCCCAGGATGTGCACTCTGGAAATATATATGGTTGTCCAAATGACAGAAAATCATGAAAGGGATATTTTCACCCTGGTGGCTAATTTGTGATTGCGTATTAGTTCTCGCCACTATTTCCAGTTCTTGCTGGCACTGAAAGAAGAATCCTTTCTTAGAATGCTTAGGCAGTTGAGTTTTATGAGTTCATTTTCAAGCACAAAAGGCAAACAAAATAGTTTAAGGTCAAGATTTGCCTTGAAATGTTCTTACTTGGTGACCTGTCTAACACGCCATGGGGCAGGATGCTTGCTTTGAGATGCACGTGGAGCAGAGCCCAGTGGGAGAGCAGCCTTTCTTCTCCTGGTCACTTGAAGACAGAAGTTCATGTAAATGGAGTAACAAGAGCACTCTACCTTGCTTTTCTCTCTTGTGTTTTTCTTTTCTTTTCCCTCCCTCCCTCCTTCCCTCCCTTCCTCCCTTTTTATCTGATGTCACTCATTAAGTTTGCCCACATCAAATGACATTTATAGTGATTGCCCTCTAACGCTCTCTTAGACCTGCACAGTGTGTAGACTAGAGCATTGTCTCATTCAACATTCCTAGCATCTGAAGTAGACTTTTCTACTCTTAAGATGAAATGGCACCCATATGACCCAGCAATCCCACTACTGGACATATACCCAGAAAGACACATGCACTATTTACAATAGCCAGGTCATGGAAGCAACCTAAATGCCCATCGACAGACGAATGGGTAGAGAAGATGTGGTACATATATACAATGGAATATTAGCCATAAAAAGGAATGAAATTGGGTCATTTGTAGAGACGTGGATGGACCTGGAGACTGTCATACAGAGTGAAATAAGTCAGAAAGAGAAAAACAAATATTGTATATTAACACACGTATGTGGAATCTAGAAAAATGGTACAGATGAACGGGTTTGCAAGGCAGAAATAGAGACACAGATGTAGAGAACAAACGTATGGACACCAAGGGGGGGAAGTAGGGGGTGGGGGGCTGGTGGTGGGATGAATTGGGAGATTGAGATTGACATATATACACTAATATGTATAAAGTAGATAACTAATAAGAACCTGCTGTGTAAAAAAAATAAGTTAAAGTAAGTTAATAAGTTAACTTACATTTACATTTATTACATTAAAATAAGTTAAATTAAAATAAATAAGTTAAATTTAAAAAATAGATACAAAAGAAAAAAAGATGAAACGGCGGGCATACAGTGGTTCAACAACAGTTTGTTTAGTGACTCTTATGGACTAGCAAACATTCTGAGCAACTACCTATGCTTCATTGACTGATTGCAGTGTAAAAGACTTCTTAGTAGACATGGTATGTGTGCCCAGACCCTATAGTTAGCACCAGGGCATTGACATGCTAGTTGAAGAAATAGGTAAACAGATCCTTTCTCTGGAGAGTGATAAGTCCTGTGGTGTGGAGAAGGACTGGAAGCTCTGAGAATCCACAGTAATGATACCCAGCCCAGTCTTTCTGTAACGGGCAAGGTTTCCTGGAGGAAGCGATGTCTGCGCTGAGCCTTCTACCAAGAGAATATGTGAGGGTCCAGTACAAATTGATGGCGTTTAAGTGTTGTATGAGAGAGGAATGGCAGGCCTAAGGTCTCCAAGTGTAGACAGTCACGATAGGTGCCACATTCAGAAATGAACAAGACTGCTCTGCCTGTGGAGCATGTGCCTGGTTGTGAGGCGCCAGGAGTGCCAAAACTGAGATCCTGAGTGCTGACAGATATGACCAGAGAAGAAAGCACGAGCAGGTCATGGAAAAGCTTCCAAGAGCTCTACAAAAATTGAGTTTTATTTTGTAGACTTTGGGAAGCCGTTGGAGGACTTCAAACTGGTGAATAATGTAATTAGATTCAAATTGGCTGTTGTTGTCTTCTGAGTCTAGAAGGGATAATCTCTCTCATAACTCATTGTGAGAGTTCATCCTAAACTTAGCTTTATGTGGTGGGAGTGGGGGTAGAATAAGGATCATTTCTTGATACTGAGTTCCTCTGAAACCATGAGTAAGCTGCCTAGGGGGTTAGGGACAGTGGTACTCAAATTTTGCCAGCCTGTGTTGGTGTTTCTCAAAGTGTGCGCCAAGGAACACTAGTCCTGTGAAATGCCCACTGAAGAAAGAATTGGGGAAACACAGCATAGCGTGCCCTTTTTGGGAACTCTCAATGAGCATCTTAAGGGCTTTGAAGAAGTCTTGCAGTAGAGAATTCTGTTAAATTGGATTAAACCTGGTGCTTTCCAAAATCGTTGGACTGAGATCTCTTTATTGCTGAAAATCTGTTAACATTTGCAGGCCATGCTGTGGGAGAAATCATTGTTCTTTTTTTTTTTAACATCTTTATTGGAGTATAATTGCTTTACAATGGTGTGTTAGTTTCTGCTTTATAACAAAGTGAATCAGCTATATGTACACATATACCCCCATGTCTCCTCCCTCTTGCGTCTCCCTCCCACCCTCCCTATCCCACCCCTCTAGGTGGTCACAAAGCGCGGAGCTGATCTCCATGTGCTATGCGGCTGCTTCCCACTAGCTATCTGTTTTACATTTGGTAGTGTATATATGTCAACGCTACTCTTTCCCTTCGTCCCAGCTTACCCTTTCCCCTCCCCGTGTCCTCAAGTCCATTCTCTACGTCTGCGTCTTTATTCCTGTCCTGCCCCTAGGTTCATCAGAACATTTTTGTTTTTTTTAGATTCCATATATATGTGTTAGCATATCGTATTTGTTTTTCTCTTTCTGACTTCACTCTGTATGACAGACTCTAGGTCCATCCACCTCACTACAAATTTCGTTTCCTTTTATAGCTGAGTAATATTCCATTGTATATATATGCCACATCTTCTTTATCTATTCATCTGTCAATGGACATTTAGGTTGCTTCCATGTCCTGGCTCTTGTAAATAGAGCTGCAGTGAACACTGTGGTACAAGACTCTTTGAATTATGGTTTTCTCAGGGTATATGCCCAGTAGTGGGATTGCTGGGTCGTATGGTAGTTCTATTTTTAGTTTTTTAACGAACCTCCATACTGTTCTCCATAGTGGCTGTATCAATTTACATTCCCACCAACAGTGCAAGAGGGTTCCCTTTTCTCCACACCCTCTCCAGCATTTACTGTTTGTAGATTTTTTGATGATGGCCATTCTGACTGGTGTGAGGTGATACCTCATTGTAGTTTTGATTTGCATTTCTCTAATGGAAATCATTGTTCTTAATGATGAACGTTGAAGGACGAATGAAACTCTGTGATAGTATGTTCTCTTGATTGCTACGTCTCTGTAGAGATAAGGGGGTTCAGGAGCCCACTGCTACCTTACACTAATGTAGCTATAAAGAACCACAATGGGAATGGTAGAGAAACACATCTCGGACACATTAAATCCTATTGAACTAAGCAATAAGCTTAATAGCCATTACAAGTTTTTTTAAATAACAAAACATTGGCTTATGCTTTAGCAGATAAACGGTGGCTTCTCTGTAAAAACGAGAAGTTTTAGAACTGTTAGTTTGTGATGACTTTGTATTGCATTTCACCATTTTGCAGTTTAAAATGATACCTTGACTCTTCATTAAGCTCTTGTGCCTTAAATTACTCTTTAACATATGGTAAGAGGTATATAATATTTATCATAATCTAACAACCACCAAATAGGAAGCTAAATCACTCAGGAACTGAGGTATGCATATTTACATTAAAACAGTGAATTTTCATCATTCATGAATGTTCATTGTACTTTGTATTTACTCAGTAAGTAGTCCAGGACTCCAGTCAGTATTTTCTGAAATCTATATTTCACAAACTAATGGTGTGTCAGCATACATATTTAAATATTTATTAAACTAGCTCTAAACATGTGTTGTACTTGCTCCTAAATCGTGGGCTATTGATACTTTTAAGGCAACATTCCCTTCTAATGTCCTTCCAGCAATATATCTTGAAGGCTGGTTGTTGAACATAGAGATATATGGCAGTAGGTTTTTCTGTTTTGCTGTAACTGTTAGGTCAGAATTTTATTGCTTCTGGCTAAATGCCACAGAAAGACTTTTACTGTTAAAATCAGCTCTGTCTTCAGCGTAATATCTGTATTAAAGTGTAAGTGGGGCGTATCTCAAGCATTGATCTTTTATCAAGCCTAGGTTAATAAAGTGGTAAAGTGATCCTTCTGTTTGAAGTGTCTTCCACTCTCCGTGGTAGATGTTACATCACATGTCTTGGGTTTTATAATGGAGCTTGCACTGATTATCAGCAGCAAGATTCTGGATGGAATGATAAAATCATTCTCTTTCTTTTATGAATTTATGGAGTCTCATAAGTTGGTGTCATAATGGTTTGCTCTCCACTGAGTTGACTAAAATCTTTGCCAAAACAGACTTGGTGGTCTTAAATTTTGGGAAAGGTATTAAACTGAGGTAGTTAGTTAGCTCCTTCTGTTACCACCGTGCTTCACCCGCCACGAGAGGCTTCTGAAAGGAAGTTTGGCAGATGATAATAAGACATCTTAATAAACACTGTTCATGCTTAGAAGATGGGTAGTCAGCTGTGGTGGCCGATTCCCCTGGGACTAATTCTTTTTGCATTTTAGCTGTTAATGTATTGGAAATCAGCGAGTCAAGCCACAGAAGTTTCCATTTTGAAAATGTTGTGTGGTATAATGCCATTTTTTAAAAGGTGAAAAATCAATTCTTTTGCTAGCTTACTTTTCTTTAAAAGAGCACTCATTATGTGTCAGACACTGGCAAAGTATTTTATGTACATTATCTCAGTGTAACCTAACAATATCTCTGGGAACTAGGCCCTATTATTAATCTCATTTACAGATGGGGAAGCTGAAGTTCAGAAATATCAATGAATTTTGCCTAGGGTCACCGTTAAGTGGCTTACCTGGGTTTAAATACGAATCTTTCCAGTGCCCAAGTTCTTAACTGTGTTAATTAATGTCTCCCAAGTAAGTGCTTAGGAACTTATTTTTTCCCTTATGGTTGATCCAGTCTCCAGTGAATTCTCTTTGGGTTATCCATTGCTATGTCACAAATCACTCCAAAACTTGGTGGCTTAAAAACAATAACAAGCATTTATTTTGTTTGTGAACCTGTAGTTAGACTTGAGCTCAGTGGGGTGTCTTGTGTCTGTTCCACTGAGAGAAGGCTGGGTGGTTCAAGTGAATTTAGAGGGCTTACTTCTTGTAGCTGCAGGGTTGTGTGGGCTATTGACCGGGAGCCCAGCTGGGACTGTTGCATGGGAACTTCAGCTCCTCCGTGTGGGTCTCTCCAGCTCCCTTCTAGCATGGCTGTTGTGTTCAAAGAGCCAATCAGCAGGTCTAAGAGACCACTTCAGAATTCTTCTGGTCAGCCTCGGGAATAACACAGCATCATTTCCTCCATATTTTGTTGGTCAGGCAAGTTGCTAAGCAGATCCAAAGTCAAAGGGAGGAGAATTGGACTCCATGTTTTAATGGGTGGGATTACTAGCTCTTTTCCCTTATCACAGTCGATAACTTCAATAACTATAGTATCCTCTTAACTATGGTTCCTCTTCCTATTCTTGTCCATCACAGAGTTTATTCTCAACCCAATAGACAGAGTGACCTATTTAAAATCATAGTCTGTGAAACCTCTTGACTCTAGTCTGGTAAAAACCCTCTAATTGCTTCCCTTCTTCTTTGGAGTAAGAACCAAAATCCTTGTGGTGACGTCCATCTCCCTGCATTATCAAATCTTCATTATCTCTCTGCTCTCATGTTTTTCTGTTTTTTCGTGTTTTTTGCGGTACGCGGGCCTCTCACTGCTGTGGCCTCTCCCGTCGCGGAGCACAGGCTCCAGACACGCAGGCTCAGAGGCCATGGCTCCGCGGCATGTGGGATCTTCCTGGACCGGGGCACGAACCCATGTCCCCTGCATCGGCAGGCGGACTCTCAACCGCTGCGCCACCAGGGAAGCCCTGCTCTCATGTTTGACTGTCTCTGTTCCATGTTCTCATCCAAACCCCAGGCATGTTCCTGCCTCAGGGCATTTGTATTTGGTGTTGCATGCTGTGTGCCTAGAATGCTTTTCCAGGTTTTCTGTATAACTCCCATCTTTCCTTCCTTTAGATCTCTGTGCACATTTTACCTTCTCAGTGAGACATCCCCTGACCAAGAGAACATTGTAATTCCATTTTCACATTCCGCAATTTCCTATCACTCTTATTCTACTTTTTCTCCCTTACACTGAGTGTTATATGACGTATTTATTAGCTTAGTTATTGTGTATCTCCACTCATTAGAATGTAAACTCGATGAGGACAGAGACTTTGGTTTATTTTGTTGCTGTATCCCAGTACCTTGCACAATATCTGGCACATAGTAGGTGTTAAGTAAATATTTGTCAAACGCACAAGGGAACTTGATTTCAACACAGATTTAAATTTTTCATGGCATTGATGTTTATGAAATATTTTAATTTATGAATATAACTTCATGTCTCATCATGCTGTGGGGTTAAACCTCATTTAACAGCAGCCATTTAGAATTCCAAGTCTTATCAAGGAGAACCACGATGAGATCGCTACTAACTCCCATCTCCTCCTACCTTGTCTTTTTGGCAGCATTCATGTCTTGTAAAGTTATCTGAGCTCCAATGTACCTTTCTTTCAATAAATAATTGTGCGACTACTGCATGCCCAGTCCATGCTAATCACTGAGGATATAGTGGGACAGGCATAACCCTAGTCCTTACAGTGTTAACATCATGGTGAAAGAGAAAGGTAATAAATAATTGTACAGATACACAAAGTCATTACAGATTCTGAAAAGCAGTATGAATGAAATATGCAGTGGTGTATGAGGGAGAATTAGAGAGGATTTGCTTTAGATATAGTCAGGGAGGCTTTGGGTATAAGGGGGTCTTTAGGCTGAAACCTAGGTAATGGCTTCTGGTTAGTGTTTTTTTCTGTGGGGGTGGGGCTGCATTGGGCCTTCATTGCTGTGCGCAGGCTTTGTCTAGTTGCCACGAGCAGGGACTGCTCTTTGTTGCAGTGTGTTGGCATCTCATTGTGGTGGCTTCTCTTGTTGCGGAGCACGGGCTCTAGGCGCATGGGCTTCAGGAGTTGTGGCACGCGTGCTCAGTAGTTGTGGCTCACGGGCTGTAGAACGCAGGCTCGATAGTTGTGGTGCACAGGCTTAGTTGCTCCGCGGCATGTGGGATCTTCGCAGACCACGGCTCAAACCCTTGTCCCCTGCATTGGCAGGTGGATTCTTAACCACTGTGCCACCAGGGAAGCCCTTCTGGTTAATTTTAAGCTACTCACTAGAGGGATACGTTCATTCAGCTAATGTGTATTCAGCACCTACTGTGTACCAGATGCTTTTCCAGGTGCTAGGGATTCTGCTTTAACACAAAGAGAAGGCCCTCTGTTCTCATGGATTTTACATTCCACTGTGAGAAGATACTTTAAATGTTGTTTGTAATCTAAAATTAAAATATACTGTAATATGTTATAATATATTGGGCAGGGTTAAGTCAGGAAGACAGAAGCAATACTAGGTATTTCAGCAGAGGTAATCTATAGTAATATAGGGTGTGAAAAAGCAAAAGGGGAACTCTGTGTTACACAAAGAGAAGATGATAACATCATGAAGTAGCTCACACTCTTCAGGAGGGAGGGTCCAACTAAAAAGGATGGGATTGTTAGGGGAGGGTCCCCATGGCTGAAAGCTCAGACCTCTGAGGAGGCAGCACTGCCCCTCGGGTGCAGGTACCTCTCAGATGAGATGGGGCTGGTTCTAAGGAATCTGTGGCCTGGAACCAAGTGATACTACCAGGTGAAGAGCCTCTGCTGGGGATACACTGACAGGAACAGCAAACAAGTGGAAAGAAGCAAGTCCCTTCTCCATTCTTCTGGCCTCTCAGTCTCCCTCAATTGGTCTCTGTTGCACAAGAATCCTGGGAAAGACAGTTTGCAGACTCCTACCCCAGCATCACAGAGCAGAGTATGGAGGGGTGGGTTTGGAGCTGAGAGACCGCTTTAATAACCAGCGCAGGCGGTGAGGTATGCTATGGAGAAAAATAAAGCAGCATGGGTAGTACAGGGTGGGGGGCAGGGATGGAGAAGGAGGTTGCAGTTTAAAATAAGGCAATTTAAATTAAGGAATTCCGTACGGAGAAGATGACTAGTCTGTTTCATCTGCCATAGCAAACCAGTGGCTTAAACAACAGAAATTTATTATTTTCTCACAATCTAGAGGGTGGAAATCCAAGTCAAGGTACCAGTGTGGTTGGGTTCTGGTCAGAGCCCTCTTCCTGGCTTACAGATGGCTGCTTTCTTGCTGTGTCCTCAATTACCAGATAGAGAGCATGAGTGTGAGCTTGCGTGAAAGCTCTCTCTGGTGTCTTTTCTTATATGGGCACTAATACCATGATGAGGGCCCCACCCTTATGACCTCATATAAACTCTCCCAGAGACCCTACCTTTAAATACCATCACGTTGGGGCTTGGGGTTTTAATATATGAATTTTGGGGGGACGTGAAACAGTCAGTAGCGGTGACATTTAAGCAAATACTTGAAGGAGGTTTGGGAGCAGCCTTGAGGTTATCTGGAGGAAGAGTGACCACCTGGAGCAAGAGCGTTTTAGGGGTGAGTTATATATAGCAAGTGCAAAGGCCCTGAGGCATGGAGTATTCGAGGAACAAGGAGACCAACAGGGCTGGCACAAAGGGAGACATGAAGCCATTTGGTATCAGACTTCAGAACTTAGGCTCCGACGTCAGAAAATCCTGAGTTTTAATCCCAGTTCAGCCCCCTCTTTAACTGTGTGACCATTGTAGGCAAGTAATATGTCCTTTTCAGTGCTCAGTTTCCCCATTTGAGAAGCAAGGATATTAATACTATACCCTGTGGTTATGATAAAGTTTCAGGGGAAAAAAATGTACTTTGCACAGTGGCTGACATATAGTAAGTGCTTAATAAGTACTTGGTTGTGGTGGTGATAATAGTAGACCTGTATTATAAATTTAACACCTATGGCTGCTGCTGCTGCGACTCCCTCTCCCCTTCCCCTTTCCCCCTCCCCTCCCTCCTCCCGCCTCCCTCCTCCCTCCTCCCCTCCCCTTTCCCCCTCCCCTCCCCTTTCCCCCTCCCCTCCCCTTTCCCCCTCCCCTCCCCTTTCCCCCTCCCCTCCCCCTTGCCTCCCCTCCATCCTCTTCCTCCTCCTCTTCCTCCTCTTTATTGTTACCACTATCACTGTTAAACCTGTTTCATGACCCAGAGCTTGAAGTCTGAGGCAAGAAATTGCTTTTGATAAATTTTGGAATGTTTATAATTCCAGTCCCTCGACTCCATGGAAAGATTTCTGAATTGTGCATCCGTCAGTACTACTTCCTCCAATAAACTTTGTGACGTGTCCTCACTGTCATATTTAGTGTTCGTGTAACTGAGGCATCATAGTGGCAGGCATGCTAATGCGGCTGTGGAAAATAGCAGTGCTTTCCCTTTGTCAGGGGTTGGCCCGCGGTTGTTGAGTGTTGATTGTAATGGAGCCTGCAGTGGCTAGGGACAATTCTGTTGGCTGCGAATTTACCTGAAGATGCCGGGACTTCATCCCTGGGCCTGGAGTGGCGACTGGGGACTTCAAACCTTTGACATATTGATGGTGCTCCTTTTTGCATGGTGGGGATGCTTGCTTTCTTTGTGCTCTTTTATGGGTTCTAAATTTTCTAGAGCATGTACTCTGTATATCTGAAGAGAGAAGAGAGTAATGTTTATTAATTTTTAATGTAGCCACTTCTCCCTCAAATTGGATTGGGTCCTATTTTGTGAATGTCATATTTTCCATTAATTTGGTGTAAATGTCATTCATTGACATTAGTTGCTGTTCATTTAAAGGTTTAGAAAAGCACTCTTTCCTCTTAAATGTCTCATTTCCTGTTTTACATAGGTAAAACAAAAATTTTTTTGTACAGACTTTTGTAAACTCACTAACTTTAAAAATGAATAGCTTTAATCTTTTATTACTCTTATTACTCTATTATTCAGATGTAACGTGTATTACATGTTGAGAGCAGAAGAGGCTTTCTGGATTTCCCAGCTGGCTCAATCAAATACTTACACCTTTTTTTACTTTTGGTTTTGTTTTGAGAAGCTAGGCCTGTGGAAGCCCATGCAGTAGCTTTTGGGTTTATTTAAAACTTTGACTCTTTGCTCCCTCTGGGCAAAAATGTGGGTTTCCTAGGAGGTGAGAGTGTAACTGCTGGGTAAATAGGTTAAGAGGCAGGTGTCTGATGAAAACTCCTTGTAAGAGCTCTGGGATCATCTATCACATCCCCAGGTCTTCACCTGCTGACAGGAAGCTAATGGCATTGGTACCTGTGCTGCCAGATCAAGGAAATAAAGACTACCTCTCCCTTCTCCCTGCCCTTGATCAGCAGGCGCTGTTGACAGGGATGATGAATTAGATGAAATTCGAGAGTGAGGATCAGTAAGCATTGTGTGATATGATGTTTAATTAATAGGTGTGAAATAAAACAAAAACAAATGAAAGCACTCGTTTTTTTCTAAGGATAGATTGTTCATATGTTAGAACTAAGATGTCATTACCTTTTAATGAATCGATTTTAGAATTTCTATCTTTAATAAAGAGTCATTGATTTGATCCTTGGCCCGATTTTATCTGGACTCATATTAGGTCCAGTTTGTGTAGATGACAATGGTGTAATTTTCATTCTTGGGTTAAGGAAAAGTCTGTGGACTAAAAATGATGTGGCCTGTTTGGAAGGCAGCGCTTTCACTCACCTGGCATCTATGAAATAAGGCTTGTTTGAAAAGGGACAATTTCTATTAGAAAGCATAGAATAATTTATAGTTTTTAAGTAGTAATTATTCTAAGTACCTTATAATAATAAACATTTCTACTTGATTTTACTTTTTCAAAACTGGCCACTCATTTTCTAGTAATACCTTTCAATACCTTATATAGTTTTCTGATGAAATAGTTCCTTTAAAAGTCAGTGTGGGTGATATCACGTGAGCACAGACTTCTGTTCATCACTGTCTGCATTTTTCCAAGCGAATGTTTAGAAGCATTAATAATTTGTGTTTGGGGCTTCCCTGGTGGCGCAGTGGTTGAGAGTCCGCCTGCCGATGCAGGGGACACGGGTTCGTGCCCCGGTCCGGGAGGATCCCACATGCTGCGGAGACGGCTGGGCCCGTGAGCCATGGCTACTGAGTCTGCATGTATGGAGCCTGTGCTCCGCAACGGGAGAGGCCACAACAGTGAGAGGCCTGCGTACCGCAAAAAATAATAATAATAATTTGTGTTTAATTTCACCTCTAAAATCTACTTCATTTGGCTTACCAGGCAGAGTGAAAAATAATCATTTATATGACTCATCCATCTCGGAAGTGTAGTCTATGACATAAAACAACCCAGAGTTGTGACAAGGGAAGTACTACATAATGTGAGACTGTAATTGCTCACTGAGAAATGAACTAAGCAAAAGAAGGGCAATAACAGTTCATCAGCTGAGTCTGCCTCATTTTGTAGTTGCTCCCAGTCCGTATCTTTTTGGAATGTGACTTATAGTTAGAGAGGTAATTGGCAAGCATTAGATAAGGTAATGGATGGTCCCAGGACAGGGAAGTCAAGGCGGTAAGTCAGTTTTCTGGGAATCTGCCTGTGTCATCATTTATGGGGGGAAAACATAAGTGGCTTATGAACAATAGCAGAGTCCCAGGAGTGAATTCAGCTACCTGGGAATCCATCCTTAAGTGATGTCGACATGCTGCGTTCCTCAGACTTGGCTCATAAGACACTTTTCGAATGTTAGAGTTTGGGGTTTTGTTTTTTTTTTTAATTTTATTTTATTTATTTTTTTATACAGTAGGTTCTTATTAGTTATCCATTTTATACATATTAGTGTATATATGTCAATCCCAATCAGAGTTTTGGGTGCCAGTAGAGGCTTTTCAAAGTGAATGGTGATATTTAGGAAAATTAAAAAGGCAGAGGGGAAGTACATGTTAAAAAAACAGAAATACTTAGTTTTTATGCTTTTGCTCAGTTTCAACACTGTTCTGAAACATAATCCTAGAAATTTTACTGTTCACACTACGTTTTCCTTTATACTGTAAAGGCCATACTCTTGTGTGTTTCAGTAAGGAAATACATAAGTAGTACCGTATATCTTTGGTATATGCTTAATGTTGTACCCAGCTCCTCTTTATTCTTTTAGCATCTCATATCCTCCGTCACACACTGTTTCCTTTTGTTTACTTTGACATGGCAGTGTATATACTTGATGAGAGCCAAAGTAAAATTTACATGGTGATGACTATTAGTCTGTATACTTGAGAAGGCTTTAAGAACTGTCATGACTAGGTCAGCTGAGAACCAGTGTATTTATTAAAATCAATACAAACTCCTTTTTTCTTATATCCATCTTGACTTGCTCTTATAACTGCTCGCTCTTCGTACTAGATATAAATTGATTTCTCTCTTTATATCCAGGTGTATAGTATTTCTTCAATAAGTAAATATTACATCCTTTCGATGAGAAGGAGTTAATCATATGGATCACGATTACATGAAATTAGGGGACTTGAGGGCCTCAAATTCAGACACTGTATTCCAGTAAATAGGCATCTCTCTATCCTTACAGATGCCAGTGCTTAATGACAAATGATTAGCTAAATTATGGTATTCACAGAACGAGTTGACTTTATGATTTCTTAGCAAAAGATAATCCAAAGAGTTGTGGTTGGAAGTTGTGTGTGTTCGTGTGAGAGGCTTTGAAAAATGATAATTAAGGATAGAAAATTATGTGAACTGTGAAAATTTTGTGGGGAAAAAATGCCCCTCCTGGGAGAATTAAATTAGGCATTATGTACAGAAAACCTGTGTTCCGAGGTAGCAGTATAATGAAGGGTCAATAGTCACGTTCTTTACTTTTAAAGCAAAATGGTTGGAAAGAAAAAGGAGGGAGTTGTGGTGGTGATGGTGATGATGCTTTTGTTGTTATGGCCAATGTTTACAGAATGCAGATTATAACCAGGCCTAGCAGGTTATATGTATTGTCTTACATAATCCTTACACAACCTTATGAGGCAGGTATTATTATTTCCCCGTTTTAGAGATGAGGAAACCACAGCCCAAAATGTTTAACTTGGCTGTGGTTACACAGTTTGTCAATATCAGAGCTGGAATTTGAACTCACCAAGTGTGATTTTAGATTTCATAACAGTTTCTCTATTTGGCCTTCCCGGGAAAACTCCACACCCCTGCAGTTTTTAGGAAAATAATATAACATGGTCTGTAATTTCTGATCTCATGCTTGCACTTGGTTCCTATATTGGAAGGACTAGTGAAAGCAGGTTGCTCTTGAAGAACAAATTACGCCACGTGCATATTATTCACAGAAATGTAACAGCTCCTCTACTGAATTGTAATATCCTTGAAGACAGAGACTACTTTCTGTTGTAGTGCAATATTGTTTTTAACAGCTTTATTGATAGACATTGTACACTCCATAAAATTCAGCATTTTTATTATATTCCTAGAACTGGGCAACGATTCCAGCTATCTAATTTTGGGACATTCTTTTTACCCCCAAAAGGAACCATCTACTCATTGGCAGTCACTCTTGATTGTTTTTTTTGAAACTGAAGAAAGAAAGCTGCCGAAGATTAGAAGCATTTAGCATTGGGCTTACAAAATCACCTAATTTGTGGAAACTTGATATTTTTCATTAATTATAACTTTTCACCAAAATAATCATTTTCTTTCACATGCTTTTGAAATTACCTGGTTGAAATCGTTCATTCCATTATATACAAACAATTGCTGTCATTAATTCAGAGAAAGTAAAAAGTATAACCTGTCATAATAAAGTCTATCTGATCTAATCCCTTTTTATGATAGACAGTCTTTAGGACTAGACTATGGCATTACTGATTTTCAGAATTCCTTTCTGAACAAAAATGCCTCAAGATAATCCTCCAAAGTTGATTTTTGATAAGGATGTATCGAGTGTTGGAGATCTTATTCTTTATTGCCTGAGTGCTGAATGTTTGCAATGACTCAATGACAGCTTGAGAATTTTCCCTTTCCTGTTTTTAATGAATGCAGCATTTCCGCGAATATGTATGTGCCAAGGTTCCCTCCCCCGCATCAAAGAGGAAGAATCGTTAATATGCATGTTCAAGTCATTACTTGACTTTCCTATTCCGAGGATTCTGGCCTGAATTACCTCATTATTCTGATTAAGAGGTAGTAGTAAGAAATAGTTCCTGGGAGCTCAGGTTTTGGATTAAGGAAGTCATGGGGGGAGGGGTCAGGCATTCTCCCCCAGCCTTAACTCCATCAGCACAAACTTTCTTTGATGAGGACAGGCGGTGAAGAGCTGTGAAGACTCAGCTATCCCTCTACCCCCCGCTAGTTTGTTTCTATACCCAATGTCTTCTTTGTATACAGGGGTTTTGGCTGCTCTGTGGCAGTAGAATCTTGGGTTCAAATCCTGGCTCTGCCATTTACTAGCTGTGTAATTTTTGGGAAGTCACCTAATCTCTCTGTGCACTTTTTCTCATCTGTGAAGTGGGAATAATAATAATAACTATAGGGTTGTTTTTGTCTGTTTGGTGGATTTGAAAGGACACAAGTGGGGGACTTGTTTTCTTTTTCTTTTTTTAATAACCATTTTTAAAAATTGAGGTACAGTGTAGTTGACTTACAATGTTGTGTTAGTTTCAGGTGTACAGCAAAGTGATTCAGTATTGTATATATATTCTTTTTCATATTCTTTTTCATTATAGGTTATTACAGAATACTGAATATAGTTCCCTGTGCTATACAGTAGGTCCTTGTTTATCTGTTTTATATACAGTAGTGTGTATATGTTAATCCCAAACTCCTAATTTATCCCCGCCCCCCACCGACTCCCCACCATCCCCATTGGTAACCATAAGTTTCTATGTCTGTGACTCTATTTCTGTTTTGAAATAAGTTCATTTGTATAATTTTTTTAGATTCCACATATAAGAGATATAATATGATATTTGTCTTTCTCTGTCTGACTTACTTCACTTAATATAATCTGTAGGTCTATCCATGTTGCTGCAAATGGCATTATTTCATTCTTTTTTATGGCTGAGTAGTATTTCGTGTGTATATGTACCACATCTTCTTTATCCATTCATCTGCATGTGGACTTATTTTAAACGTAAACACTTTCTCTTAGGAGAAGAGGTCAGTTGGTCTTTTGTCCTCTGTTCTCTGGGCATACCTCGTGTTCACTGGTGGGATCAGCAGGTGATACAAAGCCTTCAGTAAAAGCGAGTGCTTTTTATTCAGGAAGATCTAATCCAATACTAAGCAGATGCTCTTCTTTGTAATTTTTAAAAAAACCCTTGTAATTGTGTTAAGGAGAAAGTCTCAATTTGGTGCTAATAGGTCTCTAACAACTTTCTAATGTTCGTTAATCTCCCTTTGTAATGAGAGAATGCGGGCCTTAGGCTCAGAGCCTCAGGCTCTAGGTAAGATGAAGTGATTTTACTTTGGTTGTGTTTATTTTTAGTTATTGTTTATGGCAGGCTGAAACTGATTGTTCACTGGAGGTAATGTTAAATGTTTCCTTTTCTAAAGTTTTATAAGCAGTAAAATTCACTCTTTGTGGTGTACACTTCTGTAGGTTTTGAGAAATGCATCGTCCTTCACCCTCCACCACAATCAGGATACAGAAGAGTTTGGCCTCCTCAACCCCTCCCCCCTCCCCCCATTCCCTTCTACTGTCCCCTTCGTAGTCAGCCCTAACCACACACCTGGCAACAACTGGTTTATTCTCCATCCCTATTGTAGTACTGCCTTTTCTAGAATATCACTGAAATGGAATTATACAGAACGTTGCCTTGTGAGTCTGGCTTTTCTTAGACTTACGCAGTCTATTTGAGATTAATCCATGTTGTTGTGTACATCTGTACTTTAGCCAAGTTCATTGTCGGGATTTACCACAGTGTACCCATTCACCAGTTGAAGGACGTTCAGGTTGTTTTTCTCTTTTGGGTTGATTATGCATAGAGCTGCTATAAACATTTGTATATAGGTTTTCATGTGAATGTAGGTTTTCATTTCTCTAGGATAAATATTTAGAAGTGTGATTTTGGGGTCATATGGTAAATTTATGTTTAACTTTTTAGCAAACTGCCAGAGTCTTTTCCCAGTAGCTGTACCATTTTGCATCCTTGGCAACAACGTTTGAGAGTTCCAGTTGCTCCATGTTTTTGCCAGCATCTGGTATCGTAAGATTTTTTTTTAATCCATTGTAATAGGTATGTAGCAGTTAAGCATTTCCTTTTTACATGAATATATTTAAGTTTTTTAAACAGCTTTGACTTGAAGTGAAAATACTGAGTCAGTAGTACTGCTGGTACTGAGATAGGGCAAAAATTGTGTGAGTGGTAGGTAACTGAGTGAATTTGGGGAAACAACATGTTCTTCTCTGCTTCATCTTCATCAACTAAAGAATGAATAGTATGAGGCTATCCAGGATATTTAACCAGTTTCAAGCAATGTAAATACTTGTTTTATTATAGAAAATCATGCACTTTCTTTAACATGGAAGCGGTTGGGATGACTATAATTTTTGGAAGTCTTATTGTTAGATTTGGATAAGCAAGACCCAGATGAATTGAACATCAGGTGATATCCTTGAGTATTAACAGTTTAATCTTAGTAGAGTAATAATCACTGTATTAGCAACCTGGCCTTGAAGCAAGTTGGATAGGTGCTGAGTGATGCCTTGCCTAGAAACCTGATGGTATTGGGAACACATAGCAGTAGGAAATAGCACGTTAGTGTCTCATTTCTAGGATTTATTTGCTGCCTTAACTGGATATTTCAAGAGAATTTCTAGAATAAGAAGAGAGAGCAAATGAGCTCCGAATCTGGTTTCATTTCTGTAGCCATAGTTTGTGGAGTTTGGTGACAAGGAAGGTCGTTTTCTGATTTCCTCAGCAAGGATCACTCATGCCAGGTACACTGAAAGTTTATGAACCATAGAATGTGCCCAAGAAGCAAGCAGCCACTCAAGCTTTCAGGGCAGACGTTTGGGGGCATTGCTAACTCATACTGAGACAGTCAGCAGGGAATAGCTCAAATTAGCTTGTTAAGTTGTGATCTGGTGGCAGAAAAGCCTGATAGTATTCACTGCTCTGGTGCAAATCTTGTTAAATTTTAACACTTCAAAAGGACTCTGTTTAAGTGATGAACAGTTTGAGGTTTAAAAACCAAAATCAGGCAGAAAAATAGTGCCACCTTCTCAACTTTATTTATCCTATTCATAGCTAAAGGCAAGTGTTGGAGACATTGATGCTGGCTTTCTATGAGGTGGGAAACCTTGGGAAATATTGTGTGTTTGATTCACTTGGAGGCTCTATTCTTTGGCGCGTTTTTGCAAGGACTAAGCTAATATTGAAGTTGTTTGAGTAGGAAGCCCAAGGATCAGGTAAAGATTGCTTAAATAATTATTTTATTTGATTTATAAAGTGCCAAAACAACTACGTGAGCAGTGGTACAATTCAGAGAGATTTAAAGAAACAGTCTTTTTTTCTCTTCCCATTTCTGAACCCACCCTCCTGAGGTTGCCACTGTTAAGCGTTTGTTCCCTCCGTTTAACTATTTTTTAACTCATAAAACATGCAACACCCATAGGGTTTTCTTTCCTCTTTTTCAGTAAATTGCAGTGTTTTTTGGGTTTTTTTTTTTTGCACTTTATATCACTCCACTGTACATTGTAGATATTCTTTCTGGTAACTGCATGTACATCTAACAAGTATTCTTTATATAGCAAAAATATGTATGTATATATATTTCCTAAGGATGACTCTACCATATTTCATTCAGTCATTCCCATATTCATAGGCACTCAGTTTTATTTGTTTGTTTATTTTGGGGGACTGTATTGGTTTTGGTCTGGTTTTTGGTTTTTGTTTTGGCTATAAACGATGATGCCACAATTTATCTAAGGAGAATTTTTTTTTTCTAAGAGACCATAGCCAACAGGAACCAAACGGAATTTTTAGTACAAAACATACAGTTTGAGTAGATCATTTTTCAAAGCATATAAGAGTTTTTAAAAGGATGGGTTTCCTGTATGAGTACAAGATTCTGCAGTTTGATATGTTTCTTGTTTTTATTTTGAGAGCTGGAAGTGCTTTGGGGGCATGCTAGTGAACATTGTACTGGAAATGCCCTCCTAGTTTAGAATTGCACTGGCCAGTCCAGTTGCCACTAGCCACATGTGGCTATTTAAATCTAAAGTAATTAAAATTAGATAAAATTTCAGTTCATTTCCTCTGTCATGTTAGGCACGTATCAATAACCACATGTGTACAGATATTGAACTATAACGTTGTACACCTGAAATGTATATAATCAAAATAATAATAACCAGATGTGGCTAGTGGCTGCCATGTTAGACTGACATCTGTGGATCATTTCCATTATGGCAGCAAGTTCTGTTGGCCAACAGTGGTTTCCAATGAGGGATAGTAAAGTCACATTGCCTACTTTCAAATCATACTGCCCAGCTCACTTGTTATGTGACCTTGGGAAAGTTACTTTACTTCTCTGGGTATCAGCTTCCTCATCAAAAAATGAGTATAATAACAATCCTGTGTTTCCTAGGAAGATTGGATACGGCAGTGTTGATTAAGCGCTTCACACCTTGCCTAAGACATAAGCATCCAGTAAATGGAGGCGATTATTTTTTTCCTGGTGTTTGATAATTTCTCTCTCTCTCTCTCTCTTTTTCTTTCTTTCTTTCTTTTTTTCCCCGCTTTTGGAAGGCGAGGAACTGGGCACTGTGTTTGTTTGTTCAAACATAAAAAGTGCAAGATATTGTTGGCCTGATTTCTAGCTAGCCCGGCAAAAAGCAGTGTTGGTAGGCTATAGCAGCCTCTGTTTGTCGGCCTGGTGATTTTTTTTTTTTTTTTTTAATATGCTGTCCCCGAAAAACATGATAGAATTTGTTTTACTTCTCTTCTGCCAGGAAGTAACCCTTCTGGCTTTGTTAGAAGCGTGGTTTGTAATCATTGTACCCACCCCAGATGGCTCCTGAAAAACCTTTGAAATGCCATCTGCCAGGCGTGTGTCCAGCAGGCAGCTTGTCATTCTGCTGGAAGAAAAGAGGGGGCGGGGTCCCCTCCCAGGCCCTTTCTCCCTAGCGTCACTGAATGGATCCTGGTCATGTGGGCCCAGACCCAGGGCAGGTTGCTCAGAGGATAACTGGGTGTAAACCTCCTCATGGCCTGCAGAGTGGAAAGGTTTTGTCTGGGTAATAAACCCTGAAGGTTTTGTGGGTGGAGATATACCTGCCCCCACTCCCTTCCCCTGCTGCTCAAAGGTCCTTCTAAGCATATTTATTTCCAGGGGAAAATGACGTCTGCTCGTTTTCAGTTTTCCTTTAAAATGTTCCATTTTTCAAGTTCTTGATTGTTTTCAATCCTTTCAGGAAATTAAGACCCAGAGGTTATTGTTGTCTTTACAGTTACACTGAGAAATTGGTTCAGAAAACGTGGGAAGAAATGACAAAGATTAAAGATGGTTATAGGAGGAAAAAAAACCCCAATACTGTGTGGTGTAGAAGACTTTAAAAACCCAACAAATCTTTTGTTTGGTCTTATTTATCCTCATTTTGGGGGGGTGGATTAAGTTAATAGAATTTTGGTATGGAGGCCAAATATGAGAGTTGCCATATAAAACATATTTAGGACAAATTCTTTCACAGCAAGTTTCAAAGAGATTCTGTTCTTGCCCTGCGCTGGAATTTCCCAATATGATGTAGACTGTTTGTGTTTTCCGAGTAGCCGGCTGAACAGCTTTTGCACTTGGCTCTGAGACATCACACCCTCCTCCTCTGCTCCCGCCTTGCTGACTATTGTCTTAGTCTCCTCTGAGGATCTTCCTCTTCTTCTCAGTTTCTAAAAACTATAAGGTTTTTGTGTTTAAGTCAAACTTCTTGGCTGCTTTTGCTATACTCTCTCTCCCCCTCGATTATCTCTTTCTGTGTCTTGCCTTCAAATGCCAGTGGTTTACTGATGACTCCCAAGTTCAGGGCCCAACCACCACTCTGATCTTCAGATTTACATAGTCACCTGTTCACGGCTCTCTACATCCAGGTGTCTGATAGGCATTTCATACTTTTTACGTGTTCAGAAGTGAACTCTTAAATTTTTTCCCCTAAAAACCATTTCCCCCATCTTCTTGATCTCTGTAAATGGCAGAACCCATTTGCCCAGGTCAGAGAATAAGACGGCAGTCCTTATTCTTTTGTTTTTCTTGTACACTCCATCTACTCCATCAGCAAGTTCCGTCTTTAAAATACAGACCTAGCATGGCCTGATGAGTTGATGTACTTTTAATACATCTGTCCTGCAGGCTATGTCTTATAGCTGTTTAAAATGTTTACAGTTCATAATAGAAATCTCACTGCTTCTTGTCACCTTTGTCTACTGTTCTTGTCTGTGCCCTGATTTTTTTTTCTCACCTGGACACTGTAGTAACCAACTAACTTGTCTTCTTGCTCCTATTTTTGCCCACCTCACCCTCCTACTCTGCCTGTTTCCTGCCCTTAGCTCAGTGATCTTTTAAAAATAAATCATGGTACTATCCTGCTCAAAACCCTCTAGTGGCTTCCCATCATCCTTAGAATAAAATATGAAATGTTTGCTGTGGCCTGCCTCATCTGGCCACTTGCTTTCATTTCTAACCTCTTTTCCATTGCTCTGCTACGGTTAACTCTGGACTTTTTGCCCTTCCCCCAGCATGCTAAATCTATTCCTACTTCTGAGCCTTTGGCCTTTGCCCAGGCTGGGACGCTTTTCCCATCACCTGTGTGCTGCTCTCGGTTTCCATGGCACCTCCTTAGCCAGGCTTTTCCTGATTACCTGTCTAAAGTAGCTTTCCTACTCCTCACCTTGCTTCCTCCCTCTAAGAGATTTTCAGATACTTGAAATTATATGGTATATCCATATACATATTTATAATCTGTCTTTCATAATAAAATGTAAATTCCGTTAGGGTAGGGGCTTTGGCTTCTTCTCCAGTGCCTGAACTGCTGCCCAGCAGGTATTGGGGCCTTAGTGAATAATTCTTGAAAAAATGAAACATGTAATCATATATGTAATGTATTAATATATAATTATATGTATATATGAAATTTGAACTCTAATAGTCTACCAACTCATTTCATTCTAATAGTAACATAAAGTATATATCTGGCAGCAATTATTGAGCTTAGCCTTCTAAAAGTCTTATCCCACTCAATACACACAACAGACCTATAGTGTAGGTAGTATTATTACCCTTATTTCACAGGTGAGGAAACTGAGAAATAGAAGAAGCTCAGGAACATGCCCAAGACCACAACCTGGTGAGCCAGACAGACTATGAGTTCATCATTCCCATTCTATATACCTGCTCTACAACAGTATATGGTACTGTTTATGCTTCTGGAATACCCACCGTGTGCTTGATACCATAGATATAAATATTGTGAAGCACTTCAATGGCCTTGTCATCATCTGTCAGGGGAGCCAGAAATGGGAACAAATTAGGATACACTACAAGAGTAGACTGCTGGACACTATACAAGCAGGCTTCTTTACCAGAAAGTCCCAGCGTGCTGGGCATAAGCTAACGTTTGTAATATAATTGTTCTATGGACAGTTTGCAGCTGTTTATAACACTCAAATTTCAGATAATAGAAAAACGGGGCTTGTTTAAAAATGCGTTTAGCCTGAATGAAATATGCAACAACTGTTGAGTTTTTTGATTTGAGAGAATTCTGGGTATCCACTGTAAGTGCATGGAAATTCACATGATCAGAGACTGTGCTCTGCCATGAGCACTGGAGCTAACGTACAGTTGCTTGTTTCATTATTTTAGGGAGAATTAGGACTAGGGAAAAATCCCTGCTTATTATATTAAAAAAACATTGACCTGAAAGTGCCATAGGTAATGGTGCCTTGCAAAATGAACCCACGTTGATCATATCCCCTAACTTGAATGTAGGAGCAGAAGTCATGAGTTTTGCTGTTTTTTGGTCTCTCCTAACGTTGAACACAGGTTCCTAGTATACACTATGTAATTGCTTCTTGGTTTATTTTCTTTCTTTGTTTTGTGTGTAAACCATATTCCTTCCACACTTTGGGGGGAGGTTGGGCTAAATTGATAGGTGTCCCGCCCAGCACCTGAGCTGGGTGACTTAAATATTCTAGAGGCTCTGTGTTATTTCATAAGAAGAATCATTATATTTATTAGTCTTTGAGAGAATGACGAGATTAATTCGGGGGGCAATTTTCTAGCAAATGCAGTGTCCTTTTTCTCCCATCAGAAGTTATGGGTGGCCTCTTTTTGCCAAACATATTAATTACATGGAGAGCAGCAACATTTTAATCCCTGGGAGGTATCCAGCCACAGATCTTGGGCAATTGAATTTCTCTAGTGATGTGTTTATGCAGTGGGTGTCATTTTCTTCAAAGGGCTTATTACATTGGAAGTTGCCAGATGTGTTGAGGAACACAAGAATTTTGAGGCCTATGATAAAAATATAAACCCCTTAGGCTCTGAGCTTAAGGTGGATATCTTTTTTTTTTTTTTTAAACGTGCTAATCTTTTTTTTTTAAGATGTTGGGGGCAGGAATTTATTAATTTACTTATTTATTTTGGTTGTGTTGGGTCTTCATTTCTGTGCGAGGGCTTTCTCTAGTTGTGGCAAGCGGGGACCACTCTTCATCGCGGTGCGCGGGCCTCTCACTATCGCGGCCTCTCTTGTTGCGGAGCACAGGCTCCAGACGCGCAGGCTCAGTAGCTGTGGCTCATGGGCCCAGTTGCTCCGGGGCACGTGGGATCTTCCCAGACCAGGGCTCGAACCTGCGTCCCCTGCATTAGCAGGCAGATTCTCAACCACTGCGCCACCAGGGAAGCCCAAGGTGGATATCTGTTTTAGAACTTACTGGATCCCTAAAAGCTGCTGACTGTGAATGTCATCTGTATAAAATCCAGTTCACCCTTTTCATTCAGTGCATGTTTCAAGTGATAAAAATCTCCCCGGGTTGCCTAGCTCTGCTTGGTTTTCTCTTTCTTGCATTTGAGGGGCCCAGGCTTCAGAGGATGGAAGTGAGGATACTTTTCTGCTAGAAAGAAGTTGTCTTTGCCAGGTCCCTGTCTCAGTAGGCGGGTCTGTCAGTTTAGGTACTCCAGCTTACTGAACAGGTTATTTTAATTACACCTGGATGGGGTGCTTCCTGTTTCAGTGGACTGATGATTTCTCGTGCCTTTGTCTTGTCTGCTGCAGGCACAACCCGGTCTCCCAGAGAAGGAGAGGTGCCTGGCGTGGACTATAACTTTCTGACTGTGAAGGAGTTCTTGGACCTCGAGCAGAGCGGGACTCTTCTAGAAGTCGGCACCTATGAAGGTGAGCTGATCCAAATGGCAGCGGTGAGGATACCTCTCTGCTGGGTCCTCCAGAGGATCCAGGGCCATCCAGGCAAAGACTCTGTGGACTAGTGAAGTCTGAACATCTGTAGGAGGCTGCAGTTCACCTTAAGGGGAGTAATAATAATAAAATATATGGAATATGGAGTAAGGCTTTGTGGAGCACCATAAAAATAATTTGGTTTTGTTTTTTTTTTTTTTTTCACTTGAGGAGTTTTCTCCTTTAATTTATTTTTATTTATTAATTTATTTGTTTATTTGTTTATTTTTTTTTTGCGGTACGCGGGCCTCCCACCGCTGTGGCCCGTCCCGCTGCGGAGCACAGGCTCCGGATGCGCAGGCCCAGCGGCCATGGCTCGTGGGCCCAGCCGCTCCACAGCATGTGGGATCCTCCCAGACCGGGGCACGAACCCATGTCCCCTGCATCGGCAGGCGGACTCTCAACCACTGCGCCACCAGGGGAGCCCCTGATTTATTGATTTAAACATGTGCGTGCATGTGTGTGTGTGTGTGTGTGTGTTTAATATGGGCATGTATGGTATAAGAAAGAAGAGGAAGAAGAATCATAGTCAGTCATAAAATATGACCTTATTGGTAGTGCTGTCTTAATCTCAAGGGACTGGAATGTCATTTTTTACCACCAATTGCTATTTAATGTAGTTTCTGAGTAGATGATACATTTACATGGTTCATAAAGCAGAACATTTCAGAAGTATTCGATAAGTAAGCTCTTTCCTAGATCTGTCTTCCACCTGCCTCATTTCCATTTCTCCTTTCCCCAGATACTACAACTGCTGTTACTCGTTTCTGATTTCCCTTCTGAAACTGTTTAATGTAAATACAAACACATGTACGAGTGCACACATACTCATATGTGTTTCATATGTGTGTTCCCATTTCTTCCCTGTTTTATACAGAAGGTAGTATACACTACATGCTGACATGTGCGAGTGTACACATACTCATATGTGTTTCATATGTGTGTTCCCATTTCTTCCCTGTTTTATACAGAAGGTAGTATACACTACATGCTGACATGTGCGAGTGTACACATACTCATGTGTTTCATACGTGTGTTCCCATTTCTTCCCTGTTTTATACAGAAGGTAGTATACACTACATGCTGTTTGGCACTTTGCTCTTTTATATAACAGTATGTCTTACAGGTCTTCGCAGTTCAGTAATAGAGCACTTCTTGTTTTCTTTTTTAAGTGTCTGTGTAATCTCTTCAAATAGATGGACCATAATTGATTTAACGTGGTCCCTTTGGATAAACATTTTTAATATTTCAGAATACAACTGTGTTGGATAACATGGATATAAATCATTTCACACAAGTGAAAATAAATCTGTGGGATGAAATCCTACAAATCAGATTGTAAACTCAAAGCCAAATGTAGAGGGGAAATTAAACTTATATTTTCTGAAAACAATATTATAGCTTGATTGCTCTGTTGAGTGTTATTATTTGAGACAGAAGGGCATACTATGATACTATTAATAATAAGTAGGTCAAGTTATTATATCGTGTACTTTCTCTAAACTCAAAGTTTGGACTTACTGGACGATGCCAGTGGCATTTTCAAGATGAGACTTAAAAACAAAGGTTGAATACGAAATAGGCTATTGCTTCATTAGGGGTATTATAACTTTGATATGATAATCGCCCCTGTTCCGGGCAGTGGCTAGTAGTTAAGCAATGATCATAAATGTTAGGGATGCTGATTCTGGTTTGATAGTTTTTGCAGGGGTGCAGGGAAGAGCGTTAGCTTTGTACCTACTGTTTATTTTCAAATTGTGAATATACAGTTAACATTGGTTAGCTATTAATCAAATTCCTATATTGTGAATGCAGGAAGATTTGCTTTGAGTATTGCTGATTATCAATTGTTGTAGTTTCCTTGAAGTGTTGGGATGTGACTGGTGGTTGGTGGGCTGGGAGGGCATCTGAGAATGCCCGAGGCAAGAATGATTTGTTAGGGTCTAGGAGTGAGGGGAAGGAAGGGATGGGGGCCTGAGTGGATGTACCAAGAGCTTCTTCAGTGTGTTGTTTTGTAAATGTGAATCCAGTTAAAAATTCAAGTGGCTAAGAATAGAGCAAGTGTGGATCCTCTTTGGTTTAAGGAAGTGAATTGTCCTGTCTGAAATCAGTTATTATGCCCATCAGGGGAGCTTGTGTCCCTAATATGAAAAATATCCGTTTGCCTTTTTGGAGAGGTTAAGCATGGGAGTGGTTGTGAAAAGCCCAAGAGTATTGGGTTGAAAGAGAAAAAAGTATGTGGTTAGACAACAGCTTGTCTGGGACAAAAAAGAAAATCAACTCATTTTATTGAGGTGGTTATGTTACAAGTGATACATAGGTGGAGTCACGTTGTTTTCCCATTAATTTGATCACTTTGACGGAGGTAGCTATTATCCCTGACTTTTTACATGGGGATGCTGAGGCCAGGTAGCATTTAGGAACTTTCTCAAGGTTATGCAGCTGCCAGGAAACAAACACAGTGGTTGGACTTTCAGATCCCATGCACTTTTTTGAAAACCTCAGAAGATCCTGGATGTAACTAAAGAGTTGTAAAAATAGCTCATTAGTACTTTCACCCAAGTTCCTGGTGGGTAGCAACAGGAAAAAGGTTTTCAGAAAATGTCTTATCATCCTTCCACAAAACCGTCTTTCTGTGAATGTCGCTCAGTTATTTTGGAGTTGAAATTCTCTTTTGCCACATATGAATCCACTCCATTTTTCAGCCATTTGACTGTGTTCTTCAGACATTTGACCTTTTAGCTGTATGATTTCCCTGTCATATGAGACAGCTCCTAATTTTTTGGAAGCAACTGGAATATATTGTGTTGACTCTCATAAGCTGAAAGCAAAATGGAATTTTTATGTAATGCTGGATGCTGTCACAAGAATAGGGCAGGATAGATCTTCTCTGTCTTTGCTCCCCCTGGACTAGCCCCTCGATGGCGGCTCTGTCTATTGGACAGTAACAAGCATGCAGGCTGGGCTGTGGCCCTGCCAGAGTTTGAGTCTCAGCCCCTCTGTTGTTGAGCTGTGTGCCCTCCAGCAAGTTGCTTAATGCTCCATGTCTTCATTTTCCCTTCGGTAAAATGAGGATAATAATAGTGCTTTCTCCTAGGTAGGATAAAATGAGGCAATAATTGGAAAGGGCTGAGAACAGCGTCTGACACATGTAAGCCCTCCATCAGCGTGTTAGCTCTTCTATTTACACACATGACCGGTCTGAAATTGCCACCCTGGTGGATGGATTCCCTCCCCCTTCTCCTAGTCAGTAAACCAGTGGATTTACCAGTAAAATATCTTTATTTACTTCCCAGGTCCTCACTGTCTGTTTCCCCTGCTGACATTTTTTTTCCTCTTGGCCTGTCCTGGTTCCAAAGAGGAAGAGACCACAACACAAATCACTCTTCACAGCAAGACTTTTCAACAGTTTTCAGGAAAAGTCATGAATGTACATGATGGAATTCTTTCTAGAGTAAAGAACTTAAGTATATTTAAGTTTAAATTGATTCTCCTCCTCCTCATAGGAAACCGCTGTTAGAGGGTCTAGTGCAGAGATTCAGAAAACTTAGACAATATACGGCATAAACATGTATACTTGTTTATTTCACTGCATTCTTGTCCATTGTACTTAACACACTTGGACGTGTGTTAAGTACACAGTTCCACCTCATTCTTTATAAATGCTGCAGCATATCCCATTGTATGAATATATGTAGTTTATTTAACTAGTCCCCTGCAGATGGGCATTTGGATGCCTCTCTCCCTACTTTTTTTGGTGTTTTGTAAACAGTGCTGACATGAACATCCCTGTACAAATATCTCACTATACTGTTTTGAGTAGATCTATAGAGCAAGTTCCTGACAGTGCAGTTTTAAAGGCAGCCCTTCTGTGCCCACACAGTTCGTTTCAACATTGTCCCCAGGCACAGGGTGTGATGTCTAGGGCAGAAGACCAAAGCAGCTCTGCCTTTGAAGGTGCTTATGCTCTATAGTTATTTACTTCTGCCAATGTTTGTCCAGTGTACACTATGTGCTGGGTGCTTTTCAGTGCACATTATGTGTACCAACTCACTTAATTACCCAGTAATCCTGTGAGCTGCGTACAGTTTATCCCCATTTTGCAAAAGAAGAGTATGAGGCCCAGAAATGCCTGTTGTCTTTGCTTAGTTCATGGAGTGAGCTCAAGACAGAGCTGGGAATCAAACCCAGGTTTTTGTGGCTCTAGGGTCTCTATAGACCCTCAGTCTTGGGAGACAAATTAAATTTAAACAATTTCAAGAGACGTGATGAATGTTCTGAGAAGGAAACTACAAGGGTGCCCCAGAAGCATCTAGCAAGGGTGCTACATCGAATCTCGCATCAGAGGCGGTCCCCTGGAGGAGGTGGCCTTTGACCTGAAGCTCGTCAGAGGATCTCATGAGTTCAGTGTGTCAGCGCCAGTCACAAAGCCTGGATTCAGAGAGAGCAAAGCAGTGAACCAAGAGAGGGTCGGAACGTTGGTCCTGGAGATGGACGAGCAGGGAACCATTTCCTGATTCCTGTAGAACCAATGCCATCCAGTAGGACTTTCTTCAGTAATGGAAATGTTCAGTATTCTGAGCTGTCCAACATGGCAGCCACTGGCCGCGTGTGATTTTTGTGACTGAGAAACTGGATTTTAAGTTTAATAGTGTAAACGAATTTAGTCTTAAATAGTCTTGTGTGTCTGATGGCTGCTATATTTTCCAGGACAGGTTTTTTTTTTTTTTTTAAACATCTTTATTGGACTATAATTGCTTTACATTGTTGTGCTGGTTGCTGCTGTATAACAAAGTGAATCAACTCTACGTATACATATATCCCCATATCCCCTCCCTCTTGCGTCTCCCTCCCACCCTCCCTATCCCACCCCTCTAAATGGTCACAAAGCACTGAGCTGATCTCCCTGTGCGATGAGGCTGCTTCCCACTAGCTATCTGTTTTACATTTGGTAGTGTATATATGTCCATGCCACTCTCTCGCTTCGTCCCAGCTTACCCTTCCCTCTCCCCGTGTCCTCAAGTACATTCTCTGCGTCTTTATTCCTGTCCTGCCCCTAGGTTCTTCAGAAACTTTTTTTTAGATTCCATATATGTGTTAGCATACGGTATTTGTTTTTCTCTTTCTGACTTACTTCACTCTGTATGACAGTCTCTAGGTCCATCCACCTCACTACAAATAACTCAATTTCATTTCTTTTTATGGCTGAGTAATATTTCATTGTATATATGTGCCACATCTTCTTCATCCATTCATTTGTCGATGGGCATCTAGGTTGCTTCCATGTCCTGGCTATTGTAAATACAGCTGCAATGAACATTGTGGGCCATGACTCTTTTTGAATTATGGTTTTCTCAGGGTATATGCCCAGTAGTGGGATTGCTGTGTCATATGGTAGTTCTATTTTTAGTTTTTCAAGGAACCTCCATACTGTTCTCCATAGTGGCTGTATCAATTTACATTCCCACCAACAGTGCAAGAGGGTTCCCTTTTCTCCACACTCTCCCCAGCATTTATTGTTTGTAGATTTTTTTGATGATGGCCATTCTGACCGGTGTGAGGTGATACCTCATTGTAGTTTTGATTTGCATTTCTCTCATGATTAGTGACGTTGAGCATCCTTTCATGTGTTTGTTGGCAATCTGTATATCTTCTTTGGAGAAATGTCTTTTTAGGTCTTCTGCCCATTTTTGGATTGGGTTGTTTGTTATTTTGGTATTGAGCTGCATGAGCTGCTTGTATATTTTGGAGATTAATCCTCTGTCGGTTGCTTTGTTTGCAAATATTTTCTCCCATTCTGAGGGCTGTCTTTTCGTCTTGTTTATGGTTTCCTGTGCTATGCAAAAGCTTTTAAGTTTCATTAGGTCCCATTTGTTTATTTTTGTTTTTATTTCCATTTCTCTAGGAGTTGGGGTCAAAAAAGATCTTACTGTGATTTATGTCATAGAGTGTTCTGCCTATGTTTTCCTCTAAGAGTTTTATAGTGTCTGGCCTTACATTTAGGTCTTTAATCCATTTTGAGTTTATTTTTGTGTATGGTGTTAGGAAGTGTTCTAATTTCTTTCCTTTATATGTAGCTGTCTAGTTTTCCCAGCACCACTTATTGAAGAGTCTGTCTTTTCTCCATTTTATATTCTTGCTTCCTTTATCAAAGATAAGGTGACCATATGTGTGTGGGTTTATCTCTGGGCTTTCTATCCTGTTTCATGGATCTATATTTCTGTTTTTGTGCCAGTACCATACTTTCTTGATTACTGTAGCTTTGTAGTATAGTCCGAAGTCAGGGAGCCTGATTCCTCCAGCTCCGTTTTTCTTTCTCAAGATTGCTTTGGCTATTTGGGGTCTTTTGTGTTTCCATACAAATTGTAAAATTTTTTGTTCTAGTTCTGTGAAAAATGCCATTGGTAGTTTGGTAAGGATTACTTTGACTCTGTAGATTACTTTGAGTAGTATAGTCATTTTCACAATGTTGATTCTTCCAATCCAAGAACATGGTATACCTCTCCATCTGTTTGTATCATCTTCAGTTTCTTTCATCAGTATCTTATAGTTTTCTGCATACAGGAAACTTTTGTCTCCTTAGGTAGGTTTATTCCTAGGTATTTTATTCTTTTTGTTGCAATGGTAAATGGGAGTGTTTCCTTAATTTCTCTTTCATATTTTTCATCGTTAGTGTATAGGAATGCAAGAGATTTCTGTGCCTTAATTTTGTATCCTGCTACTTTACCAAAGTCATTGATTAGCTCTAGTAGTTTTCTGGTAGCATCTTTAGGATTCCTTATGTATAGTATCATGTCATCTGAAAACAGTGACAGCTTTACTTCTTCTCTTCCGGTTTGGATTCCTTTTATTTCTTTTTCTTCTCTGATTGCTGTGGCTAAAACTTCCAAAACTATGTTGAATAATAGCGGTGAGAGTGGCCAGTCTTGTCTTGTTCCTGATCTTAGTAGAAATCCTTCAGTTTTTCACCATTGAGAATGATGTTGGCTGTGGGTTTGTAATAATAATATGGCCTTTATTATGTTGAGGTAAGTTCCCCTCTGTCCACTTTCTGAAGAGTTTTTATCATAAATGGGTGTTGAATTTTGTCGAAAGCTTTTCCTGCATCAATTTAGATGATCATATGATTTTTATCCTTCAATTTGTTAATATGGTGTATCACATTGATTGATTTGCATATATTGAAGAATGAAAGCTCCTGCAAGGACGGGTGAGAACCTACTCAAGAAGATCCTTCCCTTCTCACTCATCTGACTTCAGAGAGCTGAGCACATCTTTTAAGAGTTAAGCTCCTTTAGGAAAGTGTAATTTTGAATCCTGCCAAAGAGGATGTTACTACAGAGGAGAGGTGATCTTCTTTATGTACATTCCGTGACATATGATAGGGCAGACAAGTAGAGTCAACCAATAAAACCTCAAGGTCTGATAACCTTCCAAATATTCTTTCAGGTCCACTATTTGTTTGGGGTTTAGAATTGCTGGATTGTAAAATTTTAAAGCTGGAGAGGCAGTAGAGCTCATCTCTTCAGAAGACAGAACTAAGATCCAGAGAGAGAATGGTCTAAGACGGGGTCCCCAACCCCCTGGCTGCCGACCGGTATGGGTCCGCGGCCTGTTAGGAACCGGGCTGCACAGCAGGAGGTGAGTGGTGGGTGAGCAAGTGAAGCTTCATCTGCCGCTCCCCATCGCTTGCACTACCGCATGAACCATTCCTCCCACCCCCATCCGTGAAAAAATTATCTTCCACGAAACCGGTCCCTGCTGCCAAAAAGGTTGGGGCCCGCTGGTCTAAGACACCAAGGAGAATTGGGGACAAAACCCGGCCAAATGCCCCTCACTCAGGTCATGTCCTAGGCAGGACTGGGATGCCCGTCTTTCCTGAGTCTGCTGCCTGGAAATGGATACTTTTCCTGTAGAGTCTCTTACTAGTTTGTACATTCATTCATTTATTCGTTAAAGATAAAATGCTGAGCAAAACCAGACATGAGCATTGCCCTTATGGGTCTTACAGTCTAGTTCATGAGACACATTATTCAAACAATCTCAGAAATAAATATACATTTGTATGTATGTTACAGGTATCAGGATATTTAAAGGAGACCATATGATGGGGAGATTTGCTGTCTTTGGGGTTGGGAAATGCTTCCCATGGAGAAGCATTATAGTATTGAGATGAGGTCTGGTGATTGAGCTAGAGTTAGGTTGCTAGATTTAGCAAATAAAAATACAGAATACCAGTTTTGCATTTTATCTGGCAGCCGCACATGGAGTTAGCTTTAGCCTATGTTGGTAGTGGTGGTGATAAGTTGACTGAATCTTGAGATATATGTGTGATTGTGTGTGTGTGGGGTATGCTCTTTTATTAGTATAAGTATCTTAGAAAATACTGTAATTTTTAGAGGAGTTACACATTGTTTTATCAACAGTATGAGATGTTTACGTGGACTTGGGGATTGGTTATCATAAGAAGGAAGTAGAAGATTCAGGTGATGATATTCTTCCTAGGATGACTCCTAGTTGCTGTCTTAGAAAACTGGGTAGCTGCTGGAACCGTTTGCTGAGATAAGAAGCGCTGGAAAAGGCCAGATCTGGTGTGTGTGGTGGGGGGAGTGGGGTCAGGGGCTCCATGATGAAATTTTCCACCCCCATCAGCTATAATGCCTGGTATATGACACGTACCCTCCAACAGAGTAGAGGCCCTTCCTCACCGTGTAAGGAGCCTAACTATTGCCCCTCACAAGGTATAAAAGTTGTGAGTGGAGCTCATAATTGGTCTTGGCTCTGCAATTTGAACCAACTTCTCATTCTGTCGCTGGATGGAATCAACATCAAGGCAAGGCAAAGAAGACAAGACTAAATGTGTCTTTCCTCCTTGGCCCAACTTCCTAATTGTGACAGTGAGCTAACGTATTTGATAAGGCTCTTGATATAAATCAGCGGCACCATCTCCTTTTTGCCTTGCTTTCTTTTTTGTTTTTCCTATCTACATTTGTGCTCAGTAAGACAGGTTTCTGCCTCAGCCAGCCCTTGGGGCTCCTCCGGGAGAGAGTTTACAAGGGATGAACTATTCAGTGGGGTGGTTCCAAACATGCCTGTTTTACAAATGCCTCTGGGTAGAAGAGGCTGATTATACCCTTTGAGCCCTGCAAAGATTGCCCCTCAGCATGGAAGTGCGGTGCCAGTGTGACATTTCCAGTTGGAGTTATGGGTTGCATATCTCTGCATGTTAATTACGAAGGGGGGGTGTCAGCCTTCAATAATGGTACTGTTCTGCTTCCTAGAAGGTCTACAAAAATGCAGCTGCCAAGGGTCTGCTTTGAGGGGACACGGAGATAAAGCAGGGGTGAAGAGAGTTCTTGTTTGTCATTGAGGAAGACGAGACCATCTGGAGTCCTGTTCTTTGGCAGGCCTCAGCAGCCGTCTGTTGGGATAAGCTCTGTTGGCAAACTCCACCATGCAGTGTTCTCTGTTGGTAACGAAAGAACCAAAGAAAATCTGTGCGACAATTGTCCGTTCCTCTGCCTGTGAAGACGAGGAGGCAGAGGCCAGGAAAGTTTCACTTAGTTTTCTGCTCAGAGATCCCCAGCAATTCCTGGAGTCGAGAGCATAGATGATCAGGACAGATCCATGTTTAAATGCCAGTCATCACTTATGCATTGTGTGAATCTGTTTCTTCATCTGAAAATGGGAATATTGATGGATGTTTTTTTTTTCTGTAGGATTGTTAAAGATTAGAATTAGTGAATGTGTGGGAAGTGACCTGGTAGGTGCACAATAAAGGTAACTTTTTGTTAATGTTGTTCTTTATAAATTTATTTATTTATTTATTTATGGCTGAGTTGGCTTTTTGTTGCTGCGCACAGGCCTTCTCTAGTTGCGGCAAGTGGGGGCTGCTCTTCGTTGCGGTGCGCGGGCTTCTCATTGCAGTGGCTTCTCTTGTTGCGGAGCACGGGCTCTAGGCACGTGGGCTTCAGTAGTTGCGGTGTGTGGGCTCAGCAGTTGTGGTTCACGGGCTCTAGAGTGCAGGCTCAGTAGTTGTGCGCACAGGCTTGGCTGCTCCGCAGCATGTGGGATCTTCCCGGACCAGGGTTCAAACCCGTGTCGCCTGCATTGGCAGGCGGATTCTTAACACTGCACCACCATGCAAGCCCTAATGTTGTTCTTTAAATACATACTTTGATGGCAATGCCATCTTTTACATAGGAGAGCTGTTATCTGCTCACAGCATCAGGCGCAGTTTGAGATGCTGGGGTTTATTACATGCTACTATTGTGCCAGCATAATGCTGAGTGCTTTATACACATGGTCTGTTGACATCTGTCTCTGTTAGGTGGATACTAGTCTTTATACCATGAGAACTGAGGCTGGAAAGAGAGAGGTCCTTTACCTTAGGTTGACAAAGCTATTAACTTATTTTGCCCTTTTTTGGTCTTAAATTCAAAGGTAAATGGCACTGGCAAGAACAAACCTCTAATTATAGGACATGGGCTTACTGTCCTTCTGTGCATGCACGTCATAGGTTTGTAGGGTGGAGCGGGTCGGAAAAGGAAGAGTAAAAAGAAAGTGGTGGGAGCCCGGCCACCTCAGGAAGTGTGTGTTGGCTAACATGGGGACTATGGGATGGTCAGGTTCGTGTCTCTTAGAAATGATGCAGGGAGTCTCTTGTGCATACTCTCTGTAAGCTTTGTGTTTCTCCCATGGCTAGGCTTGGTCTGATGGTGACCAGAGTGGAAATGATTGTTAAGGTGGAGAGTTTCCCTGAAGGGTGGGGTTTTGAATTTAACTGCCTGGGCGTCCAGGTAGGTGGAGTGAGAGAGTGTATAGGGCGGGTGGAGGCAGTGCTGGTTGGAACTGTGTCAAATGGGGGAGTCCATTATGTGTTGAGCAAGCAACTGGCAAAGTGAAGTGATATGGATCTGAGATCATTCAGATAGAATTGATGGACTGGAGAGAAACTGCTGTGAGTCATGCGATTGAAAACCAGTTCCACATCATAGGTATTGAGGAGCATCCCCAGCTGGGATTTATGTGTGCTGTCTCCGCTTGTTTGGTTACTCATCCTGCAAAGAATCACTGAGTGACACTGTGTGCCTGGCACCATGTTTGGTTTGGGAATGCAGTGGTGCACAAAACACATGTGGCTGCTGCCTCCATGGAGCTTACAGTCTAGACGTAAAGACAGGTACTGATTCATTAAACAGTCTGATAAATTCAACAGAATTCAAAATTTCAGACCTCACCTTGACCTGCTGAAAGAGAATCTCCATTTAATGTAACTATTATTTGCACAAAGTTTAAAAAACCAATGTACATTTGTGAAGATCATGTTTTAGTCCCATTTTCACCTTTCCAGCATAGTGGCTGGCATAACAAGAGGTTCTTGGTAAGGAAATGAATGAGTGAATACTAAATTTGTACAAAGCGAGAGGCTGTATGGATTTGATTCATTCTGGCCTAAAACTCAGGGTTACGGTCCGCCTTCAATATTTTATCAAGCTCTAAAAATTGATTTTCAGTCCCCATTAATTTTTAAATGTGTGTCAGAAAATATTTTCTTTGGCTTCTTCGTGACCAAAGTGTGTGCGTGTTAATTAAGGCCAGCGATGGCTTTCTCTTGTGTCTTCCCTGCCCTCCCCTCCCTCCCCAGCCACCATCCCTGCTGAGTTGTATTGTAGAACCAGTTCGGAAAATAGTAGCCAGGACTCTCACATTGTCACTTGGGAGGGAGCCCGGCTACCTCAGGAGATGTGTGTCGGCTAACATGGGGACTGTGAGATGGTCAGGTCTCTTAGAAACGATGCAGACTGCCAAGTGATAACCCAAATTAATCTTTTATTCATTTATAATTCTTCAAATGATTTTTATTTAGTACCATTAAGCGATTCATATATTCTTCACAGGAAGTCTCCTGTGCATACTCTCTGTAAGGTTTGTGTTTCTCCCATGGTTAGGCTTGGTCTGATGGTGGCCAGAGTGGAAATGATTGATAAAGGTGGAGAATCTCCCAGAAGGGTGGGGTTTTGAATTTAAGTGCCTGGGCATCCGGGTAGGTGGAGTGAGAGAGTATATAGGCCTGGTAGAGGCAGTGCTGGTGGTAACTGTGGCAGATGGGGGAGTGCATGAGCCATCTGGCCCTTGGTTGCATGGAAAGACAACGTGGGATTGTGGCATGACCCCATCAGCCAGAAGTGCAGGGTCCAAAACCAGATTCACCCAAAATCAATTCACTCCAAGACCAGTCTGTGAATTGTAGAGGATTTTTGAGGTTTTCTTCTATCCCTCCGGTGTGCATGCCCCTTTACCTGCCCAGACCTTTGCATTGCAACAGCCTTAGGACACTCTTCTGGATTGGGGCCAGGTGTTTGTCTGGCAAGGGCTGGGCAGACCAAGGGTAGGAGCCAAAACCTTTGTGCAGAAATCCTTAATTCAGTGAGTGTGTCCCTGGTGAATTTGGTCACACACTTGTCACCAACATTGCCTATAAAAGACAAATCCAAAGAACCAGACCTTACAGTTTGTCAGGCAGCACCTCCCAGTATATCCAGGTTTTAATCAGAAATATTCAGTTTTTAAATGTTGGTCACTGATTCAGATGATTTTTTAAAAAATATCTGCAAAGGAAAGTTGAACCCTCTGCCCTTAGAAAACCACGAGATAGAAGCTTTTCTGTAAAGGTTGTAGGCAATACGGGAAATTAGAAATACTGGAGAAGTTTGAATAATTACATGGTCTCATACTTATAATACCTTATAGTTTACAGGATACCTTCAAGAAAGTTACATCATTTGGGCTTCCCTGGTGGCGCAGTGGTTGAGGGTCCGCCTGCTGATGCAGGGGACACGGGTTCGTGCCCCGGTCCGGGAGGATCCCACATGCCGCGGAGCGGCTGGGCCTGTGAGCCATGGCCGCTGAGCCTGCGCGTCCGGAGCCTGTGCTCTGCGCCGGGAGAGGCCACAACAGTGGGAGGCCCGCGTACCGCAAAAAAAAAAAAAAAAAAAGGAAAAGAAAGTTACATCATTTGATTTTCATGATAATCCTGTGATGTTGTTAAAGCTCATGCTACCATTCCCATTGCACAGAGAAAGTGAGACTGAGAGTAAATAACTTGCCCAAGGTTATTTGGTCATTGGCATTGCTTGTTCCTTTACATCGGTAAAGGGATGGTACTCAGTTACCATGTGGCAAGCACTTCAGACACATTGTCTCATTAATCCTTCCAACAAGGTGTAAGGAACCTCATTTTAAAGATTAGAAACATACACTATTAACATTAAGTAGCATTTATCAAGCCTCCCTGTAGTGAAGCCTTTTTTGTGTGCTAAAGGTATGAAATGGACTATCTCATTGCATTCTCATAATAGGCACTCTAGGTAGAAACTCGGTATTCTTAAAATTCCCAATTTTACAGAAGAGGATGAAGATTTTTTTAAAAATGGTTAAATGACTTGGCCAGGGTTATATAACCAATTAGCAGTGAAGTTGGCATTTGAATCCCAGGCTGTCCTCTTCCAAGTTCTTTGTCACTGCCATGTGCCCAGCGCTCCCAATGCCTATACATTAGATTAACCCAAATGAAATTGCTGATACTCGACAGTTTTTCTTTTACAACAGCAATTATGTACGGTTCAACCTATTAATATGTGCTTTTATCTGTCTCCAATTGATCTTAAAACTAATTTCCAGAAAGAGGAAACAATGATGAATAAGTGGGTTTTTGCGAGGAGTTTGTAATTGCATTGAGAAATCTGCTAATCACTTATTAACTTCAGAAAGACCCTGAACTTGACAACTGAGGAAAATCCACACATATTTGTCAAATTTAACTAGAACGTTTCTTTTTCAAACATTTATTTCTCTCCTAAACTGAGGATGCCTAAGTTTTAACTGATTTTTTTTTTTTTTTTGCGGTACGCGCGACTCTCTCTGTTGTGGCCTCTCCCGTTGCGGAGCACAGGCTCCGGACACGCAGGCCCAGCGGCCATGGCTCACGGGCCCAGCTGCTCC